>NC_141552.1:9042500-9342500 GCF_021556685.1 Rattus norvegicus | reverse complement strand
TAAGGACTCATAAGAAAAAAAATGAATAAACCAATTACAGTACAACCAGATCATGTAGGGCACTGCTAGTGTCACTAGCCTCTCACCTTTAAAGAATTCCTGTAGTCAACAATCAGCTTCTCCAGGATTTGCCTCAGCTGCAGAAATTCAGTACCTAAATAGATACCCTCTTGTGGCAGCCTTTACCAGCAGGGTCCTTTGAGCCCACTGTGGTACCTTTGGTATATGACTTAGAAATGACCATACAGTGTTGACCTAGGTTTAACTGGGAGTGAACTACAGTTCCTCAGCAAAACTGTCTACCACAGTAGTCGCATCCCCTCTTGTTTTCATTCCACCCTAACCTGCACAATTGACATGTAGGTTATAGCCTACTTTCCAGACTCCAGGGACTACAACCTCAACCCATGTCACAGGCCCAGGCAAACGAGCTAAGCAGGAAGAGGACCATGCAAGTGAGTGCACACGCATAACCAATTTGAGAATACAGTCAGACTTATCTCAAAAAAACCAAGTGGGGCTGGACAGACAGCTCAACAGCAAAGAGCACTGGATGCAGGTTCAATGCCCAGGTCCCACAGTCATCAAATTCCAAGGGTTCCTATGACCTCTTCTAGCTTCCAAAGTCTTCAGGCATGCTCATAGTACCAAAATACAACCAAGAAAAATACTTATTCAAGTAAAAATCTTTAAAAGTTAAAGTGGCAAGATGGTGTGGTAGCCAAGCAGTGGTGGCACCTTTAATCCTAGCACTTGTGAGGCAGGGGCAGGCCAATCCGGTCTACAGAGTAAGTTCCAAGTCAATCAGGGTTATACAGAGAAACCCTGTCCTGAACTGCCATCCCCCAAAAAATTGATGGCTCAGGGGGGTAAGGATGAATGCTATGAAGCCTAAGACCCTGAGTCCAACCCCCAGAATCTACAAGATCAAAAAGAACTGACTCTTGCAAGTTGCCCCGGCCTGGCATCTGTGATGGCATGTGCAGGCCTACATGCTCACATTATTTAATGATTTTTTTGTAAACTGCCAAGTGTTAGCAATTCCTCTAGGCTCTATCCAACCATCACCTAGCACCGGCGTGTGTCTCTGCCTGCAGATACAAGCCAGTATTCAGGCATATAAGGCTACTCTTTACCCCCTCCCTCCCATGTGTTCCCAGAGAGCCTCCCTTTTCCCCTTTCCGCTCTCTTTCTGTTCTTCTCTATCCCGTGTTTCTCTGCCTCTACCCCTTTTCCAGATCTTCTTCCCATCCCAGCAACAAACCTTCTTTATTATTAGGTCTGTCGCATGGCTGACTGCTCAAGAGAACACCTTAGCAGGGCCCAGTGAGGTGCTCCCTCCCACTGCATTGTACTACTGTGTTTTATGAAACACATCCGTGCCACAACTGACAGGCTCTCCAGGCACTCATACCTGCATGCACTGGGAGTTGAGATCTTGCAACCCTATCTGCCTGCCTACGACAGGATTTCTCTCCTTCTAGACTGACTGGCTGTTGCACTTCTCCACACACCAAACAACCAATTGGTGAGTTTGTGCTCCCTCTGGGTGTTCTCTTGCACCAGACCCATTTCTTTCTCTCTGTCTCAAAAGAACTGGCACCAGGTATAAACCAGGCATCCTCCCTGCTATGCCCAGATCATGAGATCCTATGCAAAAAGCAAGGTCTTTAAGCTCGAGCTCAGACCTGCAGACCTCTCCAGCACAGTGGATGGGTGTGGAAGGCCTGGAGCTGGTACGGCCGTGCCTTTTTATCATGGTGAAGGGCTTTCCAACTTGGCGACTACATGATTGGTTGATATTTAAAGGTTATGTGCCTGGCTCAATTCTATTGGCTAGTAATGACTTCAAGTGGCTACAATGGGGGGTCAGCTTAAATAATTTTATTTGGAATGTTGGATACTGAAGTAGAAACTTAAGGGTTCTTTGGGGGGAAAAAAGTTGTGTTGGATGGTGTTTTACTTGGGCAAACACGTGAAGGAATGTTTTCTTGAAATGGACACAGGTAAAAGGCTAAGGAAGACTCATGAAGGAACATTCCCCTGAAGCAGACAGAGGTGAAAGCAAGCGAGTAGAAGGCCACATGATGAAGGGTTCTTCACTAAGAACACACATGTACTGGTCGGCCTTACACTATATAGTTGAGCTCCATTTGTTGGGACTCCATAGAGAAAAAACATACCAAAAAAATTTCTGATGGTGCATTGTAGCTTCTTGTCCCTTCCTGGGACTCGGTGGCTGGGTGATGTCCGCTGAGACAAGACAAGTGGAGGCGGCAAGACCCATGGGAAGACATGTAGTGTTCTGAGGGGCATAATTAGGACTTGATGGGTCAGAGTAAGCTAGATTTACTTATAGAGCTGGCTATGTAATGCTTGTTGGTCTTTGTCTGTGTTGATCTTCATTTCCCTAAGAAAGGCACAGCCCAGAGCTGCTCTGCATGCTCCTGTTGGTCCCTCCTGTTGACTCCTGTGGAGGCTGAGGCCTGGCTGTTGCTACTACAGTATGTCACCGCAGTTGCCAGACCCACACTACTGAACTAGACTACTGAATTTCTGCGAGTGTGTGTGAGTGGATCAAAGTGTCACTGGTAACTTCTGTAAACTGAACTGTCGCCAGACAACATAGATGGGAATTGTTCTAAAGAAGCATTTCTAAACAGGTCAGTCCACTTCCTCTATACTCTTTTTTTCTACTACCTCTGGTGAATAGTGAACTAAAAGGGAGGTTAAAGCATTTAAAAACCATCATTAAAAATAGGTTTTTAAAAAAGTAAAGATACAGATCCTGCTTGATACTGATTGGTTGTTGCTAGAGTAGAATGGCTACTGCTAGGGGGTGACTAAGTGTACTAAGAGTACTTCCTGGAACAAGCTATAGTTTTTCCAGTAAGTTCAAACTAGGGGCAAACTAGACCTAAAAGGTCTGGGTACAAAATGGAATCTATTAGGCTAAAGCTAGAATGGTAACTGGGCTCTTCCTGTCCTAGTCCTCCATTTGCTCTCTGACAGCCTGAAAGAAGGATTTGTACCACAGGTGTCTGGTCACATCTCTGTGTCTCATCACTTGCTTTCCGCTCCTGCAGCTGTAGGAACACTCGCCAGATTTTATTTCTGTCTTAACTCACTCTTGCCCTTCTCTTAATTTCTACTTCCTAAAAGTATTTTATCTCAAATTTCTTTCCATCCTGTGCACCTGTGTGCATGCTTTCGAGCTTGTGTGCTCCCCTCATCCCTCCATCCCCAGTTTTAATTAAACAGTTTGAGTCAGCAAAGAGAACTGAGATCCCAGGCAGACTGAGAACTGCAGGTACCTGTGCCTCAGAAGGGAACCTCTGGCAGCCGCAGCAGTAGGGGCAGGATACTCAAGTGCAGTGCATGCCCCAACCTGCCACACCTGCCAGCTAAAGTGTGTGTCTAATGCACTGCTACTACATGTGCTTGTGGAAATGAACGCTGCTCCATGGAACAACACATGACTTGTGGCCATCTTTGCTATGGGCTAGAAAAGGCAGAGCTATAGCTTCAGCATCATCTTGATTAAGGGCAATCACATGACTGCTAGCCATCTTTGTTGTGGAAAGTCTTGGCTTCACCGCCATCTTGTTTAAGAGCAGCAACATGTAACCTGAGCAGACAAAAAAAAAAAAAAAAAAAAAAAAAAAAGGAGCAGGTCTCCAAAGACTTTTGAATTGGGGTAAGATTTATACCGTTCCCATCCTGTCTCAGTAAACTTATGTTACTCTGTTTTCAGTTTTTGAAAGATGGTTTATTTTAATATTACTTTAAAGGGTTACACTTAAAAAGTTAAAAGTCACTGCCTTAAAGATACATTTAGCCTTGTTTTTGCTAATGTTATTACAAATTTCTAAATGACACACCATATAAGGATCAAAGGCTCACAATCTCTTTTTGGACTGTGTTTATAGACTTAAATTGTTTTGATAAAAGAACTTCAACTCAAAACCATGATTTTTTTTTTTTCTTTTCTTTTTTTCGGAGCTGGGGATCGAACCCAGGACCTTGTGCTTGCTAGGTAAGTGCTCTACCGCTGAGCTAAATCCCCAACCCCGAAAACCGTGATTTTTAAGGCTCAAATCTAACAGGCTTTAGTCTCAAAAACCAGTATAACAGTTCTAATCTCATGAAAGCTACTATAGTTAAATGCAAGCTAATGGTCAGTAAACTTACAGACACCATCCTTTAATGTGTTCAGGTGTCTATCTAAAGCCATGCTAAAAACCAATGCAAAAACTTAATTACAATATTAAGTTTTAGCCTTGTGTTTTATAGCTAGAGTAGATAACTAAAATCAGACTCAGATTATCTAATTCAACAGACACTACCTCTCAATCCTATCAGATCTGCTGAATATGGTGGCACTGTTTAAGTTTGCCATGATGGAGACTCCCAAATGCTAACAGTAATCCACCCCAAGGAAAAGATAAGGGCACAGCAAGAAAGTGCTCTACTTGGATTGTGGTGTGCCAGCCACTGGGCAACACTGCCTCAATGCCATGCCTGGTGCCAGGGCTTGGCCTAAACTGTAGGCAGATGACACCTGAAGATAAGGTAAGGTCATCTCTCCCATGTTCCACCTCCACAGAAAATAGCGTCCTCATCTGGGCCTGATGGACAGACAACCTTTCCCCCAGCTGTAATGGAGACCAAGGAACTTGGGAGAACTGTTTACGTAGTGGACTACAGTCATGTTAGCCAATTTATAACATCTAGATTATAATTTAACCTTCTTAGGTCTCTGATTACATTGCAAGCTAAGCTAACTATAGCTTGACCAGCTAGAGAACAGGCAACTGGCTCCGTACCCCAGCGTAACCCTCTACTGTATGTATTAGTTCAATAGGTGGTCCGTTAGTTAATTCAGACAAGCAGGTTTGCCTTGCTCACAGGCTTCATGATAAAAGCTACGAAGGCTTCAGGTGTAAGCTTTTGCTACTCCAATAGTTAAAAACTCAAGTTTTCGTGACTGCTCCCTAATGATCAACCACCTGTGTCTCATGATAAATTGGATAGGGAAAAAATGTAAACTTTATACAAGGTGTGAGGATATAAAAGCTCAGTATAAAGAAGATATGTGAGGGTCTAGGAAGGAGTTTGGAGGCTAGTAATTCTAAGATATGAAGATTAGAAAACAAAACACATGGATGGTGATAGAAAAATAATTTAAGGTACAAAAACCCTTTTGACTTTCTTCCCACTAGCCTATTATTATATAAGGAACTCAACAGTTCAGAGTTCTAACACTGATCAATGGAGTTCTGATAGATCATCAGCCTAATGCTGACGAAGCATTCCACTCTGTGATCCATTTTCATAATCACAAGTCATCCAACTATAGACTTAAATTGTTTCTCATGCTAAATATGATCACCTATCATAGCCACAAATTCAACTTTCCCTTAGTTTTCTTTTAACTACAGACTTAAGATGTTTCTCCTGCAAATCTATATTATCAACCATCACAGCCACAAGTTCAAGATTCTAGTTTCCTCTGATTATCTTTTAAATATAGTTCCAAAGATGTTTCTCATTATGCTAAATTTATTTAATTCAGTCCTCTGGGTAGAGGGAAAAACTCTCTTACAACCCATATGCTCCTTATAACCACGAAAGGATTTTGTCTTCCCTGAGCTCACCTTTAAGAATGTTCAGTTCAGGGGTTGGGGATTTAGCTCAGTGGCAGAGCGCTTGCCTACCAAGCGCAAGGCCCTGGGTTCGGTCCCCAGCTCCGAAAAAATAGAAAAAAAAAAAAAAAAGAATGTTCAGTTCATGCTGTTAACAAATTTATCTCTTTTATAAACTTAAAATTCCTGTAAGCCTCAGGAAACCTGCAGATCTACCCCTGCTGGAGCAGGTGGACTCCATGCCAATCAATAGCATGTCCCCACCTGCTGCCCATTCCCACGTGGGACTCCTCCCGCGTTCCCTGGTTTTGGAACTCCCACCACAAACCACCAAGACCATGGGCCTAAGGGTTTCAAATGCACACCTACGAGGTTTCTTCTGAACCTACTGAACTTTTATTTTTTACTCTAATATGTATATGTGTTTCAGCATCTTGCCAAGTTCAGGCATTTACTCAATATCTACATCCAGAGCAGTCAGAGAAGCAACCCACAGGCGCTCCAGACAACCTTCAGTCTAAAGTCAGCAGGAAGTAGTTAAAGAACACAGCGACACCACTTCTCCTCATCATCACCTCTCTCTAGTTCTTCATTTTTTAAAAACAAAAAATGGAGGAATGTTAGCAATTCTTCTAGGCCCTGCCCAATAGTTACCCAACAATGGGTGTATGATCCCAGAGCCAAGCATTTAAGACGGATCCTTATTTATCGCTCCCTCCGCCCATGCCCCAGGTGTTCCTGGCCAGCCTCTTCCCTTTTCTCCCTTCCTCTCTCCTCTCTTTTGTTTTTCTCTATCCCCAGCCTTTCTCTGCTTCTACTCCTTTTCCAGGTCCCTTTCTCATCCCACCAAAAACCTCTGTATTAGGTCTACTGCAAGGACCTGCTGTTGCACAATATTACCACATCTTATTAAACACATCAAGTATGATGGGACACTCATAACTCCAGCACTTAGGAAGCTGTGGCAGAAGGATGACAAGCTTAAGACCAGCCTGGGGTAAGAACCTATCTTAATTGGTTAGAGAAGATCACTCAAACCATGAGAACCTGAGTTTGGATGCCTAGAGTTTGATGGTTCGTAGATGTGCCCAGGGAGTGGCACTATTAAGAGGTGAGGATGTAGAACTCAGCCTCTCCTGAGTCATGCCTGCCTGCATGCCACCATGTTCCTGCCTTGATAATAAACTGAAACTGTAAGCCAGCCACAATTAAATGTTGTCCTTATAGGAGTTGCCTTGGTCGTGGTTTCTGTTCACAGCACTTAACCCCTAAGACAGAAGTTTGTACCAAGGACTGGGGTATTGCTGTGATAGGCCTGACCATGCATTTCTTTGGAAGAATGTGGACTTTGAGACTTTGGTTTTAGAAAGCAGTGGAATGCTTTAAATGGGGCTTAATGGGCTATCCTAGTTAAACATATGGAAGACCTTGTTATTGAGAGTGATGTGTCACCTGGCCCAGGAGGTTTCAGTGGAGAATTTCAGTATGTGGCCTAGAGACTGTTTTCATCAAGAATGTGGCTACTTTTTGCCCTGGTCTGAAGGGTATGCCTGAGGCTAAAATCAAGAAATTCAAATTGCACTGTCTCAAGAAACAACTTTGTTTTATGGTTAAGTCTCATGAAGAGCATTTTAAACAAGCATAGCAAGCCAAGAAAGAAAAAATATAAAATATATGGTCAGAGTATTAAAGGGGAACCAGGAAGTGAAATGGAGCTGTGTTTAAGGATATTAAATTAAGGGAGTAATGAACTTGAGGCAAGATTCCACCCAGCTACATTTAGATCTATGCATAGTAGTACAACCCTCTAATCCCAGGAAGCAACAAGCAGATCTTTAAGTTCAAGGCCAGCCTAGAACAAAGCAAGTTCTAGGTGAAGAAAAACAGGCTTGGTAGACTGACCACACCGTTAATCCCAGCATTCAGGAGACAAAAATTCCAGCAGAGCCCCATTTAAGAAGTGAAGAAGTCGGGCTGGAGAGATGGCTCAGCGGTTAAGAGCACCTGACTGCTCTTCCAGAGGTCATGAGCTCAATTCCCAGCAACCACATGGTGGCTCACAACCATCTGTAAAGAGATCCGATTCTCTCTTCTGGTGTATCTGAAGACAGCTACAGTGTACTTATATATAATAAATGAATAAATCTTTAAAAAAAAAAAAGTGAAGAAGTTGGAAAATAGAAAGTGATAATATAACAGAACAAGGGGGACCATGTTTCAGTCCCAGCAAGCAGCAGAACTTGGCAGTTTCAGCCATTTGGCTCTGGCATTAGAATCAAGAATAGAAGGGACTGCTGGGACAGTTGATGCTGGTCAGCTGGAGCTAAGAAATTAGCAGTGACTGAGAAGAGACAAGGATCACTAGGTTGAAATCTGGCAAGTGTTTTCTGAGAGCACAAAGAATCTGTGTTCCAGAGATAGCCAAGTTGAACCATTAAAAAAAAAAATCATTCTATTTAAAAAGGTTAACATACACATTTTCATCTCCTATTTATCCAAACATACTGACTTTGAAAAGATACTTAGGGGAAAAAACTTAATACCCATTGCCTGTTAGTAGAAATGGATAGGCAGGCCAAATAACACACATATTATTTAAAAATTTAAAAAAACCTACCACAATTGCTGCAACCATACCACAAAATAAAAGAATCAAAATCAAATACTGCTGCATAAATACTTTCTTAGGGGCTGGAGAGAGGGCTCAGAGGTTAAGAGCACTGACTGCTCTTCCAGAGGTCCTGAGTTCAATTCCCAGCAACCACATGGTGGCTCACAACCATCTGTAATGAGATCCGATGCCCTCTTCTGGGGTGTCTGAAGACAGCTACAGTGTACTGTACATAATAAATGAATAAATCTTTATAAAAAAATACTTTCTTAGATTTGGTTGAGACAGATACATATTCGACTTATGTTCCTGATCTATGAATCAACTACAGTATCTTTTGCAGAAAGCAGAGAATTAGGTATTTTTTGAAACAAGGTTACAGGCCGCCCAGCTGGCCTCCAACTCCTAACAGTCCATCTTTAGCTTCCATCTTTAGCAATTCTGTTTCATTCTCCAAGTGGGAGCAAATCACACTCGGTTACTTTATGTACATAAAGACTGAATCTTTTCGTTTGTGTGTGTGAACAAAACAGGACATCAGCTATCCTGGAACTGAAGTTATGGAAGTAGTAAGTCACCCAGTGTGTGTGGCTAGAACCAAACTCCAGTTCTCTGAGAGCAGCAGGCGCTCCTCTCTGCAAAGCCATCTCTCCAGCTCCAGTGGGAACCCCAACAGGTTCTTCTACAAGGACGCAACTCCTGGTAAGTGGAGCTCAGCGTTAGCTCAGCATCATCACTTGGGAATGAGAGCTTCACACCCAGGAGGAGGACAGTCACAGACAACTGTCACTGAACCCGTACTAAACAACCACCCACCACTGAGTACCTCCTACTTCCGCCGGTGCAGTTTCGTGTGGATTTGTTAGCACAAGGAAGCAGCTGCATGAATGTGAGAGAGCCTATAGGGGCCCAAAGTGGAAATCAGATGTCTTCCTCCACCATACTTTACTGATTGACAGTCTGTGGTTGAACCCAGAATTCACCAATTATGGCTAGTCTAGCTGATCACATTGTCCTGGAAGCTTGTCTCTGCCTCCAGAGAACTGAGATAACAGGCAGGTGCCAGAGTTTCCCAGCTTTCTTGTGGGCGTAAGGGATCCTAATGTTCATCTTCACACTAAACACAGCAACCACTTTATCCACTGAGCCATTCCCTCTTAATACGCAAGAGGAGAAAAAAGTAGAACTAGACCGAACCCAGTCAGATCATGTGTTTTTCCTTGGTTTTTGGCATTAATGTCTGTTTCTCAGATAAAGTTTCCTTATGGAGCCATGGCGGCTAGTCAAGAACTCTATGCAGACTGACTGGCATCAAAGCACAGATTCACCTGCCTCGCCTTCCAAGTACTAGGATTAAGTGCACGTGTGACTCTGCCTGGCTTCGCATTTGTTCCACAGAATAGGAACCTGTGAATATACCCAGACTGTATCAGGTCCCTATGTTCTAAAGCAAACCAACACAAAGCAGCAGGCGTTATCACCCGTAACGTAAATTGCCAGCTTATTACCAATTGGTTATTTGTTTGCTTCGATGCTGATATATTCTCAATAGAGTACTTACATGCTGTATTTCCTGCTGGCTGGCTCGGTAGTTTTTCTTGGTTAAATTGTCCACCAGGTAGCTGATTTGAGACAAGGCCAGCGAGAGCGAGTCAAGATTCATTGCTGGTTGGGGCGGAAGCAGGCGGCCGAGCCCGGCGCAAAATCACCATTATTCCCCTTTAGTCACCTCAGAGGCAGGTTAATGCTTTCTTTGTAATCAGGCTATCTCTGGTATCTATAAATGTCTTCAGTTCTTCTTTACCAAGTGTCTTACTCTGTTCTGAAACATGGCACCTGTTTAAAAACAAAATTCCAGAATTCAGTTGTGAGGGAGGGTTAGATAACTTTTGTTCCTCTCATTTAAAATGTTACTAAGGACACTGTCTCAACCAGGAAGGGTAAAATGCCATGCTCTAAATTGAAAGACAGTAGTGTCCAAGACTTTAAATTTAATAAGACAATCTGCACCTTCTGAGATCTCTATTTTATCAATTTCATTTAATAACTTCAGAACCAACAGGAGGAGCACACGAGTTAGGATTGTGTCTGAGACTGCTTCTCACTCAGCCTTAGGTTGAGAGCAGGTGTGAAGTTAGGTGTGTGCAGACTTACCTCACCTTAGTGCCCCTCCCACAGGATACACTGGTTCCTAAGACTCCACTGGCCCACCTGACTCCCACACTACAGCAGAATCTTAAAGTTGTACTTCAGGATACATCTTGTAGGGATTTAAATGGCTAGGTGGAAAGTGAACTCCAGAAGCTAAAGTTGAAAGTGCTCCTAAGAATAATTTAGACCCTCAGAGCCCAGGGCAGCAGGAGGATCTCAGGATTCAAGGCCGGCCTTATCTATATATCTGCTAGGCCAGCAAAAGCTACAAAGTGAGACTCTGTTTCCAAAAGGGAAAAAAAAATTTTTATAGAGCCAGGCATGCCTGCTTCTAAGTAAAGGTGGCTCATGCCTTTAATCACAGCACATGGAAGGCAGAGTTTGAGGCCAGCTTGAGCTACACAGTGAGTTCCAGGGCAGCCAGGGATACAAAGAATCCCCGTCTCAAAAAACAAAGTTATTCTTAAATTAATTAAAAAAAAATTTGTTTTGGAAAGGAAAACCCCAAACTGTAATAAAGCTAAAATGGCAGATTGTTCACTAGTTTATCCCCAGCCAGCACCCTAAGAAGTTGCTAACAAAACCAAACCAAAACACAAACCTTTTTCACTGCAAATTCACACCTCAGGCATAAATTAAAGATTTTGTTGTTTTTGACAGATTTATTTCATATATATCTGAAAGTCTGTATCTGTTTCTGTGGAGGCCAGAAGAGGTCCTAGAACCCCTTTAGCTGGAGTTAATTTACTATTAAAGTAGCCTCATGCAGACTGGAGACCAAACTCCAGTCCTCTCCAAGAGCAACATGAGCTCTTAACCACTGGGCCATCTCTTTGTCTTTAAATGTCTTAACAGTAATGAAACATTTATCATCCTACTAATCTTGAACCTTGAAATTGATTAAGACTATATTCCTGGGGCTGGAGGGATAGCTCAGGTTAAAGGCACTGACTGTCCTTCCAGAGGACTGGGTTTGGTTCCCAGTGCCCACGTGGCTGCTGACAACCATCTTATCTCCAAGATCTTACAGCCTCACAGATACACACACAGGCAGAACTACAGTGCATTCATTTCCTACTAAGTGGGATCCATAAGCCATAAATCCCAAGGCAGGAAAATCCGGATTATCCTTGGCTGCATAACCAGTTCAAGGCAAATGTGGCTTACATGAAACCTTGTCTCAAAAAATGCAAAAAAGGCTATTTTGTCAGATGCATTTTCCCCCTTAAATTTTTTTATAAGTTAGTAATTTTCATCAGAAAAAAAAATTTTTTAAAAGCACCTTAGTGGAGGAATGCTTGCCTTGTGTAACACAAGGCCCAAGGTTGAACCTGCAGGACTTAATGCACACACTAACTACAGCCAAATAAGACAGCTATTTAAATGAATGAAGGGGCTGCAAAGACGGCTCAGGAGCCAAGGGTAGTTGCTGCTTACCAGCGGACTAGTGTTTCGCTCCTAGTATCCCCACAATTGGGCTGGTCACAACTACCTGTAACTCCAACTTCAGAATTGGCCACTGCTGCCCTCTTCTAGCCTCTACAGGGACAGACATGAGCAGGAGCTTGGACATCCCCTCCCCAGCACCCCCCTCACACACCTTTTTAAAGATGAGGACCAGGTAGGTGTGAAGTAGGCATATCTCTGGGAGCGCTTTGCCTGGTCTACAGTTTGAGAAACCAAAGCAGGTGGGTGCTTGGAATTGAACCCAACATAAAACATTACCAGTCACAACTCCCACTATCTCCCATTGCCTACACAGATCCTGGTGTGATCCAAGAAATGGAATCTATGTCACCTACGACAAAACT
Organism: Rattus norvegicus; assembly: GCF_021556685.1. NCBI lineage: Eukaryota > Metazoa > Chordata > Mammalia > Rodentia > Muridae > Rattus > Rattus norvegicus. The sequence goes on along the minus strand of NC_141552.1, from coordinate 9,330,282 downwards.
GACCACTCCCCTCCCTCCAAATTAACCTTACTTTATTCTGTTGATTCCAAGAATTTCTCTCTGGGGTCCTTTACTAGCCTTTGTTTTCACATTAAGAGACCTCAGCCTTTTCTTCTCTGTTACTCAATTTTTTTGTAATCTACTTCAGTTTATGATTTTAAAATCTATCTACAGCATTAATTCTCCAATTCTTCCTCCAGCTCAAGCCCCAAAAATGGTGTCCAGCTATTACATAATTCCAATAGCTAACACACAATATGTTTAAAATCAAAAAGCCCTGATCCTCCCTCTCAGTGTTTTATTTCTGTGTTTGCAGTCTTCCCAATTTCAACTGATACTATTATCTCTCAAATTATTCATAACAAGATCTTAAACTCCCTTTGCTCACTACTATCCTCCTACCATCTTTGTTCACCTGAATCACTCAGATATACCTTGTACCTATTTCTCGGGCCCTATCTTCTGTTCTTCTCTGTAGTCTAACACCAATAAGGCAGAGAGAAATGTACGGTGTGGATGTGTACAAGTCAGAGGTGAAGTCAGGATTATCTATTTTCCCCTTTGGAGGGCACTAGGCTCTTTCAACTGAACCTACAGCTCGAATTATGCTAAACTTCTGGGCCAGCAAGCCCTCGTGGGGCTGCAGAATGCCAAGTTGGAGAACCACACTCAGGCCATCATGGCTGCACGGCAGCACTTTACCTACCAAGTCATCCTCTAAGCCCTAAAAACCTGAAAAACCATGGACATGAAGGATTCAGTCACCCTGTGCCAGGTATGGGGCACACACCTTTAATCTCAGAACTCAGAGACACAGTCAAGTGAATCTGTGAGTTCAAGTCCAGCTGGTGGGAGTCAGCTTTGTCTTTTTTTTTTTTGGGGGGGGGGGTTCTTTTTTTCGGAGCTGGGGACCGAACCCAGGGCCTTGGGCCTTGCGCTTCCTAGGTAAGCGCTCTACCACTGAGCTAAATCCCCAGCCCCCAGCTTTGTCTTTAACATGGGTCTTAGGTGGATCTCAGGAGCAAAATCATATCACACTTGGCAGTAATTACCTTTAGATGCTAAGTCATCTCACTGGCCCATGAATTTTAATGTAAATTTTAATTTACCAGCTTCTATAGCATACACTAACTTCCAGTTCAGCTCTAGTCCCATAAATGCATCCATAATTTAGATCACAATATTTTGTTATACTGTATCTGTACTAAATACTGTAATACAAAGTAACACAGGCTACAGAAACACTGCTAACACGCTTCCTGCTAAACATTTTCTTCAGCTCTTCTGTTTGTTTGGGGTAGGGCAATTGCATAGTTTTTGAGGGCTTTTTGGTTGTTTTGGCTTTGGCTTTTTTTTTCTTTTTTTGCTTTGTTGCAATTTTTAACTTTTTAGAATCTATTTAATTAGTAAGTTTTTGAGACAGGTCTTCTCTGTAGCCCTGGCTGTCCTAGAATTCATTCTGTAGACCCTTCTGCCCTCAAACTCAGAAATCTGCCTGCCTCTGTCTTCCAAGGGCTGGGACTAAAAGTGCGTGCTATCACACCACCGCATAATTTTTTTAACTTTTTTTTTTTTTTTTTTTTGCATGGGTGTTTTGTCTGCTTGTAAGTCTGGGCACCACAGGTCTGCAATAATACCCTTGGAGGCCAAACGGTGTCAGATTCCCTGAAACTAGAGTTACAGGGGGGTTGTAAACTCTTAATCACTGAGCCATCTCTTGGCTGGGCTGCTGGGCTGGTGAAATACTTGACAATCTGAATTCACTCCCTGCAAGAGGATGGAAGAAACCAGCTCCTGAGGGTTGCCCTGGCTCCCACAAACAGGCCACGGCACAAACCAACATTTAAAAATTAAGCGAAACCAAAACCTTGAAAGAGAACACTCAAAGGAGGCTAGAGAGATGACCTAGTAGCAACTAAGAGCATATAGAGCAAGGCTGGAGAGATCAGCAGTAGGTGCTGGTTGCTCTTCCAGAGGACCAGGGTTCAACTCCTAACACCCACATAGCGGTAGGATCTGACACCCTCACACAGACATACATGCTGGCAAAAACACCAACACACCCGACCTAAAATAAAAATAAGAGCACTGAGAAACCCGGTCTTGAAAAAAACAAAACAAACAAAGAAGGACATGCATAGCTCTTCAGGAGGACCTTCCTTCAAGGACCAGCATCCACACCAGGTAGCTGACAACTCTCCTCCCCCCCCCCCCAGCATCTGCACATAAACACACACATACAAAATGCACACTTAAAAAACAAAAACTCAAAAAAGTTACTATTTTAACAAGTCTCCCCCTCTCCCTTAGAAACACACTTATGCATCCTTCTAAAGCTCACAGGATTTGTTGAGTGTGCCACTAGGACAGTTACACTGAAAATAACTACCTATTGGAAACAACCACACTAAGCCTCAACCATTAAACCATCCCATGGCCATACCATTGTCCTTCCCTTCTTAACTTGATGGTGCTGTACAGGGCAAATGGTGGGGCACTGACCACTAACCGTGATGGCACACTTCTGTAATATCAATATTCTAAAGCGGTGGTTCTCAACTTGTGTGGATTGTGTCCCCTTTGGTAAATCCCTATCTCCAAAAATATTTACATTACTATTAATAACAGTACCAGAATTATAGTTATGAAGTAGCAACAAAAACAACTCTATGGTTAGGGGTCAGCACAACATGAGGAAGGATATTAAATGGCCCCATCATTAAGACCATTGAATAACTTTAAGCACAGAATTTAAGGGTACAGAGGCTACAAAAGACTGTCTCAAAATAAACACACCCATGACAAGAAACAGCACTAATATGTCACAGCAATATAACACAAGCCAACTATTACCTGAACAGTTAATATTTTGAAGTAAATGAAAAATAATACTATTCAATGGACTGGAGATATTGCTTAGTGACAGAGGGCTGGTCTAGCCCACAAAAGGCTCTGGGTTTGGTTCCTAGCAACTTCCCTCCCCTAATCCTTAAAAAAAAGATAATAAAAAGCAAAATAGCAATCTCAGGGGACAAAGACATTTTGAGGAATCCTCCAAAAACAGCAGGAATAACTGAAAATTCCACTGGCATAAAGGTTATCACAGTCCACAGAACTCTGTCCAACAAGCAAAATAACAACTTAATATAGCTTTCTGAAACACCCACTTTGTATCCTGTAGAAAGAAAAGCTTAGGAAAGGACATTCATATTTTCACTAGAGAACACCATTCAAAAGAAGAGTCTCTTGAACGTCAGGTATAATTTAACGTAAGCCATCCATGTTGTCCTGGGAAAGCTGCAAAACTCTGAATAGCAGGATCCCACTTTTGTTGTTTTGTTGTGCTTTTTTTTTTAATGGTAAATGAAAACAGCTACCAAGCACAACTAAAGAAAAATATGGTCTTGATTAACAGTGATCACACAGAGACTTTCACTTAAAATCCTCTTAGAAAGGCAATCTTTCTAATAATCTACATACTTCCATTTCAAAGTTTCCAGTAACACACAAAATATTGTCAACTGCAATACTGGTCAGCAAAAGAAAACCCATGGGCTGGAGAGATGGCTTAGCAGTTAAGAGCACTGACTGCTCTTCCAGAGGTCCTGAGTTCAATTCCCAGCACCCACATGGTGGCTCACTGCTATCTATAAAGGGATCTAATGCCTTCTTCTGGCCCACAGTTGTACCAAGCACTCATAAAATAAATCTACACAAAGAGTACCCATGAGGAGGTGACTGATGCAGTCACAGTCTGGGCAATATACATGCACGCAATCCATATATTAGTTTGCATTTTGCCTAAGCATTTGAAGTATATACCACTCTTTCTATACACAAAGTACACATTTGCAAAAAGCTAGATAAACCACAAACTAAAGAGTATAAAACAAATGGCTAAGAAAGGCATAAAAGAGGTTAAATCAGAAACACGCTAACTGGGGTTGGGGATTTAGCTCAGTGGTAGAGCGCTTGCCTAGGAAGTGCAAGGCCCTGGGTTCGGTCCCCAGCTCCGAAAAAAAGAACCAAAAAAAAAAAAAAAAACACGCTAACTAAACACAAGCTGGGCGGGCACAGGCACACACCTGAAATACTAACTCTGGAGGATTTGCGGACCTCCTTCCTGTACCCAGTAAATATATTCAACTTCTAGGTTGGTAAAACACAACCTGGTATGGTCTCTCTCTTTCTGTGTATCAAGATACACATCACTAGTAGCTTAGATTGACAGGCAATTTTTCTTCCCACTTCATACTGGAAGGCAACAAAATTACATGTGTGCATCACCATGCCCCAATGAAAGATGAGGGTTTTTTAAAAAAGGGAAACATTCCCAACACTCAAATGGTGGTGGCTCAGGACCACCCATAAACTTCAGTTTCAGAGGATCCAACATTCTCAGCTAAGGGCACCTGGTACTCACGGAAAAGATACATACTTGCAGGTAAAACATTCATACAAAGTAAATACATCTAAAAAAAGAAAGAAAACAATGTAGTCAAAGTCTGAAAATGTTTGTCTCTGAAGCCCATTCAGGAGATGCCTTTAATTACACGTTCATGTATCAATAAGGTATTGGTAACATGATGTATCACTTGCCACAAGGGCCAAGTGTTACCGCACATACCTTTAATCCCAGCTCTCTGGAAAGAGGCAGGAGGATCTGAATTCAAGGCTATTTTGATCTACACAGTTCTAAACAGCCTGGACTACATAGTGAGACCCTATCTCAAAAAGCAAATCACAGGGCTGGAGAGATGGCTCAGCGTTTAAGAGCACTGACTGTTCTTCCAGAGGTTCTGAGTTCAATTCCCAGCAACCACATGGTGGCTCACAACCATCTGTAATGGGATCCAATACCCTCTTTCTGGTGTGTCTGAAGCCAGCAACAGTGTACTCACATACATAAAAATAAATAAACAAATCTTTTTTTTTTTTAAAAAAAAGGCAAGGGGTTGGGAATTTAGCTCAGTGGTAGAGCGCTTGCCTAGCAAGTGCAAGGCCCTGGGTTCGGTCCCCAGCTCCGAAAAAAAAGAAAAAAAAAAAAAAAAAAAAAAAAGGCAAAAAACAAATCAAAAGGTACGTAACTACAGACAGAGTCCCAGCAGTAATCTTAAAGAAACCATGAGGCAAAGAGGATGGAGGGACCAGGAGGTTAAAAACCACTTGCTGCTCTTGCAGAGGACCTGGATCTAATAATTCTCAGCACCCACATGGTGGTTTACAACCATCCTTACCTCTAATGCGTACCAGGCATGATATGGCACACATAAAACATTCACACTCATAAAATATAATCAATTAAAAAACTTTATAAAAAAAACTTAAGGGAAATTACTGAGGTTAAAATGTTATGAGGCGTATCTGCAATCCAGGTTACTAGAAGGCTCAGGGGTGGGGATGGAGGGAGGCTTAGGTTTAGAGCCAGGACACAGAAAGCAGAAGATCAGTTTATAATATGTAAGCATCTTGGCCAGATGTGGTGGCACACACCTTTAACCCCAGCACTCCAGAGGCAGATGTGGAGGATGGGAGTTCTGTGAGCTAGAACCCAGCCCATTCTGTGAAACCAGATACAAGCCATACAGGGATAGAGAGTAAGACCCTTGCTCTGAAAGAAAAAAAAAGTGTGTGTGTGTGTGTGTGTGTGTGTGTGTGTGTGTGTGTGTGTGTGTGTGTTTTGGAGGGTAGAAATTAGTCACTAAAACCAAAGACAGGTAAGGACTCAAAAAGGCTACATACAAATATTTCAAAACTATTAGTATATTTAAACAAGTTAATGCCAATTACTTTGATTTCCAGAGAGAAACTAAAACTTCACTTGTACTGAAGAGATGGCTCAGAAGTCAGAAGCCCACACTGCTTTTCTAGAGGATCAGAGTTCTATTCTCAGCACCCACATAGGCCTTCTAAAGTCTAGATCCACCGGAATAAAACTCCTCTGGCTCCACAGGTACCAGCACTCACATGCACAGATCCACAATGATACACAACTACAGGTAACTTTAATATTCAATACTTTTAAGTAACTATGATGTGTATCTTCTTGAAAAAGGGGGGTGAATTCTCAAATACCACAGGCAGAATGATGAATGTGTGCACTGCAGCCATACCTCTGCTAGCCCAGCTAAAAAGCACAATTACACAAATGTGAAAAAGTATAAACGATATGAATCCCAACGTTGGCCTTATGAGACAGTAGATGTAGCACTGGCCTTCAACTCGCATATCCCAGGCTCATCTCCAGCATGTAAGCCAAGTACACCTCAGCCTCTCTCTCAGGTAGATGGGTTACAACCATGTACCATACTCAGCTTCAAAATTTAAGTGTTCTTGTCAGACAGGATGCCTCAGAAGTAAGCGCTTTGGCAGTGCAATGAGAGAAAAGTCTCTTGTAAGCAGTCCTCTGACTTCCACTATGTATGCCACGACACGTGCACACTAACTTTAATAATGTGTTCTTGAGCCTGTAAGATGACTTGCCACAAAGCATGATCTCCACAAGGACACTGGAGCTCGCAAAAACCCCAATAAAAATAATAAAACATTTTGAATGTTAAAAAATTCTATTCTTAGACTTAGAAATGCCCAGTGTCAGAAATATTTTTTAGGAAGGCTGGGACAATGGCTCAATGGTTGAAAGCATTTGCTTCTCTGAGGATCCAAATTTGGTTTCCATGTTACAACCACCTGTAATGTCTGGAATCCCAGTGCCCTACAAGAAGGTAGCAGAGGTGGGAAAGCCCTGAAGCTCCTAGACAAACTAGCCTAGCACAGTGTAACAGCGAACAAAGACACCTGAAGCTCCTAGACAAACTAGCCTAGCACAGTGTAACAGCGAACAAAGACAGCCGGCTCAAAGTTAGAGGAAAACACTGACACCCACAGTTCTTCCTGACCTACATTACCTTTCAAGCACCCTCTCATGTACAAAGACAGACAGTGAGTCTCAATCTCAGTCTCCCTCCCTCCCTCTCTCCCACCGCACCTCTGGAAAGGAAACCTGGACTTGGGGTGCCACACTTCTCAGGCTGTTGTTGAGAAGATGGCAGATGTTCAGAACAAGTGCTTATCAAAAGCAGCCCATGTACTTTCAAAACAAGAGGACCTTCCTGGGAGAAAATACAATTCAGTAAAAATACTGATCTACCCTTCAAGATGCCCTCACACTGCTAAGTCTCCATCTGAGTAACAAGCCTGTTGAGTGTGGTGACCAACATGAATAAAAATGCAGAGAACCACCACCACCCACCAGAATTATCTCAACTACATCTAAAGACACAGCTCAGGAAGTGCCACAAGAACACGTCCTTGCCGGGTTGGGGATTTGGCTCAGTGGTAGAGCGCTTGCCTAGCAAGCGCAAGGCCCTGGGTTCGGTCCCCAGCTCCGGAAAAAAAAAAAAAAAAAAAAAAGAACATGACCTTGCACCTGTCTGCTTGCCTCAGGACATGTAGATAAGGGGTGGTGGGTAAGAGCAATGACTAATAAGCCTGGGTTTTATTCACAGCACCCATGTGGTGGCTTCACAACTGATTCCAGTTTTGGGCATATGATGTCCCCTTCTGGTCTTTAATAGCACCAGACACACATGAACAGACATGCACGCAGGCAAAACACCCATTAACAAATTTAAAAAAACAACCCAAACTACATTGTTTGCTTTTTGTTGTTGTTGTTAAAGACCATTCAGACGTCACTGTGGGTGAGTGTAGACCTCTGAACAAGACAATGCATTTCAACCTATTCAAGATCACCAAGGTTTCTAGCATTAAGAAGCAACTGTATACAGGTGCACAGCATGACGCACACACCTTTAATCCCAGAACTGAAAGAGAGGCAAGAGGATATCTGAGTTCGAGGCCAGCCCGGTCTACAAGTTAAGTTTCAGCCAAGGCAGAGAAACCCCATTGCAGGAGGAAAAAAGTAATTAAAAAAAAAAAAAAAAAGAGTAATTCTGTAAATTCTGAAAGGACTATGGTTAACTCCCCAAAACATACACAATTTAAAAACAAACCCAAGGTTTTTAAAGAAACCTCTTGCAGCCTCTTCCACCATCAAGATTTCTTGGTTCTTTTTTTTTTTTTTTTTTTTTGGAGCTGGGGACCGAACCCAGGGCCTTGCAAACTAGGCACAGTGGAATATACCTTTAATCAAAAAAGGCAAGCGAACATAATGAATCCCAAGTCAGCCAGGGGTACAAGTTAAGTCTTCATTCCCCTCACCCCAAAGACGGAGAGAAACATGGTAGAGCAGAGTTGCACCCCTATGCATCAAGGTTCCAGTTCTGGGCCAGGAAAGACTAAACCACAGCAAGACCATCTCAAACAAAGACAAGGTGGGAGAAGGAAAGCTGAGACTGTAGTCGTCTTCAGCAGTTATGGGTAAGAGTGTGTGCGGGCTGCTCTAACAGGACTCAAAACACGGTTCCCAACGCCCACATCTAGCAGTCACCTATAACTCTAGCTCCAGGCAATCCACTCTTCTCTTCTGGTCATGCACATACATACACAGACTTCATATATAATCTTAAAAACAAAAAGGAAGACGGTGTTGTGGTACACGTCTATAATCCCAGCATGTGGGAAAAGCATTCCAACTCTGAAGTCAGCCTGTTCACATCACAAAATCCAAATTAGTCAAGCTATACAAGGTGGGGCTATTTCCACAAAGAAAATTTACATGGTCAGCTGATTAAAAGTGCCTCCTACCTACGCATGAGAACTTAAATTCGAATTCAGATCTCCAGAACTCACAGAAAAGCCAGGAACTATGTGCCCGTCATAATCCTGGTGAAGAAGAGAGAATACCAGAACTTGTGGGCCAACTGGCCAGCATATGCAGTAGAAAAACAAAGACTGTTAAAGAGGAAAGTGAAGACTAACACCTGAGGTTGTCCTCTGTCAGCCTCACTAAAGCCAAGGCCATTTGTGCCTGCATTTACACATAATCTACGTTGTGTTCTTCAAAGTACAAATCTATCACTCAACATCTCATGTAATTAGGTGATCACCAAACACGCACACACACACACGTTTGAGACAGGCTCTCATTCTGCACACTAAGTTGGTGTACAACTCAAGATATTGCTGTCTCAGCGTCGTTGGTGGATTACAGCCACACCATCAAATCAAGTTTCCCCTGCGGTTTATTATCTCATTAATTCTATGTTCAGGAATTGCATTTTAACAAGTATAACAAAAGTAAGCCACATTCTAGAAGTTGAGTTTTCCACAATACAAGACCAAAATGTTTTTTGATTTTCAAAAATAGGATCTTAGTATGGAGATCCTATAGTAAGAGAGTCTCATCTTACTATGGAAATCTGGTTTTCCAAGATAGAATCTTACTATGACTTCTCCTGCCTTGGCTTGAAATTTAATTGTCGTATATGTGTAGAACCCATGCTAGAGCAAACGTGAAGATCAATGGACTACTTTGTGGAGTTAGTTCTCTCCTCCCAACTTTACCCAGTGAACCATCTCCAAGCCCTGGAAATGAACTTCTTAAACCACCTACACCACTTGAAACTACCCTTCCAGAGGCTGCTTCAAGAAATCATAACAGCATCTCAGATTAATTACTACCTTCTCAAGAAACACTTTTCAATGAATGACTTTTATCTCCTTTGCTATATTCTTACAAATACATAAATATTAACATAAAAAACCAAGCACAGTGAAGATCATTCTGGCCTTTGAAACATGCTTCAGAAACATGAGTCAGCCCAGTCTGGTGGCTAGCACCCTTAACCTCAACACCTGAGAGCTGGGTCACTGTGAGATCAAGGCCAGTATGGTCTACTGCTAGTGCAATACATAGTGAGACCCCCACCTCAATATAAAAACAAAACAATGAGGTCCCTCGATGGGAAAAGCCTGTTAACTTGAGTTCAATTCTCAGGACCGGCCAGGTGAGAACTGACTCTTACCAAGTTGTCTTCTGGCTTCCAAACCTGCAAATATAATAAAACTATGAACCAACAGAAAAGCATTGCACTTCCTATATGTGGAATCTTAATTAAACTTAATATTCACTGGGAGCTAGGACTATAGTTTAACAACAGAAGATTCCCTAGTATATGCCAGATCCCAAGATACCACACCTAGAACCACAAAACAAAAACCTCATTGGGATTTCACTTTGAAACAGGAACGCTTATTCAGTGTCATTTAAGTGTTTCAGCCAGGCTAAGAGCACTGACTACTCTTCTAGTAGATGTCCTGAGTTCAAATCCCAGCAACTATATGGTGGCTCACAACCATCTGTAATGAGATCTGATGGCCTCTTCTGGTGTGTCTGAAGACAGCGACAGTGTACTCACAGAGCTGAAGCTGGCCTTGGCATCCTGACCTTCCTGCCTAAGCCTCAGTGCTGAACTCACCAAGCCCATCATTTCAGCTAATCCTTTATAAGTGAAAACTTTTGTTCTTGAGGCTTAGTGGTTAAGACAAGAAGGCATATTTACATACACATATACCTTTTATTAAAAATATATCAAAACATGCCAGATAGTGGCAAACACCTTTAACCCCAGGGCTTGGGAGGAAGAAGCAGGAGGATCTCTGAGTTTGAGGCCTGCCTGGTCTACAAACTGAGTTTAGTTCCAGGACAGCCAAGGATACAGAGAAATTCTGTCTCTAAATAAATAAAACAAGCACATAAGAGACATAAACCCCAAACAGAAGTGATGGCACACACCTGTAACTTCAGCATTTGGGAAGTAGGATGACAAGTCCAAGATTAGCCTACGTTTCATAATGAGTCCTTGGGGATGAGGGTGAAGGACAAAGGGCAGAACATCTAACTCAGGGGTAGAACATTTGCCTAGCGTTAAAGTCTTGTGTTCAAGCCCCAACAACGCATACAGAGTGTCAGCAAACACGCCATTTCAAAAAAGCAGATATTGTTTTTGTTAATTCTAAGAAGCATCAAATGGGGACAAGTGCAGTTACACCAGTGGGTAGAGGCACTTGCCACAAAGCCTGACAACCGGTATTGTATGCTTGGGACCCAAACAGTCGAAGAGAAACTGCTCTTGAAAGTTGTCCTCTAACCTTGATATGAGTACTGTGACGTGTACTCACCATACCAACATGAATCCACTCACACGACAAATGTGTTTTAGAGACAGAACACGATTATGTGGTGATGACTCTACCCAACATGTAATCCAACCATGCTGTAACACTGTCACCCAGTAAACTCAAACAGCAGGACTCTGAGTTCGAGGCTACCCTCAACTACAAGAGCAATACCTTGTCTCAAAGTGCTGCAGAGAGAGATGGCTCAGCAGTCAAGAGAGCCCTTTGCTGCCCCAAGTTACCAAGACCCACAGAGTGGTTCCAAACCACCCATAACCCCAGTTCCAAGGGATTCAATGCCCTCTTCTGAATTCTTCAGGTACCAAGCATGCACATCATGCACATAGATATGAACAAACACGCACGCACAAACACGCACGCACAAACACGCACGCACAAACACGCACGCACAAACACGCACACACAAACACGCACACACAAAAATAAAATAAAATAAAAAGCAAAAAAAGCCAACTTTTAAGACTATAATTGTAAGGGTCTCGAGATGGCTCAGAAGGTAAAAGCATTTGCCACCAAGCATGAGGACCTGAAATCCATTCTCAAAATTGGGCTGTGGCACAAAGTCACTTTGTGTGTGTGTGTGTGTGTGTGTGTGTGTGAGAGAGAGAGAGAGAGAGAGACAGACAGACAGACAGACAGACACAGACAGATTCAACAAATTTTAATCTTGGGTTAAAAAAATACTTTCAGGTATTAGGATCCCCCTCACCCTGCCTCTGTTTTTTGAGACAAGGTTTTAGTATGTGGCCTAGGCCTTAAACAAATGACAAAGAGCTTCATGCCCCATTCTGTACTGCTGGGATTAAAAGCAGTCAGTGTCACCACACCCAGTTAAAGGTCAGGGTTTTTATGCCTCTCTTCTAGACTTCCACTAACCGCCAGGACCAGTCGAAAAAGAACCAAATTTCCAAGTCAGCCCCTCCCTCTGCCTGCAAAATGAACCATTAATAGCAATACTCCCTGACTGACTAGCATACTACTACTCAGGCAAAGGCACTGCTTGCTCCTGGAAGCCCAGTTTCCTGTAATGGGACAACAGTCTGTAATGTCCTCACACATCCCTGAAAACAGATCCCATTCATACCCTCACCATTTTCACACATGTATCCCTACTCCTTTTCCAAAGAGGGAGGTCATGAGGGAAACGCTGGCATTTTCTCTAATAAGGGGTACACTTACTCATTTACTGGCTGGCTGATTTTTTTTTTTTTTTAATCTCCACTGTAATCACAAGGGATCGAACTGCAACAAAACTGGTAGGGAAACTCAGGTACTGTTACTCGGTTTTTAATAGAGAGAAAGAAAAGTAGGCCCCAAAGACACTGGACATCTGGGGCTAAAGCTCGCTGATACAAGGCCTGCCTGGATTAAATGTCCACGGAAGGAGGGAGTGTAATATTTGTCGAGATGACTTCAGGGGGACGTTTACCTCCCATAAAGTTTGATTTTTACATACAACACTTTGAAAAACCTACAAAGTACACTCCTCCTAAAAGTAGTATCTGTGAGCACAGGTGGGTGAACTCCCAGACCTGGTGGCATGGCTTTAAACCTCTCCAAGACCTGCACCAACTTCAAGATCTAGAAGTATAGAGCTCACTGGTGGGCATCTTCACGGAGTTGCCTGTGGGGATGACAGGCAGAAACAACACTAACGACCACACAGACACAGGGACCTATGTGACTAAAGTGGGGAACCGACTTGTTAGAAAGTGCGAGCGCCGGGGCGCGCGAGTGAAACAAAAAACCTGTGGCGAGAAGTAACACGGAAGTGCTCGCTCCCGCCCGCCCCTCCCACCGCCAACCACCAGAAAGCGGGGGACTTGACAACGTGCTGGGGGCGAAAGAGGGGAGTGAGTCCCCGGAAAGCGCTACGAGTCGGCTGCAACTCCAAACCCGTCCCCCGCCCGCCGAGGACCTAGGCCGCGGGCGCCCGTGCCCATCGCCCCCCATCCGGGAGCCCGGGAGAAAAGGGGCAGTTGAGGAGCTCGTGCGCTCAGAAGAGGGTGCAGACTGCGCGCGCCGCGAGCCGAGGCCCTAGGATCCGAACTGCCACCTCCGCCGCCATCCTCGAAGCCTCCAGGCCCCAGGCCGAGCCGCTCCGGGGCTCACCCGCGCCAGGCGCTTCGAACCCAGGGACCTGCGCTCCGGGCTCCCCTCTCCAGAGAGCAAAGCTGCCGCGAGCCGGCCGAGTCCGTCCCCTCCCGCCAGGCTCCACGTCTCCGTCTCGGCTGCCCCTGAGTCCCGACGCTCTGGGAAAGGCTTCCAGTGATCCCTAGTCCACCCCCGGTACCGCTCCCACCCGGACCCGCGTCCCAAGCTTGACACTCCCAGCCTCCGCCACCCCCAACCCCAGCCCGCCTCACCTCAGGCGGCTCCGGCAGCGCTGGACACAGGAAACTCCTGGGTCCTCGACTCCGGCTCTCCTCGACCCCCCTCTTCGGTTAACTCCGCTTGTTTCTCGACAAAATGGCGCCCGAGGTCGCGCGCTCACGTCGCGGCCTTTCCCCTCCCAGTTCCCATTTCACCATTCGCTGCCCGCTGGTGGAGGGATGGCCCTAGCGCCAGCCAATGGCCGCACGCTGTCCGCAACTGCCGTCCAATCGCTGACGGATACCCGCGGATTTAAACCAATCACACACTAATCACTCGCAGAAGTCGAGGAAGAAACCAGGGCTCCTGCTAGCAACTACCAATCCAGACTCCTATTTTGCGGGCTCAAGCCAATTGCCGCTCATCAGCCCTAAGGGACCGGGTCCGAGTCCCGGCGCCTGCGCATCCGGGTGCGAGCCAATGGGTAGACGTTGGGAACTTCGATTTGGGACTCGAAGACATCCATCTGCCTTCGAGGTGTTCGACCCATTAAGACTGGCTGGTCATTGCCTCCGAGAAACAAAAAATACGGAAGGGAGCCCGTAATGCATTGCCACCCTGCGCACAAACTACTCTAACTTAGAGACAGGGCGATGCAGCCCTCGCCTACTTTCCTTTCGAAATGTCACGGTCCGAGAGGCCGTGCAGTTCCTAGAGGAAGCATTGTCCACTCCTCACATCTCCTTAGCAAGGAACACCAGCCATCAGAAAGCGTCAGACGTGGGGCAAAGTTGAGATTCTTTGCATCCTGGGTTAAGTAGTCGCACGCCCCGCCTATTCCTGTCGCAAAAGTAACGTGGTATCTTCCATCACTGTCTGCGCCCTGGGGGAGCAATGCATACTGGAGAATGTAGTCTCCCAGAGGCCCACCTAGCCCTAGCTCTTTTAAAGTTTGTTTTCCATTTCTGTCTTTTGAAGCAGGAAAGCTTTGCAGAGATATAGAAACTGAAATTCTCCTGCTCTTCCACATTCTCAAGGATGCCAATGCCATTTGCTTCTTGGATAAAAGACTATGTTATCCGCTGTGTCCTGTGTTGCAGGATTTTTGTTTGTTTGAGTTTTGAAACAAGGTCTCATTCAGTTAACCTAACGATAGTCCAGGTTGGCCTGAAACACACTATAAAACTCATTGAAATCTTCCAAACTACTGAGATGATAATAGTCGAAACCTCTCACACCATGTCTATTTAAACTTTAAAGAGATGTGGTAAAGACTTTATTTTATGTGTACGGGTGTTTGCTTGCATGTAAATCTATGCACAACGTGAGTACAGTGTCCTCAGAGGTCAGAAGAAGGTGTCCGTCCGTTCCTCTGAAAGTGGAGTTATAGGCGAGGTGGTCGTGAGCCACCATGTGGATCCTCTGGAAAAGCACCCAGCACTTGTAATCTCTGAGTCATCTTTCTAGCCCCTAGATTTAAAAAAAAAAAAAAAAAGCAAAAAAGCGTCTGAGTTTTTGCCTACATCTGTGTTCACCATTCGGGTGTGTGCCGGGTATCCAGCCAGGCATTGGATCCCCTGGGACTGAGATGAGAGTCACAGCTGTAAAGTCGTAAGCTGCCTTGTGAGTGCTGGAAATGCACCCCTGCTCCTCCACAAAAGCAGCAAAACTGCTCCTCTCCAGCCCCATCTTGAACTTTTTTTTTTTTTTTTGGTTCTTTTTTTTCGGAGCTGGGGACCGAACCCAGGGCCTTGCGCTTCCTAGGCAAGCGCTCTACCACTGAGCTAAATCCCCAACCCCCATCTTGAACTTCTTATCGATGTTTTTATTTCATGTATATGATTACACTGTACTCAGACACACCACAAGAGGGCATCAGATCCCATTACAGATGGTTGTGAGCCACCATGTGGTTGCTGGAAATTGAACTCAGGACCTCCGGAAGAGCAGTCAGTGCTCTTAACCACTGAGACATCTCTCCAGCCCTTTTATCAATGTTTTATTTGTGCAATTTAGGAATTTTGGGGTTGTTTTGTTTTGTAGGTTTTGTTTTCTTTTGTTTGTTATTTGCTGTTTGTTGTGTTGTTGTTGTAGTTGGAGAGAAAGCTGAACACAGTCTGTTGTTCCAGCACTCCAGAGCCTGTTCCAAGCCGTCCTGAATTTAATACTAAGGGACTGTTCTGGAGGAGAGGGGAATACAAGTCAACTACCTAAGATCAATTCTGTAATTCTACAACTAGTTTTAGTTTCAAGCTTCAATTTCCCCCAAATTGAAGGTAAGCTGAAATAAAGCTGACTTGCTTTTCCCTGCTTCAGCCTGTCGTTGCCAAGCTGACAGTTTTCAGAAGCAAACAGGGCCTCCTAGAGGAGATTCTTAAGCCCACTGCCCATCTCTCCTCTGAGGCTATACCAACATCACTGCTAAAATTTGACAGCCATACAAACTGAACCACGATTTTCACAATACCCTGGAGGTCAAAGTCCTTTGACTATGTGTTTAGGCTGGGTGGTTCTTGTCTTTTCTAGGAACGCTGAGAAGACCTACATAAAGGATCTACCAGGGGTCACCTTCTAACTCAGCAATTATGAATGTTTGCTTTCAAATACTCTTACGAGCAGGACATCCTAACCAGCAGGCAAACTCACCTGGCCAATTCTCAGCCTTCTTCCCACCCTCCCTACCCCACTTTCACAAAATATCCTGGTGATAAAGTAAAATAAAACAGAAAAACTTTATGTTAAAAGTAAAAAAAAAAATTACAATTTTTAAAGATAGCTCTCTTCAGACACACCAGAACAGGTGCATCGGACGATCCCTTTACAGATTGTTGTGAGCCATCATGTGGTTGCTGGGAATTGAACTCAGGAACTATGGAAAAGCAGTCAGTGCTCGCTTAACTGCTGAGCCATCTCTCCAGCCCCAAATTAAAAAAAATTTAAATAGTAATTTTGGAATGGAGGATTTAGATGTAAGAAATAACTTTTAATATGGCAATTTTACCATGGTAAGAACTATTTTAAAAACTGAAGAGAAAAATCAGCAAACTTGTGTTGTTTTATGGTCTTGGAAGACCGGAGAACAAAACACAGCTAAATGACAAAGAAGTCCTGAGATCTGTGCAGACTGCTTAAAAGAATATATGTGGGGAGGTGGAGAAAGATACTTTGAAGAGAGCAGAGCAGAAACCAATGGCCTTACTTCTCAACGATGGTATTTTCAGCCCCTCGCCTCCTCCCCCTTCATTTTCCAGATAACTGAGTGACTTCAGTTTTCAGCAGTTTTGACTCCTTTGGAACTTCTTCCTATCCAAAGCTGTGACTTCCCTAGGCCAAAGGATGTCCAAGAGACACACGGCAGAAATCCCACTGAGAGAAGAGGAGGCGGCTCTCGAGCTTACACCCGTCGGTGGCTGCTGGAGTGTAGGGCGCCACAGGTTCCCAGACTCCAGTGTCTGCCCCCATCTGTGAGCACGCAGAGATCAAACTGGACTCCAGCAAGCCAACAAACAAACAAACAAACAAAATAGCAGGCGTAGTGGCTCATGACCTCATGCCCTGAGCTCAGCACTGGAATTTAGGCAGAGACCCTGTCTCCAAGGTTTGTGTGTGGTGGGGGTGGGGATGGGGGCTAAGACAATGACAGCGACAACACACACAGGACAACAAAGCCGAGCAGGGGCCTAGTAGGTGGGGATTAATATGATAAAAATACATTAAATATATGTATAATGTTCTCAAAGGAGTAACTGCAATGTTGTGTTGGTTGTTGTTTAGCCCTCCGAAACATGCAGAAACCCACTTCCTACCTGGACTACACCACTAACTTCCTGAGTTACACTGGGTGAGTTACTTCCCCTCCCCAGAGGGGATTCAGCTCAGCCTCATGGGCCAGTCAAGTGCCCTAGCCCACCTTTTTGTTGTGTTTGCCTCCATGCATTGCTCGGCCGTGTCGCCCAGGTGGAACTCAAATTCTCATTTCTGCTTCGGCTTCCCAAGTGCCGGGAATCTAGGCACAAAGATAGAAGGTATAATGCTAGCCAAGATCTGTAGCACTGAGTTCCACCACAGCCCTGGATCTTGTTTTTTGTTTGATTTTTGTTTTTTAAGATTTATTTATTTATTATATATATAAGTGCACTGTAGCTGTTTTTCAGACACACCAGAAGAGGGCATCAGATCTCATTACAGATGGTTGTGAGCCACCATGTGGTTGCTGGGATTTGAACTCAGGACCTCTGGAAGAGTAGTCAGTGCTCTTAACCGTTGAGCCATCTCTCCAGCCCAAAGATTTTATTGCTTGATTGATTGATCGATTGATCAATTAAGTTAATGTATATGAGTTAATACAGTCGAATGTAGTCCAGGGCGGCCATACTCTGTAACTGAGGCTGGCCATGAAGTCCCGATACTCCTTTCTCTTCCTCCCAAATGCTTTAGTTACAGGCAATGCCACCACATCCAGCAATAAACTGAAAGGTAAAGAAGTTAACCTCTTGTCCAAAACCCAATACTTGATCAATGGCAAAGAATTGAAGCACACGTTTTGTGTGGCTTGCTTTAGTTTTGTTTCAGATTTACAGAAGCCTGTTTCCGCTGGGCTGCAACCCTAGCCCCAAGTCATGGTTTGGAAGCAGTGCTGACCTGGTAATCTATGCGGGACAGACTGTAATGTGCAATGGTCCATGGCCTGTAACTGAACAAGTGAGGGGCGGGGCATGAACCCAGGTGGTATCCCCCACTCCATTTGTCTATGTGAAGCTTGAGTGTAACTCTCAACACGCACATGCAAATGGTGGCGGGGGCGGGGCGGGGGCGGGGCGGGGGCGGGGCGGGGATGAAGGACATTTGAAAAGATTGCTCTGAAGCTGTCTTGGTGATATACACCTATGATCCCAGCACTGAGGCAGGAGGATGGAAGAGTTGGAAGCTAGACTTAACCTGGGCTATGTAGTAAGACCCTGGGTCCAAATGTATATACATATGGAGGAAGAAACCACTATTCTGTACTTTTTCTGGTAGACTTTATATCCAAATTCTCAGACTCGGCTGTGATGTGGAAAAAGCATTGGTACCCCACCAGAGGCGCCGTGGGGTAGAGACAGAGCAAGCTGGAGACACGGAATGGGGGGAGAAAAATCATCAGAATTCAGCAGTGGATGGACAGCCATTGAGGGACGAGAGAGACAAGAGGTTCAGGCCTTTCTGTGCAGTGCCCTCTAGCCTAGGACTCTCTGTGTAGCCCAGGCTGGCCTTGAATGAGCAGTCTTCTTCCTGCCTCAGCCTCTCAAGCGCTAAGATCGCAGCACACGCCAGCATGCCCCACCGAGGGGAAGGATCTTCCTGCTGCCTTTCTACCAATGAATGAGTCTGGGGGCAGACTGAGTGGTGTGGTGGCTATTCTTGGATGTCAGTGTTAACTATGTCTGGAATTAGGGATTGCACACACCTGTGAGGGATTTTTTAAATTATGTCCTTTAAAGTGGGAAGAGCCACTTTTAACCTATATGGCTTGAGGTGGGGAGATCTGCCCTTAATCGGGGCCACACCTGCTGGCAGCTGTATAAAGGACAGGGAAGATGGAAGCTCGCTCTCTCTGCCCGCTTTCTCTCACCCCTGCTGACAAGTCCAGTCCTTCACTGGCATTAGAGCCTACGTCTTCACCAATCTAGCCTAGCGAATGTGTATGTGTATGAATATATATGTGCATATACGTATATATCCATTCCAACAGTTCATTCCTCTGGAGAACCCTGACTAATAGAAATAGTAAGTTCTACTTGACTGTGGAATTTACGAATGATTCCTCCAAATAAAGATGTCCAGTACTCCCCATTAACCTGAAACTCCAAGGGACTTTGGAAACAGGGGACAGCATTACCAACGGCTAAGGGAGCTGCTGCCTTGGGGGAGGTGGCAAAGAGCTGAACCAGAACCAGAAAAGGCTGCCCCTGAACTCTAGGCTACAGCTAGGAGAGGAGCAGCCAAACCTCAGGGCAGGGACATCTGAAAGCTGAGCATTTGGAGGGTTGCGGTCTTTGTGAGCAGTCAAGCAAGGGGGAAATGGACAAGGCCTCTGGCTATCACAATGACCTGGGAGAAAGCTGTTTCTGTGGTATGAGGGGCCAACAGACAGAGCTAAGTGAGTGTAGGAAAGGGGAAGATAGCAAGAGTAACTCCAGAGAGACCCACGTGTGTTTAAACGCTCTTAACTTTTGGAGAGAGCTTATCTGTTGACTGGGATTGGCATGAGGTCCAGGGAGTTCCCCTCACCCATCTGTAGGTGCTGGGAGGAGCTCAGCCTTGGATAGCTGGAGAAACAATGCATTCCTCCTGGTTCTTTGATCATCTCAGAGGTGCTCCTCCTCTTGACATTTCTTTCCTGGTGTGGAATGCTTTGGGGAGATTATCCACTTCTAGCATCCCAAATCCCAGCTGATAACCTCTGTAAGAATGAAAGACTGTGGCATCCCACCCTGTTAGCATTAACTGTCAACTGACAGTTGAGAGTCACCTGAGAAGGGAGTCTCAGTTGATGGATTGCCCACATCAGATTGGCCTGTAGACACGTCTGTGTGTGTGTGGGGGGGGGTTGCTTCATTGTCAATGGAGGGCCCATGTCACTGTGTGGCACCATTCCTGGGGCATGTGGTTCTGGCCTGTTTGAGAAAACCTAAGCATGGGCTTGGGAGCCAGCTACCAAGCAGCTTCCCTGAGGCGCCTGCTGTAATTCGTAGGCTGTGAGTACCTTGGATAAAGGTAACGCCAGATGAAATAGCAAACAGCCCTGTCTTCAGGTTCCTGCTTGGGTTCTTGCCCTGACTGCCCTCAATTATGACTCTGACCTGAAGTATGGGCTAGATACATCCTTTCCTAAGTTGCTTTTCGGTCCCAGCATTTTATCGCAAACACAGAAAGGAAACTAGAACAACACACCCTCAGCCTCGCTCCCCAGCAAAACTTCCCTAGAACTTACCTTCCCCCTTCTCTGCGGGTATAGGGAATCGAAATACCTGTCTCCTCCAAGAAATTGCAAGCCAGGTCAGCATCTAACTGCAAACAAAAGCCCAGAGGTTATGCTGCAGCAGCCTCTGTATTGTCCAGTCCACTCTGGGAAACTGGTAGCCCTGGGGTCACTTTTTCAATCCTGCCTTCAAATCAGCCAAAAGTGGCTCCTTGGCCGAGCCTGTCCCACACTCAGGGTCACAACTGCTCAATGCTCACCCTGGATCTGAACCCTCACCTCCATCTTCTCTGCATCGGAGCATGGATCATTCTCTTCTTTTTTTTCTTTTTCTTTTTCTTTTTTGGGGGGGGCGGTCTCTCTTCTTAAACTCTTTGCTTGAAACAAGCTCTCCCTGTGTAACCTGTGCCACCCACCTGGTTCCTCTTTGTAAGTTATTTTACATTTTTATCTGGTTTGCATACATGCATGTCAAGGTCTGGGGACAACTTTCTATAGTTGGATCTCTCTCTCTTTACACTTTGTTGAGGGAGGAACTCCCATTTCTGCTACCCTGCATGCCGCAGCCTATCTGGCCTTGGAGTTTCCAGGTGATTCTCCTATCTTCGTTTTCTTACATCAGAAATGGGAGCCACTCCACTCAGGTTTTTTTGTGGGTTCCAAGGGTTAAACTCACGTTGCCTTGCTTGCTTGGCAAGAACTTTTGCAAGCTAAGCCACTTGCACCTGCTCCACTCCCCCACCACACATTTTCTCTTGAGGTAGAGGATGCATCAAGTTTGCCCAGGCAGCTTTCAGACTTGGACTGTCTCGCCTTAGCTCCTGGAGTAAGTGATTACAGCTCTGCACCAGAGGACTTGCTTCCCTTTTTTTTTTTTTTTTTTTTTTTTTTTTTGCTCTAACAAACATCTGAGTGTCTACTATGTTTAGGCACTGTTCCGTTACAGGGACTCTCACCAGGAGCAAGCTTCCTGGTGTATTTTGCACCTCAGTACCTGGTGTCTGTGCCCTAGTCTCTTCCATGAGTGTCCCTCCATCTCCTCTCCATTTGAGCATATGGAGAGTTCCTATAGAAACCCAAGGATGGGGCTGGAGAGATGGCTCAGTGGTTAAGACTCTACTCTTCCAGAGGTCCCGAGTTCAATTCCCAGCAACCTCATGGTGGCTCACAACCATCTGTAAAGAGATCCGGTGCCCTCTTCTGGTGTGTCTGAAGACAGCTACAGTGTACTTGTATATAATAAATGAATAAATCTTAAAAAAAAAAAAAAAGAAACCCAAGGATGCAACCTGGCTGTCGTAGCTCTATCGGAGGCTACTCAGATCTTTGACTCACACATTCAGTTCCCAGGCAGAGGGAATTCGGGTATGCAGACAGCCTGTCCCCCCCATCCTTTGTCAGAACCATTTATGCTGTGTTCAAGAACTCCAGGGATGAGACCATATCAAGGAAAATATAGGTTACTCTTCGTATGTGGTCTCTTCCTCATGAAATCCGAGAGACTCCCCTTTGCTCAACATTCCCTTCTGTAAGAGAGAACCGGCCACACTGGACATCTCTAAACCCTTTCATTCTGGAGCTATTCTGAGTTCCACATGATCTACACTGCACCCCCGGGGAAAGCAACACATAAAGCAGGTTGGGAGACCAGAGGCAATACAGCCGTTCTAATGCTTTCCTCTGTCAGTCATCCCAAGAGATACCCATTTTGGATGGAACCAGGAGAAAAATATAGCCTGTTTCATATGACCATTACCCTAGGCACCCCACTGTCTTGATCTTCAGGCTCAGGTCATCCTATCCCCGGTCCCTTACAGTGCCCTGGCATAGAAAGCCCCCCGCTAGGTGGGTTAGCTGGGATAGCAGATAGCTGGGAGTCTAGCTCAATGGTAGAGTGCTCACCTATTGTGTGCGAGGCCCCAGGCTCCATACCCTCCCACCACCACAAAAATAAACCACACATACTCCTAGCTTGTTTTCAGGGTGATCAGGGCAAGGGTCCTTGGGCTCTAGAACCTAGGCTCTGCATCAGAACTCTAAACTTCATGTTCTACCTTCATTCATTCTCACTAGGACCCCACTCTCTGAGCTTCATTCCGCCATCTGTGAATGGGGACAGTAGTATTCATCTCACTGTATCTTACTACACTTCACTAACCTCCTCTCGAGGTAGTGAACTACTGGGTGCCAGCCATGCAGGAACGAGGATCCCGCCACTCAGCCCGGAGGCACAGAGTGCCCCTGAGGTGCTGCTAGACCTTAGAGACTGAGCTCCTAAAGGCTGCATTCATGTCTCTTGTGGTCAATTTGGGGGCTGAAATAAACAAAACCCAGTAAATAATACTGTAACCAACGAAGGAAAACTAGGTGCTGGGTGTGTCAAAAGAGGCGAGAAGGCTGGAAAGTAGATGATCAGGGCTTTTGTTGTTTGATGAGATTTCTCTCTGATGAGGATTTAAAGAAATCTAAGTGCAGTGAAAAGGGAAGCCTGCGGACACTGAGGCCAGGCAGGAGAGCCAAGACCTGTGATTTCATGATTTTGTTTTGAGACCTAGGTCTCCGTATTCTACCTTTGTCTATTTGTTTTCTGAGACTGGGTGGTTTTGTGCACTGTGTATTCAGATGCTGATCACTGTGCGCGGAGATCTGGTTACAGTCCTGATGTTAGTGCTATCATTATTACCGCACCTCCCGTCTCAACGCTGTGTAAGAATTGTTCTCCATCACCCCTGATTGGCTAACAAAGAGCGATCAGCCAATAGCTGGGGAGGAGAGTTAAAGCAGGACTTCTGATCCCAATGAGGGGGTCCTAGGTGGAGAGGAGCCAGGAGAGGGTCACCCTTGAGGACACGGGTGAAGAAGGAAGCCTGGACATGACCAAGATGTCAGGTCATGGGACATGTGGCTGGAAAACAGGCCAGGCGCGCATGCGCTTGGGTGAGAATCTGTAGCTGAGGATGACCTTGAGTCTTTGATCCTACTGTGTCAACCTCCAGTGTAGGCACACAGGGATTTGGTGACACACCCACACTTGGTTTACGCTATACTGGTTGCAGAGCCAAGGGCTTTCCCAGGGCTCACTCTACCGACTGAGCTGCACCCTTAGCCCTGGAATCCCTTTTGTGATGAGATCAAAGTCAAGTCAGTGAACTTCCAGACAGATTCCTGGTCACTAGTGTTCAGATAGGGACAGTTTTGGGATAGGAAAGAGGAGCGCCAAGATACATGGAGGAGTTGGGGACATCCTATCTCTCCTGGCAGAGTAAATGTTCCTTCTGATATGAAGCAAAGCTGGTACCCTCCCTGTTGGACCAAGGTCTTTCTTTGACTGAAGAAGCACAGTGGGAGGTGCCTAGAGTGGGGGAGGCTACACCTCCCCTGTGTTTCCCTTCCTGAGGCCCCAGGTAATGTATATCTATCGCCGAGATTAATTAGTGCCTCTACTTCCCCTTCTCCTCCTACAAAAAAAAAGGGGGGGGGTTGGGGATTTAGCTCAGTGGTAGAGCACTTCAAGTGCAAGGCCCTGGGTTCGGTCCCCAGCTCCGAAAAAAAGAAAAAAAAGTGTGTGTGTGTGTGTGTGTGTGTGTGTGTGTGTGTGTGTGTAACTACTAAAACTGGCTCCAACCAATTGTATTACTATATTTCTATTGATATTAAAAATTGCTAAGATACAACTAAAAGCCCCACGAGGGCTTGGGGAGGTGACGTGTCGGCTGCACAAGTATGAAGACCTAAATTTGGATCCTCCATACTCACATCAAGGAGAGGCACAGCTCTGCATCTGTCACTTCAGTGTTGAGGGGGCGGAGAGGAGACAGGAATGTCCCCAAGAATGCCTGGAGTTTTCCAGCCGGCCAGTCTGACTGATGGGTGGAGCCTGGGTTCAGTGGGAAGGCTGTCTGAAATAATATCCTTGAGAGTGAGAGAGCATGCCTACCAGTGGTCCCTGCCTTCCACTTGAACATGTGCTCCTCGTGAGTGTGCACACACACAAAGCTCTACAGCACACTCAGACTTCCAGCTGCCGTAAAGAAACTTCAACTCCATCGACACCTTCTTAGGAACAACCAGAGATTTGGGTCAATTCTTCTCAGCTAGATTGCACAAGGAAAAAAAAATCAGTCAACAACATTCGTGGTGTTTTATGTTTTGTTTATGTGCTTATGTTCTTATAAGAACCCATGGTTAAAAAAAATGTTTATTTAGTGAAAGACCCCAGCTTAGCAGCAGTAACGCCATTTTGCAAGGCTATATTTAAGATGACTGGTTCAGAGAAAGGTTAGAACACTGAGTACACAGCGGCTGCCAAACAAGATGTGTTTGGTTGAAGGCCTGGCAACAGGAGGACTGCCGTTGAGCACCTGACAATGAGAAAAGCCCCGGGAGAGGTCCCACACCCTGGTGGGGGGCCCGAGTCAGCCGTTATGTTCCAAGAAGGTAGCTAAGAAACTTGCCCCCGGGCTAAACTCTTGGGGGGCCGAGTCAGCCGTTATGTTTCAACGAAGGTAACTAAGAAACTTGCCCCCGGGCTGAACCCTTGGGGGGCCGAGTCAGCCGTTATGTTTCTGGAAGGTAGCTAGGAAACTTGCCCCCGGGCTAAACCCTTGCCATATTAAAATCCACCAATTATATCCCTGTAACCATGCATCTGCTTCTGTATGCTTGCTTCTGCTCCCCAAAATCCTATAAAAGCCCATCCTTGGTTCCGTGGGGCGCGCCAGTCCCCCGAGTGACTGAAGCGCCCGCAGGTGCCTGTGCCTGTGTATCCCGACAATAAACCAAATCCTCTTGCTGATTACATCCTGTGGTGTCTCGGTCTGGTCTTTGGAGTTGGAGGGTCTCCATCCCGAGGGAAAGTTCTCCCTGAGAGCTTTTCATTAGTACAAGCACAGGTCAGGATCCATCCAGGAGCGGTCAAGTCATTCCCCGTTCAGAGTTTGAAAGTGTAGACCTATGCCCTTGGATTGGGAGAGACTATGAAAGAAAGACCAACACCCCCCCCCCCACACACACACACACATTTCTTTTTTTCCTGTGCAGGCTTCCTTACAGTGTGAGGAATAGATCACACTCTTAGGCTGCTTCTTCATTCATCAAACACAGCAGAGTCTCTTCATCCACTCCACTTTGCTTCTTTTACATTCAAGATTTGGAAGCATTGCTAATGGCAACCATGAAGGAGGCAGCCGTGTACGTAGTAGCTTTTAGCTGGTTGGTTGGTTTGGGTCTAGGTTTTGGTTTTGTGGGAAAGATCCAAAAATGAAGTTGAGCAGTAAAAAGCCATCTCTCTCTCTCTCTCTCTCTCTCTCTCTCTCTCTCTCTCTCTCTCTCTCTCACACACACACACACACACACACACACACACACACACACACACGGTGTTTTTGTTCTACTTGATGTTGTTCTGAAGCTTCCCCTCCAAAGAGAAGGCGACTGCGGGTTTCCTTAAATGGAGTTTAACTTGTAAACACGTGCAATTTGTGTATGTGTGTAGATTCTGGAATGATTCCATGTTGCTTGTGGAACACATGCACACTATGGACGAGAACTTAACTTTATGGAATGGGAAGTATCATGGTCCTAGTGTAAGCCTTTTATCCCCATAAATGCATCATTGGTCTTTAAAAATATCCAAGTACATGTATGTGAAACAATTTAAATGGGTGAAGATGTTAGTGGAAAGTTTGACAGACTGTATCACGTGAATGCAGATTTACCTCAACACCAGGAAATTATGTTAGACTGGGAGAGGGAAGTTTGTTCTTGTCTCAAATAAAAGACTAGATGGCCCTAAGTTCTGTGTGGTTTCAGGTGTTTAAAAAGTTAGGATTTGTTCGTAAAAGTTTGGGAGACGATGCCTCTGGATTGATTGTTGATGTCTGCACTGCAGCAAGTTTGTGTAGATCCCAAACACTGCCAGGAAAACTGAGTTGAGGTTTGTCACCTCCACTTAAAAATTAGCACTTACATACTTTAAAACTATCAAAGTAGATTGGTTTGATCAGTAACCACTGCTTGATCCTTACAGTTAAGTTTTGTAGTGAATGGTATTGTTTTTCTCAAATAGGTTAATGTGTTTCTACGACTTATTTGTGAGAATAATCATTTTATCACTTTTAAGAAACAGAATAAAGGGGTTGGGGATTTAGCTCAGTGGTAGAGCGCTTGCCTAGGAAGCGCAAGGCCCTGGGTTCGGTTCCCAGCTCCGGAAAAAAAAGAACCAAAAAAAAAAAAAAAGAAAAAGAAACAGAGTAAAGCAAATGTCCATGTGTCAGTCACTTCAAAATTTATATCAAGTAAATAAAATAAAATTATATAAATAATATAAATAAACGACTGGAGAGATGTCTCAGTGGTTAGAGCACTGACTGCTCTTCCAGAGGTCCTGAGTTCAGTTCTCAGCAACCACATGGTGGCTCACAACCATCTGTAATGGGATCAGATGCCCTCTTCTGGTGTGTCTGAAGAGAGCTACATTGTACTCATATAAATAAAATAAATAAATCTTTAAGAAAAGAATGATTTAAAAAATAATAAAAATAAAAGTGTGTGTGTATGAGATGTATATGGACATGTTGCCTGCATGTATGTCTGTGTGCCATGTTCATGTCTGACACTAAGAAGGGCCCTAGTTTATGTTTAGAGGACTTGAGATGATTTTTTTTTTTTTGGTTCTTTTTTTTCGGAGCTGGGGACTGAACCCAGGGTCTTGCACTTCCTAGGCAAGCACTCTACTACTGAGCTAAATCCCCAGCCCCGTTGAGATGATTTTTTAACCGTTTGTTGTACCTTTCTTCCGAATAATTTGTTTCTATAGCTATCACCGCAGGAGCAGCCACTTCTAATTTTAAGAAACATTGTTTTTTTTTAATGTCTAAATTAATATGACTCATCTGTAGATAATAATTTGATCTTTTTTATCCTTATAATATTATACAAGATTTTAGGTTGGGGAGATAAATGCAAAGTTATATTATAAAAGAAATGTTACGGGTTGGGGATTTAGCTCAGTGATAGAGCGCTTGCCTAGCAAGCGCAAGGCCCTGGGTTCGGTCCCCAGCTCCGGAAAAAAAAAAAAAAAAAAAAGAAATGTTACTATACTATAGTGTTTCCCCTTAACAAAACTGTCTTTCATGTGTCAGATATAAGTGAGGGTAGAATAAAATGTCAGACCTGTGAGAAACTGAGCATCTCTAGGTTTTGCGGAGATGGAAACTGCTTTAAACACTCATTACGTCTTTGTTAGGTCTTCTCCCCCTAGTTAGCCTGTGTGTGAGGGGAGGTGGGGAAGCGGTGTGTGCTGCTGTGCACATGTGGAGGTCAGAAGACAACTTGACGTGGTTGGTTCTCCTCTTCACCTCAGGTCCTGGGATCAAACTCGGCATCATCAGGCTTGGTGGCAAGCACTCGCCCCTCGAGGTCCTCACCTGCCCTATTCCTTATTTTATAATTAAAAGGGAAATGAACTCCAATAGGCGTCTCTTTGTAATATTACACATCTAATGTTCATTGACAAAACATGACTGTTGTCCAATGTTGTAAATGCCAGAGAACTGTACTATGGGACATCATAAATACTAATCAAGGGATACGGAGTGGAGTGCTTCGAGCTGACTCCGGAAAAAAAAAAAAAAAAAAAAAGGTGCTTGTTGTCCAAGCCTCGTGGCCTGGATTTGAACCCTGGAACCTCTGTAAAGGACAGAAGCTGTCCTCTGATGGCCACATGCATGCTGTGGCATGTGCACCCCCACACACACACATCAGATGCACACAATAATAAAGTAGAGACTAGAAGGATGGCTCGGAGCTTACAAGGAGACTGAGTGTTCTTCCAGAGGACCTGAGTTCTGCTCCCAGCACCCATATCAGATGACTCACAACTGCCTGGAACTCTGGTACATATATATGTGTGTGTGTGTGTGTGTGTGTGTGTGTGTGTGTGTGTGTGTGTGTTTTGTTTTTCAAGACAGAGTTTCTCTGTGTTGACCAGTCTGGCCTTGAGCTCAGAAAATCCACCTGCCTCTGCCTACCCCTCCTGATAAAAGTAGTGGGCCACCACCCCAGGCTGATATTTGACCTCTCAAGGCACAAAATGGGTTGCTTGTCCAACCAGGGAACTGAAGGTTCCCTGGAGTTTAGTTGGGGTGGGGGAAAGGAAGGTATACACTTGCTAAACACTTTGTGAGGCCAACAGTGGAGATCTTGAATGCTGGGAGCCAAGGTTGCCTTGGGCAATGTTGACCTTCTGTAGCCATTTATCTCCAGCCTCTGATGTGACCTGATGTCCTCGTGACTATTGTTAGGTTCCCCTGGAGTGGAAAAACAGACCTCTACATCCCACCAGTTCAAAGATAACATCTGAGGCCTACAGCAGAGGCTCCCCGGGTTTGTTGGAATCTCTCTACCTGATGCTCCCACCGATGCATTTGGAAGGTCCCTTAATGTATAGTTTTCACGAAACTGTTACCTTGGATCATGGTGTTTGAGATAACCTGAATCCATTTCTTAGACGTCAGCATTCATATTTGGATCCAGAATAAAGGATTTCTTTTTCCCTCGAAGGTGAGAGATGTTGTGTGTGTGTGTGTGTGCACTCGCCAAACACTTGTGCTTGTGAATGCGAATGCAGGTGTCCCAGAGTCCAGTCCAAAAGGTGAGTGTTTGACTCTTTGTTGCTGAAGTTATAGGTGTTCGTGAGCTGCAGAATCAGCTGGGAACTGAATTAGAATCTTCTAGAAAAATAATAAGTGCTCATAGCTAACTGTCAAGTTCTCTTTCCGGCCTCAGATGTGGTTTTATTTTATTTTGTTTAGTTTAGTTTTGTTTTGTTTTGTTTTTGCATTGACACTGATAGGAGAAAAAACAGTTCGGTTGGGTTTATTTCTCTTAGTTCTAATAGGTCCATAAGGAAAGTGATCAGAAAAAAAAAATCACTGGGATGTGAGGAGCTGATATCTACCTAGAATGACATTAACTCAGTCCCAGTACTGAAATCTGCATCCAGCTGTTTCTGGAAGTCTCAGTCTGCCTTGATCCTAGCTCAACTTATAGCACTAGGGTAAGCAGAACTCTTCAGACCCTCACCGTAACTATGGCTTGGGTTATCAAGGCAATAAATCCGATGGCATCAGTCCTTGCTGTCCCACCCAACAACGCTTACACCCGGAAAGTCCTATCTAAATCCCTTCCACGGGCATCAGCCAGCCCTTCCATTCGGCCATAGAGCACCATGCTATGGCTGGTTTTGTGTGAACTTGACACAAGCTGGAGTTATCACAGAGAAAGGAGTCTCCGTTGAGGAAATGCCTCCACAAGATCCAGCTGTAAGGCATTTTCTCAATTAATGATCAAGTGGGGAGGGCCCATTGTGCCATTAGGCAGGGTACCACCCTGGACTGGTGGTCTTGGGTTCTATAAGAAAGCAAGCTAAGCAAGCCAGGGGAAGCAAGCCAGTAAGCATGTCTCTGGGGCCTTTGCATCAGCTCCTGCCTCTGAGTTCCTGTCCTGTGTGAGTTTCTGCACTGACTTCCTTTGGTGATGAACAGCAATGTGGAAGTGTAAGCTGAATAAACCCTTTCCTCCCCAACTTGCTTCTTGGTCGTGATGTTATGTGCAGGAATAGAGACCCATGAGATACCACAGCATCAAGATACTGTGAGAAAGTCCTCACCACAGTCTATCACTGAGGGAAGCAAACAGGGCAGGAACCAAGATGCAGGAACAGAAGCAGAAACCAAGGAGGGGCGCTGCTTATTGGCTTGATCCTATGGAGCTCAGCCTGGGTTTTTTAATAAATCCTAAACCTTTCTGCCCAACAGTGGCACCACTCACAGTGGGCTGGGCCTTCCCACATCCATCACTAATCAAGAAAATACCCCTACAGGCTTGATTACAGGCCAAAAAATTTTTAAATGTATCCTAGGCTGTGGCTGTCTTGGATCTCCCTATGTTAGACTAGGTTGGCCTTGAACTCACGAAGACCTGCCGGCTTCTCCTGAAGTGCTGGGATTAAAGGCATGTGCTACCACATCCAGCCTATAGGCCAACATTATGGAGACGTTTTCTCAGTGGAGGCTTCCTCGTTCATGACCCTAGCGTGTATGAAGTTGACAAAATAACTTACCAGCACTGTTGACTCCACTTCATGGGCAGAAGACCTATGCGGTCACAAAAGCCTAGTGCTTAGGTGGTCTCTGCTCTTGGGTTAATGCTCTTGTGATTTATTTAAAATACTAATGTTCATGTCCACACAACACTCCTCTGCCAGGGTGTGTCCTGGGGAGGAGGGGATCCCCTCCATCCCTTGCCATGTGAGACAGTCCAGGGAGCTGGACCTAGGTCATGAGAATGGGTGAGCTGGCCCTACCCCTGGCTGGCTGAAGCTCTGGAGAGAGCAGAGAGAGAGCGGCTTTGCACCTGGGCAGCACAGTAGAGCTGGCCTTGGTGGAGGGGCATAGGTGAGCCATACCAGGAGTGTGAGAGCTACTGGAGACCCTCCGGCTACCTCCCCCTCCTCCCTCACAGCCTGCTCTAGCTGGGAGAGCTGGCCCTTTGGGGGGGAGAGCAGGAAAGCTAGCCCCGCCCCCACTATGACAGGTCCTACATCTATTCTGAGTCCTACATCTGTCCTAGGCTACACAGTGGAGCTGGCCCTGATGGTGAAGGCACTGTTAAGCCAGCCCCTCACAGGCTGCAGCACTTGGGAGAGTGGGTCCCACACCTTAACTGGGCAGCACAGTTGAACTAGCGCTGGAGGAGTGGGTTTGGATGAGCCAGGAGGGCATGAGAACTGACCCAGCCTCCTGCTGATGGCTGTACTGGGTGGCCTTCTCTGAGCAGTGCTAGAGAGCCTGCTTTGGTGGTGTAGATAAGGGAGAGCCAGCCTCAGCCCAGATCCAGGGCTCTGAATTGACCCAAGAATCTATGTAATCTGCAAAGGGTTTTAGACACATAAAAGGGCCAGTTCCGCTGTTCCAAAGTTGCAGGATCTCTATGACACCAGGCAACAGCAGTCCTGATGAGGATCCAAGATTGATGGTGTCACAGAAGCCAGAGATCTTGAACCAGACCAATGACTCCTTGCAATGACTATTTGCAAGTGAAGATGTGTGGACAGAGGGATATACTGTGGGACACACTGTGACACACTACAGCTTCCACGATGAGATAGATGTTTTCTATGCTTTGGTTATTGTTTGTGTATGTGTGTTTTATGGGGTGGGGGAGGGTTACAAGGTTGAGGGGACAGGGATAGGAGCAGTACTGGGGTGCATGATATGAAACTCACAAAGAGTCAATTTAAAAGTTTTAAATAGGGCTGGAGAGATGACTCAGCGGTTAAGAGCACTGACTGCTCTTCCAGAGGTCC
Organism: Rattus norvegicus; assembly: GCF_021556685.1. Lineage (NCBI taxonomy): Eukaryota > Metazoa > Chordata > Mammalia > Rodentia > Muridae > Rattus > Rattus norvegicus. The sequence continues at coordinate 9,298,537 of NC_141552.1, read as the reverse complement.
TGAGTTCAGTTCCCAGCAACCACATGGTAGCTCACAGCCATCTATAAAGAGATCTGATGCCCTCATCTAGTGTATCTGAGACAGTTACAATGCACTTATATATAATGAGTAGATAAATCTTTAAAAAAAAGTTTTAAATAAAGTAACCAGTGGATGTAAGTAAAATGTTGCAGTTATCTTAGCAATACTGTAGCAAATTAACTAAGGGAGCTCTAGTTAACAGCTGGTCCATTCAAAAGTGCAGATAGACAACATGGGCCTGGAAGTGGAGGGCCAGTCTGATGGGTTGGAGCCTCACCCTCTGGTACTGGATGTTACTAAAGGTCAGAACTGAATCGGATTGCTTGAAATCAGTATGGGTGATGAAACTCCCACACATCTGGTGTCAGCCTGTTGTGAGAGTAGAAAAGGAAGAACCTGTTCCCCACAGTCTCAGGACAGGTTAGGAGATTAATTCACATTAGTTGGATATTCAGTTAAGCAGACCAGTCACTTGATTACGGTTATATGAGGTCCAGAACCTAGCATTAACCATCAACAGAACAGCCAGAAGATTATCTCCTGCTGAACATCCGTGCCCCAGGGGCTTGGCACAAAAAGTCAGAGCAGCTTATCTTTGGGCCTCTGTTAGCCCTGAGAAGCCAGGAAAGAGTGTGAGATGTTGGGAAGCCATGACTACCGAAGTTCCTGGTGTGGCTGAGAGGCCTCTCTGTCTCACAGCCTTGGGCTATGCTTCTGGTCAGTCCCATTTCCTTTCTTGGTCTGACCTCTGGACAGAGGATCTCAGGGACCAGACAGGGCACAGAGCCTGGGGAATGCTTCTGGGTTGGAGTTGGAGCTGCAGTGACCTGAAGAGTCAGAGTCCATGCAACTCTTGATAGTGACGTCCAAAAGGAATGAGAACCAGCTACAGATATCCACAGTTTTCAAGCCAGGCTTCTAGATTTCTAAATAATAATTCTGTTGTTTTTTTTTTGGGGGGGGGGGCGCTTGGTTATTTTTGTTTGTATCTGTCTTTATTTTTAGTTGTTGTTGTTGTTTTGTTTTTGAGACAGGGTCTTACTATGTTGCCCTGGCTATCTTTGAACTCACTATGTAGACTGCCCGGGCTGGCCTCAAACTCACAGAGATGTGCCTGCCTCATAGAGACAGTCCTTAGTGCTGAAATTAAGGGCGTGTGTCACCATACCTGACTTGGATTTTCTTTTCTTTCTTTCTTCCTTCCTTCCTTTCTTTCCTTTTTTTTTTTTTTTTGGCTTAGACAAGGTCATGCTATAAAGACCAGGCTGGTTTTGAACTCATGATCCTCTTGCCTTGGCCTCCAATGTGCTGGGAGGAATGGTATGTGTCACTCTTCCCTGCTTTTTGTTTTTAAAGATTTATTTATTATATATGAGTACACTGCAGCTGTCTTCAGACACACCAGAAGAGGGCATCAGATCTCATTACAGATGGTTGTGAGCCACCATGTGGTTGCTGGGATTTGAACTCAGGACATCTAGAAGAGCAGTCAGTGCTCTTAACCACTGAGCCGTCTCTCCAGCCCCCTTCTCTGCTTTTTAATTGCCTTTTGGTGGGGGGTTGTTTTGTTTTTTCTTCACTCAGGTCTCACTCTTAGGCCAGGCTGACCTCAAACACTTGGACTCTGGAGGCCCTTCTGCCTCGGGCTCCTGAAGACCTAGGCAATGCCTTCTTACTTTCAATGTCTTTATCCACCCCTCCCTACTTCTTTCTTCTCAGTTGTTCTTTTCAAAATGCAAGTGCAGAAGGACTTCTACTTACAAGTCCTGCATCAAAGAACTGGGAGAGGACACCAAGGACAATAGAATCTGTCAGAACTGGGGGACAACACAAGTTCCGATGGAGTCACTGACTGCAGAGGCCAAAGGACGCGGTAACTGCTTTTGTAGCATGTTAGAGCGTCAGAAGACCATAGGCTCTTGCTTTTCAATGGCTGCCTTTCCCAGTTCCCTAATTATATCTTTCTTACAATTCTCCGAGGGAAGTCTGTCAGGTCCCACGGGCACCTCAGCTGTCTAGTGTCTTGAAAAGCAGCTGCTTCTGGAATGTGGGATGTGTGCAGCTTATCTACTTGGTGTAGGCCGGCAAGACTTGCAGCCCAGTGGCTCTAAAGGAGACACAGACATCAAAAGTATCCATGATGATTAACAGGGCTTGAGTCTGGTTTTTGTTTTGGTCAGCATTTCTGGCTGACACCCTTCCAGGTGCAACCTTGTCCTGTAACTTGGGACTAGGGAGTGTTCAGGAAGGGAGGTTTTCCTAGCTGACTTCTTCAGTGGGCAGTCAATCTCTAAAAGATAGACTTCAAAAGGCAGCTAATCTGAGAGAGAGAGAGAGAGAGAGAGAGAGAGAGAGAGAGAGAGAGAGAGAGAGCACGCTCAAGAAGAAATTTCTGAAAACTGGGTCTTGGGAGGGACAGGAGGTTTTTGTGTATTTTCAGAAGGAACCAGACTCGCACCATCTTGCCTCACTGATGAGGAAGAATACTCTCAGGGTCATGGAGGTCAGTGTAATGCTGGAGTCACGCTGGGAGCTGGGAGCTAGGGCTCTGTCCACAAAGAACTTTGGTTCTAGCGGCCAAATTGGAGGAAGATTTGCTGCAAAGACTGGAGGTCCTTTTATGAAAGTCCCGAGGCAGTAGAGCTGTGGAACTGCTTGCCTGTAGCCTCCCTTCATGAAAACACCATTCCACTCCCTGAGAAGTCTCACCTGCCTGCTCTGTATGGCACTGACCCAGTTCCTAGGGGTCATCTCAGGACACTATAGGAATTTGATTTGGGGAATCTGGTTTGTGTGCTCTCTCTCTCTCTCTCTCTCTCTCTCTCTCTCTCTCTCTCTCTCTGTCTTTCTCTTTCTTTCTTTCTTTCTTTCTTTCTTTCTTTCTTTCTTTCTTTCTTTTTTTTGAGCTGAGGACTGAACCCAGGGCCTTGCGCTTGCTATCCCCAACCCCCTCTCTCGTCTTTCTGTGTCTGTCTGCTGTCTGTCTATCTCTCTCTGTCTCTCTGTCTCTCTGTCTCTCTCTGTCTCTCTCTGTCTCTGTCTCTCTCTCTCTCTCTCTCTCTGTGTGTGTGTGTGTGTGTGTGTGTGTGTGTGCGCGTATGCTTATTCTCAGTCCCCTCCCTTCTCACCTCTCTCTATATATTACATTTTATTCTATGTGTATGGGTGTTTTGCCTGCACATATGTCAGCACACCACATGTGTGCCTGATGCCTAGGGAAGCCAGTAGAGGGCATCAGGTCCCCTGGAACTGGAGTTACAGATGCTTGTGAGCCACCACGTAGGTGCTAGGAACCAAGCCTGTATGACCAACAGCAAGTCCTCTTACACACTGAGTCATCTCTCCATCCCCTCCCTTCCCTTCTTTTTTTTTTTTTTTTTTTTGGTTCTTTTTTTCGGAGCTGGGGACCGAACCCAGGGCCTTGCGCTTCCTAGGCAAGCACTCTACCACTGAGCTAAATCCCCAACCCCCCTTTCCTTCTTTAGAAGGAATCTCAGCCCCTAGTTGTGCAGAGAGAGCTCTCAGGACAGGAGAGTCTGGCAGGAGTCAGAGTGAAGTGCCTTTCCCCCTGCTGAGTGGTAGAGTTGAGCAATAGGAATTCATTATTTGTGTGATCCTCAGTGAGTGCAGAGTCCCTTTGATGAGACCTGCTTCTAGCCATGAAGGCCTGCGAGCCAAACTCCCAGAGGGTCCTACCATAGACCCCCCTGTGGTCTTTGCCTTGAGTCTTTTCCCCAGGCACGCAGTTCAAGCAGGGGAAGGCTGGGGAGTTGTGGAGGGGTGAAGTTAGGAGAGGCAGCTTGGGCTCTGCTTTTTCTGGACATTTGGTCCCTGCCAAACCTCTATTATTTCAGAGGGGTGGGCATGTGTCCCAGGGCTCCCTCTCCCCCTGGAATGATTATTAGGGACATAAGAGGACACTCATATGGGGAGACCAACGTCAGTAGTGAGCTGACTGAGATCAGAATTTGAACCGCAGGTCTGGAGGCCTGGCAGCCAGTGACTGCTGGGTCCTGGTAAGTGATCTGCAGTTGCCTTTCACCCTAAGAAGGCTGGGCTGCCTCAGGAATGGTTTCACCAGGAGTGAGAAGAAATGGTAAAGGCGATAAGTTATTCTCCACGGGTAAAGTGAGCCAATTCAAGGCAGATTAAAGTATATAAAGGCCGGTTTATTGGGAACAAGACCAAAGCCAGAGAAGTCACCTAGGGGAGGGAGACAGAGAAGAGGGGGGAGAGAAAGAATATGAATGTACACTAGGAAAGAGAAAATGCAGAGGGGTGGGGTGGGAGGGTCCCAAATGTCTGGATTATGTAGGGATGAGCTTGTGGGGGAGGGGAAGCCCAGCTGGAAAGTTCGGGGCAGAGGGTGGGGTATGCCATCCTTGGTGCTCCATAGCAGGAAGGGACTGAGGTTTTCTGGGAGAACCTGGAAGCCAGGTAGACTTTTGGTATGTTAAATATGCACCTCAGGTGTTCTGCCTGGGTCTCAATCCCTGCAAAAGAAACGAGGAGAGCAAACTAAACAAGAGGTGGTGCCTGTGTGAGGAGATGGCAGTGGTTAGCTTGACTGAAGCCTTCTTCATACAGCCTGTACATGTATTGGGATTTCCCAGCACCCTTATCTCAAAGGGGAAAAAAGAGACCACTTGTCTGTCTGTGTCCAGACTTCCTCCACCCATAACTTCCAGTTCTTCAGCCCTTTAGGGCCAGCGGGTTCCAGTTCCAAAAAGAATGAAGTCCCTGTATTAAAAAAATTATCTAGACCGAAACATGGCAGAAGTTGGGTCCAAGTCAGTGCTGTTCGCGTGTCTCGGTAACATTTGCCCGTCACCCATTGCAGATAATCGGGCCATCGACAGACAGCAGCGCTGTTTCCGACTGGAACGACTGGAACGTGGGCCGGCCCCCAGACCCAAGAGCTGTCAGCTGCCTAAGAATCATGGCGTTAGCACAGCCCATAAGGCAAGACAGATTACAAGAGAAGACTTTGCCACATAGGTTCTATACTGTGTCTGGATGAAAGCAGTCTGAGAGATTTGAATAGAAAAAGTAGTCAAGTTAAAAACTGCAAAGCTGGGGCTGGGGATTTAGCTCAGTGGTAGAGCGCTTACCTAGGAAGCACAAGGCCCTGGGTTCGGTCCCCAGCTCCGAAAAAAAGAACCAAAAAAAAAAAAAAAAAAACAAAAAACAAAAAACTGCAAAGCTAACCTTGAGCTACTTGGGAGCTATGGTCCACAGACACAGCTGAGGTTTCCTATTACGTAAGTACATTTCAGGTTTGGAGCCTCCGTTAAGATGGGCAGGATGCATTCAGTTGTATTACATGACAGGTTTGGGTCTTATGAGGATACTGTCCATCATAAACCATTGCTAGTTTTTCTTTTCATGTCCTCGCAGGGCAACGACTCTGACTTCGAGGTGGTGTGCCAGGAGCGCCTTAGATGCTGCAAGGCCTTCCTGGAGGAGACTCACTAACTGGTCCTAACCAGCACCACTGAGTGACTCACTCATCAGTGCTGTCCCCAAAGGTGCTGGCCGTCCTCAGTCCCAGACCCCACCTCTCTTTTCAGCTTAATACTGGATATCTTTAAAAATAGCTGTAGGTGGAAACCAGGCATATATTCAGAAGGATAGAAACATTTGAGTCAGACAATTTGAGGTGTGGCTAAGCATTTTTAGACAAACTAAATCTCTGACCTTGTTGTAATAATGGAAGAGTGAAACACGCAACTATGGAACAGAAGAAAACCCAATAATGACCTACAAGGTCCAGGTCAGCCTCTGAGCCCAGCAAGCCTGAGGAGCTCGGTCTAACCAGAGTGTGTGCATGGCCAGCACCCAGTGTGTTGTTTGCTTGCCTTATACCTCTCTATTCTAGTCTCTTATTGTGATAATACCTCCGTCCAGGCAGCCTTCTCTTTAACACTGCAAGAGTTCAAACCCGGACACACCGAGGGGATTCGGGTATTTAAGAGGAGAAGCCGGATGTGACAATGGGCCTGGAACTCCAGCAAGCCATCCTGGACTATATGGTGACACCTGTGTGAAAGACAAATAAACACTAACAGGCAGGAGCAGCAGATTGGTAAACACCTTTAACCTTACTCAGGTTTGTCTAGTTTCTCGACCTTTGTTCTTCTTTGAGCCACTTCCTTAAAAAAAAAAAAAAAAGTGTGCTTAAATAGTGGTGTGCGTTTGCAAATGTTCTCTCATCAGCATTTTACAAAGTTACAGGCAAGCATGAGTGATTTTAGTGTATTTTCAGAAAAGGGGGGGTTGGGGATTTAGCTCAGTGGTAGAGCGCTTGCCTAGCAACCACAAGGCCCTGGGTTCAGTCCCCAGCTCCGAAAAAAAGAAAAAAGAAAAAAAAATGAAGAAAAAAAAAAGAAAAGAAAAGAAGAGGGACCTCAAATTTATATTGATATATGTCAGAAAGGATGGTGAATTAAACCGGAACGCTATCAAATAAAACTAAAAATACAAAAAAAAAAAATTTAAGAAGCACCTCTCTAAGAACAAATGAGAAGATGGGAAAGAAATTCCTGACCAAGTCTCTGTGACGTTAGAAAAGGCTTCTAACACTCACATAAGAGACTTGGTCTCCAACCTCACAATTTGACTTTTGTTTTTAAGATTTATTTATTTATTTCATGGAGTACATTGTCGCTGTCTTCAGACACACCAGAAGAAGGCATCCGATCCCATTACAGATGGTTGTGAGCCACCATGTGGTTGCTGGGATTTGAACTCAGGACCTCTGGAAGAGCAGTCAGTGCTCTTAACCACTGAGTCATCTCTCTAGCCCCAACAATTTGACTTTTAAAATCTCCTCTCCCTCCCTCTCTCTCTCTCTCTCTCTCTCTCTCTCTCTCTCTCTCTCTCTCTCTCTCTCTCTCTGTGTGTGTGTGTGTGTGTGTGTGTGTGTGTGTGTGTGTGTGTGTGTATTGAGGGAGGGAGGGAGGGTGACGTGTGCATGCAAGGATAACCTTGTGGAGTTATTTTCTTCCTCTGCCTTTGCACAGGTTCCAGGGATTAGACTCAGATCACCAGGTTTGTATGGTAGATTTACCCACTGAGCCAGCAGTTCTCAACCTGAGGGTCAATACCATCAGAAAACACATATTTCCGATGGTCTTAGGAATCTCTCAACCATAAACTTATCTTCATTGCTACTTCATAGCTGTTGTTTGCTACTGAGCGGTGGCTTGGTCCCCAGGACTGTCGGAAATATGTTTTCCTGTGGTTGAGGACTGCTGCTCCTGAGCCATCTGATCAAAGCCAAAATCTTCCGTTGACCCAGAAATAAATTCATCTTCGAGCTGAGGACGTCTTGTTTGCCTTTGTCAACAATGTCATCCTGCCCGCCAGTGTCACAATGAGTCACCTAGGTCACCATGACGCTTCTTTCAATGTGTGTCTTACTTTTCTACTTCTGTACGGAGTCACCATGGCCAGGACAACTTATTTTAAAAAAAGTATTTAATTTGAGAGCTTATGATTTCCGAAGGTTAGAGTTGTTTGTCTTCCCAATCTTGTCTGGGTTTATAAACCTGGCCTTTCCAAAACAACGAAGGAGGGAGAGAGAAGTCCAGGGGTAGAATTCCACATTCCCATCCTGATTTGGGCTCCTTACCTATTCCCACCCTTTGCAAACCTCAAAAGCCACATGATTTCTTGGATCGTGTGTGGAACAAAAAGGAATGGGGGTGAATTCCAAAGGTGGGGGTGAATTTTGGGGAAAAGGGGGAAGAGGAGACTAGGGGGGGGGGGGAGAGGAGAACTGAAGTTGGGATGTAATACCCAAAAGAAGAATACATTTTTTGAAAAGGAAAAATAAAAGAACGAAGGAATTTAGGGCTGGGTGGACTCAGTAGAGGAAGGGCCTGAGATAGGGGTTCTTGAGAACCTGACTTAGTGGGAGTGTGGAGAGAGCGGGGCAAGGCAGTGAGGAAAGTGACACAAATTGTACTCTAAGCCAGGTGTGGTGTGGTCCCCCTGCAATCCCAACACTCTAGGATTGAGACTGGCCCAGCAGGACCTCCATGTCAGGGTCAGCCTGGGCTGCAGCATAAGACTGTCTCAGAAGTTCAAAACCGAGCCACAAAAGCCCGTTCGCAGCTGGAGTCCGGTTCCCACCCGATCACAGGATCCCAGAGGCGCTTGAGACATACAAAGTCAGTGAGTACCTGTGTCCTTCTGAAATTGAGAAACTGCGTTACCACATCCACAATTAGTCTCTGGGATTGTATGATTAGTCTGATTTCCACATCAGACTGGATCTGTGGTTTTGAGGTGGCCCTGCCCTAGTATAAGGGCATCACTCAGATGTACCACACAACATACAAATCACCACAGACTACTGACTTAGACCTGGAGTCTTCCTGAGAACGCCAAGTCCATAAGCAGAAATTACGCAAGGGCGACCTCTATCTTCCGAAAGAGAAACTGCAGTTTCCCACTTCATGCGGAAGGAACACAGTGTCTGCCAGGCATTCTACATTAATTAGTGTCTCATTTTTCAAATGTCTTTACCTAAATGTCCCCAAACCCCGCCATAGCTCAGCAAAAGGAGGCTCAGAGAAGTGAATCAATTCCCTGAGTCCCTGAGATGCCTGGGAAAAAGGCATCTTTGGGAATCGACCCACGTCTGTTCTGTCCGAGGCCCAAGAAACTGTTGAACCCCACCAGGCCTTCTGCTGCTCAGTGTAATTAAGAGCAGAAGCATTGCCTCAAGCCCCGCCTCCCTTCAGACAAGCTGAATCGGAAATAGCCTTGAGCCCAGGTGGCTTTTTACTTAAGACTTGTTTGCATATTTGAGTGCAAGGGACAGTCTTAAGTCCAACATGCGGTGGGGATGAATACCCAGCGTGTATCTTCCTGAGACAAAACAGAAACGTCGCCTACTTTTTCTCATTTCCTTTTTTTTTTTTTCTCGGAGCTGGGGACCGAACCCAGGGCCTTGCGCTTGCTAGGCAAGCATTCTACCACTGAGCTAAATCCCCAACCCCTTCTCATTTCCTTTTATCTGTCCCATCCCGTGGTCGTCCCCGTCCCATCCCCCACCCCCACTCCTGTTCTGTTTCTCGTCAGTCCCAGCCCCCCACCCCACCCCCGTTGTCTCCCGTCCCTCCCACTCACAAGGGCTCTGTTTGGATGCAGGACACCTCCAGCCCTCAAGTATTGTCCTGGTGACTCACCTTTGTCCAGAGAGTTATGCAAATGAGGTCAGTGACTCTGTTCCTTTTAGATAAACAAGGCTGGGGAGGTGAAGACCTTGCCCAGGCCCCTAGTCCAGCAGGAACCGGACCCCTTGATGTGGATTGGCTGGGAGACGATAAGAAGGTTCTGAGGTCGGATATGCCGAGCCTGAATGGGGTCTGTGAGTTCCCGGCTTGCTCTGTGGGGTCAGAGGTCATGGAGCTGGCTGAGAGTGCACCCTGGTTCCTTGTTGACTTATACATGATAAGAATGCTGTCTGGCTCCACTGACGTGCCCTGTGTAACCCCAGCTAACTATTTAACTTCTCTTGCCGAGCCCTGGCTCCTTCAGAGCTGTGCACACAAATGCAGTTGATGCAACAAAGCTTTAGCAAAATGTGAGAACGCGAAGGAGGCTGGGCACCTGTCTCCCGTGGGGTCAGGCACCAGGCTGATGCCCGATCCGTGAGAAGACACTGCCCTGATGCCATGGAGCTTACGGTCTCGCGGGAAGACACTGATTAAGACGGGAGCGATTCTCCTATGAGGCATGGGTGGTTGAGTTGGGCAAGCAGGCATGAGAGTTACCATTCTGCCCTCTGTTAACGGGGAGAAAATTAATTCTTTAGAACATGGCTCCCGCGGGTTGGGGATTTAGCTCAGTGGTAGAGCGCTTGCCTAGGAAGCGCAAGGCCCTGGGTTCGGTCCCCAACTCCGGAAAAAAAAAAAAGAACCAAAAAAAAAAAAAAAAAAAAAAAAAAAAGAACATGGCTCCCCGGGTAAGAGGGAGTGACGGCCCAACGCAGTTCTGCCTCACTAGCCCATTTCAAGTGCTTCCTCTTGGAGACTGAGTTTCCTCCCTCACTTGAGTGTTTTTGGAGCAGCGAAGGGAGACGCGTGAAGAATGGCTTCTAGACTAATCCTAAAGGAGAGCCACAGACACATCCACAGTGTTCTAGCTTCCCCGTGGCTGCTCTCCCACACCCAGGCAAGGCTCACCTACACCGAGCCTTTTTTAGTTTTTATTTATTTATACACTTATTATGCATAGAATTCTGTCTGCCTGTGTGCCTACAGGCCGGAGAGGGTACCAGGTTGTGAGCCACCATATGGTTGCTGGGAATTGAACTCGACCTCTGGAAAAACAGCCAGTGCTCTTAACCTCTGAGCCATCTCTCCCAGCCCATTTCTTAGTTCTTTACGCTGTAGTTCTCCTACTTTAGAACCTCCATGCATACAGTGCCCGTTGCTTGGAAAGTTCTCCCCACCTCTCTATTTAGCTAATTTCTATCAAGGGCCAGGGGCCAGACCACCTTCTTCAGGAAGCCCTCCTGGACTCCTTAGGCAGAATCCTACAGCTTCTGCTGTAATTTGAAGCCAAAATGTATCCCTACCCTCAAAGACCCTTTGGTTAAACATTTCTGCTCCATTCTGGGTTGCCTCTTTAAGTGGAGGCAAGTTTGGTCACAGGATCACCTTGAAAGGCTTATCAGAACTCTGGACCTTTTCTGTTTCTCACGCAGTTACTCTATGTACTAAGATTGGAGACTTCCCTGCCCTCAGCACCTGGGTGCTAGGCTTACAAGTGTGCCACCATCTTCCCTGTCTTTATTTTCTTCTTAGCCTCATGTGCCTGCCATGACCTATTTTGCCATCCCTCTTCCAAAGCAGCAAGGTCAAATGGTCACAAACCAAGTCCTCCAAAACTGTGAGCCAAGATAAACTGTCTTTCTCTCTTTAAGTTGATGATCTTGGCTCTTTTGTTCCAGTGACACAATGATTCCATTTTCCCTTCTTGGGACTTATAACTAGATTTGTATGACTGTCGGCCTGTCTGCCCGGCTACCGTGGGACAAAGCTAGTGTCTGCTTGTCCTTTTCTTGGCATGTTGAATGAGGTGCCTGACTCTGTATCCGCTAAGCAGGGTCTGGCCTGCCTCTTATAGACCCAGTGGATGCTGAGGACTTTGATGGCCATGGATCAGCATCAGAGGGGGTGGCTGAGGATGGAAAGGTGCAGGGGACAGAGGGAGAGCTTGAGTTAGGACAGAAGCAACACCCGGAAGAGACTCTCTCCAGTCAGTGTGTAAAGATTCAGTGGAGGGACCTGAAAGGGGTTGTCCAGAGCCTCCTGAAGATCTAGCTTTGGCAAGAGTCCGCTGGTGTCCATTCCTGGTTATGGACAGTCAAGTGTCACCTACACATTTACGGCCTAGACTCTGTCCCAAACACAAGATAAAGGAGACAGTTCAGCAGTGTAAGCCCCTTTATTAACCATCCTTACGTCTCCAAGTGTGCTTGAGTAGAAAAGAACCAGCAAGAAACTGGAAACAGAGGGCAAAGGAGAGGGAGGAAGGGGGTCCTGAGGTCAAGCAGAAGCTGGGTTCTAGCCAACTGTCCCAGCTAGCCAGTCTCTGTGCCACGTCTAGCTTTATGATTGGCCACCATGAAAGGCAGCTTTGGAGGCTGGGGGAAAACAGTATAGTGGGACCAGAAAGAATGGGTACTGGGGATGGATGGGAAAGGAATAATCCAGCAGGACTGGACACTGAGCCTCCTGCCTCCACAGGACTGACCTGAGTTGGGGATGGGGGTGGGGTCGTCTTCTGGGAAGGGTCCCTTTTGCTCCTAGGATGTGTTTTACACAGAATAGATTTAGAAAGACCAATTCTGGACCTGGGACTTATAAAAGTGAGCAGCGGTAGGTTCGAGGCTAAGGCAGTCAAAATAGAGAAGTATCTAAGCTGGCCTCACCTGAGGTGGGTGTGACTCAGCGGGACTCCCAGGCACAGAGGCCAAACTTGACAGATGTGTGGAGCCAGGCAAGCCGGTGTGACAGGGTCTGGTGCCACACCTTCTCCCGTCAAATAACAAGACCCATGCATGAAGAGGCAGGGCTGGGGGAGAGGGATGGGAGTGTGGGACTGGGGGAGATGGAGAGTTAAGGAGGACATCCAGGGTCCCCAGTCTAACTGGGTCCTGGGGCTGGGTTTAGCGGGAAGAGAGAGAAGACAAGGCGTGGAGGAGCTGGAACCTTGCCTGGACCTTGGCAAGCCCAGCCTGGAAGGATGGTCTAAAAGGTCCTACCCTGAACTTCTGAAAAGACGGGCCTATCTGGAATCTGAAAGACAACAGACCGTCTGCCCATGCCAAAAGCTAACGGAGGAGTGCTCACAGCACCACGGCATGGCAGCCCCCAGCCTCAGAGCCAGGCTGGCACCGTTTGTAAACATTAGACTCGGTGATGTCTGGGAACACAGTAGAAGCATACCAGTACAACATGGACCGTTAGGACTGGACAAAGTTAGGGTAGGGACCCTAAAGACTTGGGAGGCTACCAGAGACTCAGGGGACATTTCTATGATGTTGGCATCTCCTTTGGAAGTTGCCAGGTCCCAGGAGACGCTGCCAGTGGCTTCTGAGAGACATGGGCAGGCACTAAGCCCCGAGGTACTGTGCACAGTCCTGACACACTCTGTGTGGAGGCCAGCCCTGTGCATATATGCTTTCTGTTCTTTTTTTTTCCAGAGGGAAGTCAGAATAGGCTCTCTCTTCTGAGACCCACTGACTCTCTCCATTCCCAAGTCCCAAAGGCTTGAAGTTGAGAGCTGGGTGAAGGGGACAGTCCTGTGCTATGGACCGCCATCAGGAAACAAGGCAGCTGGGCAGGATCTGTCCACAGATTTGCGGCTGATTGTCTTATGACTGTCCATGGGGAAGGTGTCCCCATGTCATCTCACTAGCCAGAACAGGACGTGGGACTTGGGCAGCTCCACAGCTCTGAGAGCTGCATCTGGTCACATGTTTGGGGAAGCAGTGTTCAGGCTAAGAGGTCCACAAAGATGGCATTGGCTGTGGTCTGGCCAAAGATGAAGGCTCCCAGGGTGACCAGAAGGACTCCATAACTGACCAGTGCCCACCAGCTGTAGGGCAGAGGACAAGAGAATGTTTCAGTCGTTTGGTTTTTTTTTTTTTTTCACATTTCTTCAGACTCATATATGTAACAGCCAATACAGTCAGTCACCTCACGTCTGCGGGCAAGGCACTTCGGGCTTCCCTAGGAATTTCCCACATAAAGGGATGTGACCCTACTTCACCATCAAGGAGACCGAGGCCTAGAGGGGTTCCTAGAGGGGCTAATGCTGAAAGGGACCACGGCAGTAGAATGCAAGTCTCCCAGTGGGAAGATACTCGGGGGGAAAAAGCAGGGAATGAGGTGTTTCCCTCAAAGAGAAACAGAGCAGGGGCTGGAGAGATGGCTTGGTGGTTAAGGCTACATAGTGCCCTTCTAGGGGATCTCGTGTGTGTGTGTGTGTGTGTGTGTGTGTGTGTGTGTGTGTGTGTGTGTGTGTGTGTGTGTTTCTTACTATGTAGCTCTCTGGCTAGCCTGGTTCTCACTATGTAATGTAATGGCTTACCGCCATTGTCAGTTTGACTGAATTTGGAGTTGACTAGGATGTGCCTATAAGAGTGTTTCCAGAGGGGTTTAACAGAGGAGGGGAGCCTCACCCTAACAGGGCCTGAACTACTTCAGGGGCTGAGGTCCTGGACTGACTGAGAAGAAATGATGGAGAAGGAAGGCCGAGAGCCACTGCCGCTGGTCCCTAACCTAGGACACATGTCCACACTCCTCCCACCCCTGCCTCTGGGACCGGCTGTGCCCCCAAAGCACGAGTTGAAAACTTTGACTTTTAAGCTGTTTCACAGCACCAGGGACTCTGAACCCCTAACAACCTCCCCTTAGCCTCTGAGTGTGGAGACAACAGCAGCATGTGTCAATCCCCAGAATCCCCGAAAGTTCAAGTGTTCGGTCGGCTCTCTATTTGAAGGCCCCTCTTCGCCCCCTTGAAAGGCGCTGGGCCGGCCCTGCTTTACCTGGCCGGTTTGACCTCTTCCATTTCTGAGAGTTTGGCTTGGATGAGGCACAGCCCTAGAAGGAAAGATGCAATCCTGAGTTTGGGGGACTCAGGGATTCCCTCCCGAGGCCCAGCCTTCCCAGCCAAGAGGCAGCGTTGGTGATGGAGAAAGGCCTGTTTCTAATGAGTCTGATATCCTTGTCCTCTGCCTCAATCCTCGCCCAGCTGGCCGCCTGCCCTCTGCTCTCTCTTGATGGGCCAGCACAGTAGCTAAGAAGTACCCCTAAGGCTATATTCAGGACTCAGAGCTAAAGTAACACTGAGTAGGGACCCAGTAGTGCCTCACACCATCTGGCCTACTTCAGAGCAGGTATGGCTCCCTTGCTCCATGTCCAGTGGGATGGGCTTTGAGGAAGCTCCTGGACAGAAACAAACTGGATCCAGCAGAACTCATAGGCACACACACAAGGCGGGTTTCAGGGGGTCTGCAGCTGATCCTATGTCAGCTTAGGTCTCATGACTCCAGCCTTAAGGTGCCACGGCCAGGCTTCCTTCCCTCTGGACTGGAATAAGCTAGTCAGAACTTGAGTCAAGAGTGCACACATTTGGGGTTGGGGATTTAGCTCAGCGGTAGAGCACTTGGCTAGCAAGCGCAAGGCCCTGGGTTCGGTCCCCAGCTCCCGGGAAAAAAAAAACCAAAAAAAAAAAAAAAAAACCAAGAGTGCACACATTTGAATGAAGGGTTCAAACAGAGACCCTGGACCTGGGCCTACAGGGCTTCAAATGGGCCATCGAGCTTCTTATCTGCTGGTTTGAACTCTCAGCTTAGTGCTTCTCAACCTTCCTAATGCTGTGACCCTTTAATGCAGTTCCTTGTATTACCAATTAGCCAATTACAGAATCATTCTCGTCCCTTCATAACTGTAACTTTGCTACTGTTGTAAGTCACAATGTGACTTATTTGATATGCAGGATATTTAACCCTGTGAAAGGGTTGTTCAACTCCTGGGGTGAGGACCACTGCCCTGGCCTCTCATCGCCTCAGTAAATCAGAGATCACACCTTCTCTCTAGGAGCCAGAGCTGGGATGGCAGCACGGAGCTGAGCCTTGTCAGTGAGCAACAGAGACTACTGCTTATCCTGTCAGCCGGTTGAGCCCCTGGCTGAGGTGAGGTAGCTCCTGCTGTGTGGTGGCGATGGGGGCGCCTGGGTGTGTACCTGGGAAAATGAAGATGAAGCAGGCTGCCAGGCCTCCGATGACCGAGATGACCTTGCCAATGTCAGGGATAAAGAGTGCTAGTAGCAGGGTGAGTAGGAACCACACCAGCGTCTGCAGGACCCGGCGCCGGCGCTCTCGGCCCACGTCCTCCTCCACGGGCGTCCCCTTGTATCGCAGCCACAGGCCTTCCACCACAGCCCTGCTCACATGAGGAGGGGCTCAGGGTGCTTTGGGCAGTGCACGGGGACGAGATGCTGAGTGGGCAGTGTGGGGTCCCTGAGCCTGGGTCCTCATCTGTGACCAGCAGTGCCCTTGGTTGCTACAGGCTGCAGGTAAGTTTATGAAAGGCTTGGCCTCGTCATGTGAATACGGATGTCATTATTCCCCTTATAAAAGGAATAGTGTGGAGTATTCAAAAGGCCGTCTGGGTTCATATAAAAGCTCAGAAAAGGATCTGGCCTGGAGATCCTTACAAGGGCTTACAGAATGTGCTGGAACCAACAGGTCTGGCAATGAGTATGGGAGAGGGCATCCTGGACACATTCTTTTCTGTGGGCTTCAGTTTTCCTTGCCACAAAATAGGTTCCACATAAGACCATGTATCGTGCTAGCTCCCGGGGGGCTCTGGACAGGGTGGGGAAGGGGCTCACCGCCCACAGAAGTGCAGGATGGGATAGGAGGTGAGGACGCTCAGGATGATGAAGGCTCGGGCAACAGCCACAGCCACGTCCTCTGAGGGGTAGGACCGGAGCACGTCAGGATCCACGGCAGCTCCAAAAGTCAGGAAGCCGCAGATGCCTGTGGATGAGGACCAGGGGCGGGGTGAGGACAACCATGGGAGAGTAAGGGGTAGACCATCTAATCTTGCTAGGAGCAACATCACTCAAGAGAGAATGCTGCAGCAGCTTGGGGAGTGAGGCCGGGGCCTCAGAAAGGAAGCCTGCCTTCTCAGATGTCCTTTGATGGTGGGCCCACCAGCCCCCACACTTTTCTGCACGTCGGTCAGGTCTCAGTTCAGATGTCCCCTCCTCAGAGCGTGTAGACTTACCCACGCACAGTCGACCCCACCCCGGACACTTGCTGACCTCCCTATTGTAGTCCCCGTCCACCTCTCTCTAAATTGTCCCAGTCAGAACACGATGGGACCCATGGCAGAAGGGACTTTGCCTCTTGTGCTTCTTGCCGTTGCTTCAGAGGCTGAAACTTCACTAGCCCGGGCTGCTCCTGTCCTCGTCCCTTATCACAGGGGGGTGGTAACTCTCAGTTCACCTCTGACCTCTTGTCTAAACCCAGGCAGCAGCCAGAGATTTCTTTGCCTAGTCATTTCCCACCCGAGAGATGCATCCTCCCAGGCTCCGGGCAGCACCCACCCTCTTCCCCTTGGATGCCAGCTTCCCAGGCACCGGCTTCTTACACCCCAGCCGCACAGACCTCCCTCCCATGTCTGCCCAGAAGGCCTGCACTTACAGTTTCTCTCTGGAATGCTCCCCACCACCCAGCTCTTTAGAGTCTGTCTTTTCCCTTGTGGGCCTCTCCAGGTACCACGCACTCAGAGAGGAGTCTTCTGGGAATGCCAGCGCCTCCGTTCAGTCCTGTTCCCTACTTCCTGGTTTCAGCGCCATGATGGCATCTACTCCTGCATTATTTCATTATTATTTATGCATGACTGTTTCTCCAAGACTGTCATCCCACCAGGGCTGGGGCCAGTTCCATGTGTCCCTGTAGCAACCCCACAATGGGAACACCTCTGAACATCCTGGGCAGCTCAATTCACGTCAATGCCTACAGAAGTGTTTGCTGAGTTAAGAGTGCAGAGTTTCCCTAGGAAAGCTGGACCGGAAACCATCCCAAGCCTGGCCTCTGGAGGGGAGCACTCACCTGTGCCCATGTAGACAGCCAGAGCTATGACCATGGCAGCCGTCACCACTCCGCCCCAGGTCTTTACTTGGGGCTGCCGCATGCTGTTGAAGACCGGTACGCTGCTCACGTGGCACTGTCCAGGTGAAGGGTATGGTCATGGTGGGGAAGTGGCCTCATCCCCAGGTCTCAAAGGGAGGCACCTTGGGGGCAAAGGTCCCAGGGCTAAGGGGCAAGCCTTGGTTCATCTCCCCGGGAATCCAACCATCATATCTATAATCTGGGTCCATTCCCAGTGCTGGGGGTGTGTGCGTGTGTCTGAGCTAATGGGACAGAAGGGACCCTGGTGCTGGCACCTGAAATCCAAAGCAGATGGTGGGCATGGCGTTGAACACAGCCATCCAGGAAGCTGGTCTGTGGGCAAACATAACGTGAACCTGTGAATCCCACAGAGCCACCAACCATCCCCACCGCCCTCACTCTTCATTCATCCACCAACCTCCAACAACTAGCACTCTGCACTCTAAACATACACGGGCAGAGGACACGTCTGTCTTAAAACTCCGGAGACAGGCTCTGAGAAGCCATCCTAGGACCAGAGTCCAGACTTCCTGGCCCCTGAACTTTACTTCTCAGTTGTTTCTTTAAGATAGGTGGATGGATGGGTGGGTGGATGATTGATGGATGGATGGATGGATGGATGGATGATGGATGGATGGATGGGTGGGTGGATGGGTGGGTGGGTGGAAGGATGGATGGATGGATGGGTGGATGGATGGGTGGGTAGATGGATGGATGGATGGGTGGGTGGATGGGTGGGTGGGTGGAAGGATGGATGGATGGATGGGTGGATGGATGGGTGGGTAGATGGATGGATGGATGATGGATGGATGGGTGGGTGGATGATTGATGGATGGATGGATGATGGATGGATGGATGGGTGGGTGGATGGGTGGGTGGGTGGATGGGTGGGTGGGTGGAAGGATGGAAGGATGGATGGGTGGATGGATGGGTGGGTAGATGGATGGAAGGATGGATGGGTGGATGGATGGGTGGGTAGATGGATGGATGGATGGATGATGGATGGATGGGTGGGTGGGTGGATTGATGGATGGATGGATGATGGATGGATGATGGATGGATGGGTGAGTTGGTGGATGGGTGGATGGATGGGTGGGTGGGTGGATGGGTAGATGGATGGATGGGTGAGTTGGTGGATGGATGGGTGGATAGATGGATGGATGGGTGGGTGGATGGGTGGATGGATGGGTGAGTTGGTGGATGGATGGGTGGATAGATGGATGGATGGGTGGGTGGATGGGTGGATGGGTGGATGGATGGGTGGATGGATGGGTAGATGGGTGGATGGGTGGGTAGATGGGTGGGTGGGTGGATAAGTTGGTGAGTGGGTGGATGGGTGGGTAGATGGGTGGGTGGGTGGATGGGTGGGTGGATAGGTAGGTGGATGGATGGATGGGTGGGTAGATGGGTGGATGGGTGGGTAGATGGGTGGGTGGGTGGATGGGTGGGTGGATAGGTAGGTGGATGGATGGATGGGTGGGTAGATGGGTGGATGGGTGGGTAGATGGGTGGGTAAATGGGTGGGTGGATAGGTTGGTGAGTGGATGGATGGGTGGGTAGATGGGTGGATGGGTGGGTAGATGGGTGGATGGATGGGTGGGTGGATAGGTTGGTGAGTGGATGGATGGGTGGGTAGATGGGTGGATGGGTGGGTAGATGGGTGGGTGGGTGGGTGGGTGGATGGATAGGTTGGTGAGTGGATGGATGGGTGGGTAGATGGGTGGATGGGTGGGTAGATGGGTGGGTGGGTGGGTGGGTGGATGGATGGGTGGGTGAACGGATCAATGAACCGGAAAGCTAGGCATGGTGGTGTGTATCTATACTTGGGAGGTGGAGGCAGGAGGGGGATCAGGAGCTCTAGGACAGGCTACACAGTGAGTTTAAGCCTACCTCGGGCTACAGGGTACCCAGTCTGATAAATCTGGGAAGAGTAACTGAGAAAACGTGCAAATTTTCCCTGATAGTCTCCTCAACGTGGGGCTGTGCATAACACTGTAGCATCTGCTGGACGGTGGTGGTAAAGATTCCCTCTGCCCCAGACGGTCATTCTTCCATCCATGTAAAAACAAACAAACAACCCCCTACCCCAAACCAGAAGGGGCCCTCTCATCACCTTCCTAGTGAGTTAGTATGAATGAACTAATGAGTCTCGGGATATTTAGATGCCAGACCATTAGCAGCTTCTACCCCATGTACTTCCCAGGGACCCTCACCTACCTGGTCAAGATGTCCCCCGGGCGCATCTCCTTATCTGGCCAGATGTATTTGATAATTACAATGGCGGTGACATACCAGGTGCCCACGACGCTCAGGGAGCTGCCAAGAAGTAGACACTGAGTTCCTAGTCCCCAGCGTCAGCCCTGCCTTGCCCAACTCCATCCTCAGAAGTGTCCACCCTCGCTCTAGCCACCAAACCACCCAAAAAGCTCAGGAGAAATAAGCTTTGGGGGATCTGCCATGGGAAGGAGGGAGCTTGTCAGCACGTCAGCCACGGGCACAAGCACTGACTCAAAAGAGCACATCCAGGAACTGGGCTCCAAAGCACAGCCACAAGCTCAGTCTGAGCAGCCAGATGTGGCAAGGGCTCACAGCTGGCCATCCCATGGGCCTGGCCTCTGAGAACTGAAGACTCTAGGGCAAGGTGGGAGAGTGCAGAGTGGGGTACTGACATCAAGGAAACCCTGCAAGATGGTCGTGGGAAACAGCCCAACCCTCAGGGATTTTCAGATACAGGGCTAAGAAGTCAGTCTTCTCTCCCTCTCTGAGCTCCAGGGAAGACCCCACCAAGCTTGCAATATCAAGATCACCAGCTCCCAGCTTCTAGGAAAACCAACGCCCAGGCCAGCATCTGCCGTTACACTGCCAGCCATCACCAAAGCCTTCTCTGACAAGGACACTTAGGTCAAAACCTTTCAGTGATGCAAAGGGCCACTTTCTTCCTTGATATAAAAGGAAAAGGAAAGTCCTAGTTCTAGGTTCCTGCCAGCTCTGGTCTGCCCTGGCTTGCCTATTCTGGCTCCCTAAGCAAGATGCCATGGAGGAGACGGGTTCCCCACCAGAAATGGCTCTCCAGTTGCCTTTGATCAGAGCCTCTGTCTGGCCCAGGCTGGGTTGGGACCTCCGAACCTGGCATATTTCTGGAAGCCGATCTCCTTGGGGATGGACAGGGGCAGGATGAAGAGGAAGGCAGTGAGGCTGATGGTGAACTTGCGGTCTGTGTACCAGGGGCTGCCGCTGGCCCCATCAGGCTCCTTCGCCATGACAGCTATAACTGCGTAGGGAAGGAAGGAATGTCAAGCCAGGCCATTCGGGGTGTGGCCTCTCGCATCAACAGGTCCTAAGACTCCTCTCTAAGAAGCAGGACTTGCAGAGAGGGCAGATCTAATTTGTACCACTCTTCCCCCTTTACCTCAGGACCCTCAGGCCAAGGGGAAAAAGAGGAGGTGGGCACTGGGGGTCGGGGAGCGGCTCACTCTTGTCCTGCTGGTCCCCAATAATGATGAGGAAGGCGATGCAGGTCCCGAAGGTGTAGACTGCAATGGCTATCTCACACAGCACACCGGTCAGCTTGCCACACACAGCCCATACCACCTCCTGGTAGGTCCTCTCATTGCTGGCTTGGGAGCAGTAGGCCAGAATGACCAGCCCACTAATGATGAAAACCAGCATGCCCTGCAGGCAGAACAGGGGAGAGGGTGTGGGGAAGGCACGGTGAGCTCCTTACTGGCTCCAATGTCCAAAGCACGTTTACAATTGGGTCTCGCAGGACAATTTTAACAGATTACTCGATGTGGCCAAGTTGTAATTTTCTTTAAAAATGAGTTTCAGGTGCTAGAGAAATGGCTCACTGGTTAGAGGTACCGGCTGCTCTTTCAGAGGACCTGGGGTCAATTCCCAGCATCCATGCAGGGGCTCAACAGACATCGCTAACTCCAGTTCCGCAGGGGGAATGTGTGCCCTCTTCTGGCCTTCACTGGTACTGCATGCATGTGGCGCACAAACGAGCTTGCAGGCAAAACGCTCACATGTAAAACAATTTTAAAAAACAAAGTAAAGAAAATGAATTTCATTAAAAATTTTAAACATGGGCTGGAGAGATGGCTCAGTGGTTAAGAGCACTGACTGCTCTTCCAGAGGTCCTGAGTTCAAATCCCAGCAACCACATGGTGGCTCACAACCATCTGTAATGGGATCTGATGCCCTCTTCTGGTGTGTACAGTGTACTTATATATAATAAATCTTTAAAAAAATTTTTTTTAAACATGCAATTAAGGGGCTGGAGAGATGGCTCAGTGGTTAAGAGCACTGACTGCTCTTCCAGAGGTCCTGAGTTCAAATCCCAGCAACCACATGGTGGCTCACAACCATCTGTAGTGGGATCCGACGCTCTCTTCTGTGTATCTGATGACGGCCACAGCGTACTCATACATTAAATAGATTTTTTTTTTTTTGATTCTTTTTTTCGGAGCTGGGGACCGAACCCAGGGCCTTGCGCTTCCTAGGTAAGCGCTCTACCACTGAGCTAAATCCCCAGCCCCTAAATAGATCTTTTAAAAGAATGCAAACGGGGGCTGGAGAGATGGCTCAGTGGTTAAGAGCACCGACTGCTCTTCCTGAGGTCCTGAGTTCAAATCCCAGCAACCACATGGTGGCTCACAACCATCTGTAATGAGATCTGATGCCCTCTTCTGGTGTGTCTGAAGGCAGCTACAGTGTACTCATACAATAAAATAAAATCTTAAAAAAAATAAATTTATAAAAGAATGCAAACAAACAGGGTGGACCCCAAACAGATTCAAACTCGGTTTCAAAAATAATTTATGATTTTCTTTGCTTTCTTTCCTTTTTTTTTTTTTTTTTTTGTTTTCTTATTTTATCTTGTTGCTGTCTACTGAGATAAAGTCTCACTTGGTAGCCCAGGCTGGATGATAGAATATGGTACATGCTGGCCTTGAACTCATGACGGTTTTTCTGCCTCAATCTCTTAAGTTCTGAGATTTTCTCCCCCCTCATTTTATTATCTTTCCATTGTATTTGAAGCCAATACAAACATTCTTTTTATTTCATTAATAAATACTTCAATAATTCTAAAAGTGGTTATTTAAACATAACCACAAAAATCAATAGAACACCTAAAAACTTAAATATGCAGGGGCTGGGGATGTGGCTTAGAGTGCTTGCCTAGTGTGCAAGCATGCATGAAGCCCTGGGTTTGACCTTCAGTACTGCATAAAACTGAGTGTGGTGGCCTTATTTGTGATCCCAGCACCCGGGATGGGGAAGCAGGAAGATCTGAAGTTAAAGTTCATCCTTGGCCACACAGCAAGTTCTGCAATAGACTGGTAATGTCTGTACACAGAGAGTTCTGCAATAGACTGGTAATGTCTGTACACAGAAAGTTCTGCAACAGACTGGTAATGTCTATCACTCATAAGGGAGGGAAGAACGATACCCTATGTCCCCGATGGCTCACCTCTTGATTCAAAGCCTCCCCTCCAAATCAAAGAGCCCTCCGCTGCCAGCGCACTCACCATCTGCAGGGCGATGCCGGCTGCCACGCCCCCAGCAGTGCTGAAGGCTGCTGGGAAGTTGAGCAGACCCGCGCCGAGGCAGGCATTGACAACGATGAAGACTGCTCCAAGCGTCGAAGTGGTGCCGCTGTCTGGATCTCCAGGGGACGCTTCCCCCTCTCTCTTGGGCACCACATCCACACAGGGACTTTGTAGCAAACGGGCCCGCTCCCCAGCATCAGTGCTGGAGCCCCACTCGCTGTAGTCACTGTTGATGCTGACCTGGGCCATGGCCCAAGACTACTTTCCTTCCGAAAGCTATGGGCTCTGCCTCAGGACCACATTTCTGGGCTTGCTGGGAGGATGCCTGCCCCTTCAGGGGTTCTAATCTCAGGGAATGCTGGTCAACCTAGGTAAGACAAAGGCAGAGATTATGTTTATCCCGAAACAGTGACTCTGGGGCACAAAAATGTGAAACAACGTTCCCAGGATCACATGGCTAGGACATCAGTGCCGGGCCCTCACCAAGTGAACGGCAAGGCACCACATGGCTAAGATGCAGCGCTGCTCTGTGCAGACGACTGCCCTGAGGTCACGGTGTGGGTGGCAGACGGAGAAACATGTCAGCTGCGCATCTGACTTGTTTCATTCTTATAGGCCAGAGAGGTTAATAAGACCCAAACATAAGAGAGTCTGAGATGATGGGGAGATGACTCAGCGATAGGGCACTTGGCTACCAACGCCAAACACTGCAAAGAGAGTAAAGACGCAGAAGAGAGCAGTACTAAAATCCCAGCACCTGGAGAGGCCCAAAGGGAGGTGTGACACAGGCACGTCTTAGATTGTCTGATCCCACAGTCTTGGGATCAGAAGGCCCAGAGAAATCAAAGCGCAGAGGCAGGATGGTGCAAGAGCACCAACACAGTCTGGATCTAGCCCCGCCAGGCTTCCCAGGTTGTCCGCACTGGGGCTGCTACCAAGACCTCCGGATGTTTCATTGCATTTCATCCCAGCATGCTTCCCTGCGACCCAGACATCAAAACTGCGGGGCTTTTAAA
The DNA here is from genome assembly GCF_021556685.1 of Rattus norvegicus. Classification (NCBI taxonomy): domain Eukaryota; kingdom Metazoa; phylum Chordata; class Mammalia; order Rodentia; family Muridae; genus Rattus; species Rattus norvegicus. The sequence continues at coordinate 9,274,739 of NC_141552.1, read as the reverse complement.
GCCTTTCAAAATTCAGGTTAACTCCCTTTCTCCTACATGTCGATCCCTGTCCTATCAATCCTCAGGAAAATTTTATTTTTTAAAAGACAGGGTCTCCCTGCAATCCTGGCTGTCCTTGAACTCACAGTGACCCTTCTGCCTCTGCCTGAATTCTAAGATTAAAGGAGTGTGCCACCAAACCCAGTGTGAGACTTATTTATTTATTACACATAAATACACTGTAGCTGTCTTCAGACACACCAGAAGAGGGCATCAGATCTCATTGCAGATGGTTGTGAGCCACCATGTGGTTGCTGGGATTTGAACTCAGGACCTCTGGAAGAGCAGTCGGTGCTCTCAATTGCTGTGAGCCATCTTGCCAGCCCCTGTGAGACTAATTTTTAAAATTACATTTATTTGTTTCACGTCTGCACCTGCACTTGTGTGGGAGTCAGAAGATAACTTTTGGGACTCAGTTCTTCCTTCACGACATGGGTCTAGGGGACGGCCTTATGTCATCAGCCCAGCAGCCTATACATTATACCCACTGAACTATCACGCTGGGCCAGGAAATTAATTCTTAACTGTGTGTTCGGAATATTCCCAGTCCTAAGTCCCAGCTTGTCCCCATTTCCTTGGCTGCTCACTGAGTCCTTTTGAGAGCTATTACAGGGCTTGACACTGCTCAGTGCCACTTCCTACATCATTTGTTTGGTGCTAGCCCTGTGCTGGTTCTAGACTTGCTTTCCCAAAGCTAGACTAGAAGGCTCTGAGGCCAGACATGTGGTGTTTGTTACTATGAGCCACAACTGAATAGACAGGACGGCGGCTATAACCAGAGGTACAGAAGCCCAGGCATTGCATACGCCATCCTTGGTCAGGCAGCATCACCAGTGGCTGGGATTCAAAACGCAGGCGAAGGTGTCTGTCACCAAGCCTGATGACAAGGCTTGACTCCTGGGACCCGCATGGTGGAAGGAGAGAAACAATTCTCACAAGTTTCCTCTGACGATACACACACAGACTGACAGACAGACACACTGAATCAGTGTATGAATGAATGAATGAACAGAGACCAGACAACAAAATTCTTAGAACATTCTTATACGGCCCAGAGCATTCACCTGTTTGCCTCTGCCTCCTTCCCAGGCCTCTGTACTGGGAGAGCAGGCTTCTCACCTGACTGTTCTCACTCTTGGGGAACACACAACCTAACTTCAGGCTTCCCTTTGGCCTTTCAGCCAGGAGGTTCACTTTTTTTTAAGTCCTGAATTGTTTTGAAGAGCCCAGCTCTGAAAAACGACCCTTAGCGTTCTCACTGCAATGCAGAACCTCTAAGAGAAATAATGTTTCTTAAAGAGCCACACCTAAGCCCACACGATCTAAGGAGGCTCATGCCTGTAATCTCAGTACTTCAGAGGCTGAGGCAGGAGGACTGTAGTGAGCTCAAGGTCAGCTTGAACCAAATAGTTAGTCCTGGGCAATACAGTATAATCCTGTCTCAAAAAACAACTAACACACATGTGCCATGCGTGTGCACATGCGCATACACATACATACATACATACACACACACACAAACACACACACACACACAAACACACACACACACACACACACACACACACACACACACCCCTGAGTTGGGAGGGGCTGTGCTCTGAGACTCAGAGGACAAAAGCTAGCCTAACCTGTCCTCTTCCTACCTGCATGACCCTGGGTAAGTCACTTTAGTCCCCGTCTAAGCCTTTTCATGTTATAAATTCTCACGAAGAGTATGTTATATTAATAAGCATTACCAGGGTGGGCACACGGTACAGTCCGTGTTTACCACAAATGAAGCTTGGGAGATGATCCCTAACAAGCTCCACTTTGGGGCTGGTAAGATGGCTGAATGGGTAAAAGTGCTTGCAATCAAGATTGATGACTTGAGTTCGATCCCTGGGACCCATACAGTGGAGAGAAAGAATGGTCAGGTTGTTCTCTGACCTCTCCAGGTAGGAACTATGGGACGTTCATTCATTCACATCCTCATTCTCTGTAGTTAAAAAAAAAAGGGTGGGGTGGGGTGGGGGAGGCCCTGGAGAGATGGCTCAGTGGTTAAGAGCACTGACTGCTCTAACGGAGGTCCTGAGTTCAAACCCCAGCAACCACATGGTGGCTCACAACCATCTGTAATGGGGATCTGGTGCCCTCTTCTGGTGTGTCTGAAGATGGCAATAGTGTACGCATAAATTAATTAATTAATTAATTAAAAAATAATTTCCCAGGTTGGAGAGATGGCTCAGTGGTTAAAAGCACTGTCTGCTCTTCCACAGGTCCAGAGTTCAAGTCCCAGCAACCACAACCATCTGTAATGGGACCCGATGGCCTCCTTTGGTGTGTCTGAAGACAGCAACAGTGTACTCACATACATAAAATAAATAAATCTTTTTTTTTTTTTTTTGGTTCTTTTTTTCGGAGCTGGGGACCGAACCCCGGGCCTTGCGCTTCCTAGGCAAGCGCTCTACCACTGAGCTAAATCCCCAACCCCCCCTCTTTTTTTTTGTTTAAATCCCATTTTTCTCCCCACAAAGGCCACAGCTACTGTCCATCCCTCTTGATAAGGTCAGCCCATTGCAAAGGAGGAGGTCTAGAAAGGTCATCGAGGCCCCCAGGGATGCTTCCCAGGTGTGCCTTCTGATGAGGGACAAAGCTGGGGACATCTACCCAGGAAGGAATCAAAAGGTGCAGGCGCTCTGGAACAGCTGCCATCCAGTAACTAAGGGACACCGTCCCAGGGCTGTGGTCCTCTGCTGGGACCAGAATCAGAAACACCAGTCTAGCCACAGACTTCTTCCTCTTATGGGGCAATCTCCCTTCCCAGTCAGCAACTCAGCAAAATCTCAGTGGTGAGTAGCGGAGGCAGTCTGAGGACTCCCCTAGTCCAGGCATAGCTCCAGAGAGGTCTAAGGCCATACAGTCCACATTGCTCACACCACAGAAACAGACCTCAAAGTCATGTGACCCTAAGTCTGTCTAGGAAGCAGGTTTCTCTTTGGCACCCTTACCCAGCCCTGGGCCATCTGCCCAGCCTCTCTTGCAATCACACAAAAACTCAGGTCGAGTAAGCCCACCCCCTGGACCACTCTTACTGGTCTAAGAGTTTTTCCCCTATCCCAATTATTCAGTCCCACTGCTCCCAACTTACCTGCTAATCTAGAAGAGGGCTGTTTCCTCTGCCCAAAGGTATGGGCTCAGAGTCTCCTCACCTCCCTTTTTGGTCTCAAGTTCTTCTCAAGGCTTTACCTAAAATCTGCAGTTAGTAGAGGGAAGAGTTTGGCCTTTTGCGGCTGGCTACCGAGGTGGGGGAGATTTACACTGAATAGTTCTGAATAACCAATGATAAGGAGTAGAGTGCCAAGTCAGATAGGTAAAAGGCCCATGAAGGAAAGGGATTACATTAAGGTCACAGTGAGCAGTTGGCGGGGACAGAGCTGTAAGCACAATGGTCGGAGATGGAACAGACTTCACAGGCTTCCCAGTCCAGCCTGGGACCAGCACTGAAACACGAGATTTGGATTGCATTAGGAGGTGGGACAGCGAGTACCTGGCCAGGATGGGTTGGGGTGAGTCCCAAGCCTGGCGTAAAATCGGTGGGTTGCGTGTGTAACTCCGGACCTGACTCGATCCTGGCCTAGGACTGAATGGAGAGCCGCCCAAGGCTAAGGCGTGGCGGGACCGTGCACCAGAGAGCAACAGGGAAAGTCGCTGGCGGAGCCTTGCAGGAATCTAGTCTCAGCAGTGAGAGGGGACTCCGAGGACCCAGGAACCCTACAACCCCACCTTACACCTCCCATACCTCCTTTCACAAACCTTGTAGGCGTCGCTCCAGTGCCGACTCTAGAAACACGTGAGTTTGAATCACATGACGTCCAGCTAGCACGGGCCGCAGGACACTCTGGGAATTGTAGTTTTTTTAAGCCAGTGTCACTCTCTCGGACCATACCAGCTTCTCAACCCAGCACCAGTTCTGAGCCAGCTTGGTTCTCTGCCAACCCATTTATCCGGTTATTTTTAGAATCGGTCCCTTGGCCAAACTAAACATTGTTCCTTCCTCCTGGAAAGAGCGTTAAGAGGTTTGGCATCTTAGTACTCGGGAGCCATGGGCCAAAGCTATTTGGCCTCATTATGTTGGTTCTTGCAGTCATTGCCGCAGCAAGTGACTCCAGAGTTTCTTTGACTGAGGAGTGTGAGGGACCATTGAACAAGAGCCAGAGCCAGTGTAAGCATGCGTTAATCCCTGGCTACAACCTTAAGGCTAGATTTCAGAAGGGTTTGAGGCGGTTCAGGCTCTCGACCTACTGAATGAAGGTGTGAATGCCTAGAGCTTTCTTACTGAATGGAGGTGTGAATGCCTAGAGCTTTGACTTCTGTACTTGGCTGTATGCCACTTACAAAGGAAATCCTTTTCTGCTTCTTTCTCTGTGGGTCTAGAGCTTGAATCTGGGCTCTAGGCAAGGGCTATACCTTTCGGTTACAGTTGCAGCTGGTTTAATTAATGTTTAATTAATGTTTCCTTGTATTTTGGTGTGTCTGTGTCGTCACAGCATTCATGTGGAGCCAACAGGGCAGCTCTCACGAGTTGTTTCTCTCTTTATATCCTGTGGGTCCTGGGTATAGCATTCAGGTCTTCAGGGTTGGTAACAAGTGCTTTTACTCGTTGAGCCTCTCAATGGGCCTAAGTCTCATTTTAAAAATACGGAAAATGCTAATTTGGGTACGTGACGCATGCCTGTAAACCCGGCATTCGAGAGGCGGAGGCAGGAGAGTTGTGAGTTTGAAGCTAGCCTGGGTTCCTGGGTGCCACAATAAAATCCTGTCTCAGGGAACAGTGCAACACCGCCCTCCCCCGCCCCCCCCCCCCATCCTGGCTCAAGATGAAAAGGGAGGTGATGTTGCTGAGATCAGCACAGCCAAGTGCAGACGTAAGAAATGATATGGAGAGATCTGTGTGCCGGTTTGCTTCAGCGGGCATAGCCACAGAGCTTTTGTACAGCGTCGTACAGCCAGAAGGTTGACGTTGACACAATCTGTTGATAACCTTCATTATTATTTTTAAATTTACTTATTTTAATGTATATGGGTGTGTATGTCTGTGCGTGCGTTTGTCCGTCAGTCCGTCCGTCGGTCTGTCTGTCTGTCTGTGATGCATCAGATGCCCCGCTGATGCATCATATCCCCTGAAACTGGAGTTACAGACAGTTGTCAACTGCTGTGTTGGTGCTGGGAATTGAATCTGGCCCCTGTGGAAGACCAACCAGTGCTCTTAACCCCTGAGCCTCTGCTGATACTCACTTTTTTTTAGAGATTTATTTATTTATTTCATGTATGTGAGTACACTCTCTCTCCAGCCCAACATTCTTCTTCTTCTTTTTTTTTTTCAGAGCTGGAGACCGAACCCAGGGCCTTGCGCTTGCTAGGCAAGTGCTCTACCACTGAGCTAAATCCCCAACCCCTCCAACATTCTTCTTTAAAAAAAAAATAAAAAAGATTTATTTATTCATGTATATGAGTACACTGTAGCTGTCTTCAGACACACCAGAAGAGGGCGTCAGATCCCATTACAGATGATTGTGAGCCACCATGTGGTTGCTAGGAATTGAACTCAGAAAATTTGGAAGAGCAGTCAGTGCTCCTAACTGCTGAGCCATCTCTCCAGCCCCCTGCTAATATTCTTTAAATCTCCCACTTTGCTTGGTTGTATTTGTTCTATAAGATTTTACCTCACATGAGATTGGACCTGAGTTCAGTTCCCAGTGCTCACAACACCTGCATCTCTAGCTCCAGGGGATCTAACACCCTCTTCTGGGCTCCAAGGTCTCTCTGTCTCTCTGTCTCTGTCTCTGTCTCTGTCTCTCTCTCTCTCTTTCTCTCTCTCTCTCTCTCCCCCTCATACATGAATAAAAACAAACAGAAATGTTGATCACAGGAGTAAGGCTGCATATCCATATCACATAAAAGAGACCAAGCATTTCCATCACCATAGGTCTCTATCCTTTTTAAAAATAAGAAAATAAAACAAAATTAGATAAAAACAAAAACTACATATGAATTGGTCAAAACAAACAAAAACAAACAGGAAAGAATCCAGGAAAGGGCACAAGAGGGGCTGGAGAGATGGCTCAGTGGTTAAGAACACTGTCCGCTCTTCCAGAGGTCCTGAGTTCAAATCCCAGCAACCACATGGTGGCTCACAACCATCTGTAATGGGATCTGACGCCCTCTTCTGGTGTGTCTGAAGACAGTGTTCTCATATACACAAAATAAATAAATCTTTAAAAAAAAAAAGAAAAGAAAAGGCACAAGAATCAGAGACCCACTCGTTCACACACTCAGGAATCCCATAAAAACATTAAACCAGAAGCTATAATATGTCTGTGTGCAAAAGACCTGGTGCAGGCCCTGCACACGCACCAGTCTTTGTGAATTCATACGAGCTTTGATCAGATTGATTTAAAGGGCCTTGTTTTCTTGGTGTCCTCCAACCTGTTACACTCTTTCCAGCTCTTCCTTGGGGTTCCCTAAGACTCAAGGGGAGGCATTTGATGGAGACATCCCACACAGGGTCTCCCACTCTGCATGATATCTGGTGTTGGGTCTCTGTATCTGTTCCTGTTTGCTGTAGGAGGGAGCTTCTGTGATGATGGCTGAGCAAGGCACTGACCTACGAGTACAGAGAATGTCAATATTACTGCCCCACCCCCTTTTTTTAGAACAGTAGTATTTGGTTTTACCCTAGGTCCCTAGATTATCTGGTCTCAGGTTCTTGGTCACCCAAGCTGTGTCAGATATGGGCTTCATCTCATCAAGTGGGCCTTCAGTCAAGTAAGACATTGGCTGGCTAATCCCACAAGCTTTGTGCCACCACCGCCCTAGCAGATCTGGTAGGCAGGACGCCATTGTAGATCAAGAGATTCAGGGGTGGGTCGGTGTTTACATTTCTTCTCTGGTAGCACGGAGTAATTTCCTGTACCAAGGGCAGGAAGGGCGAGGGCTCCATGTAGGCACCAGCTCGACTTCTCCAGGTTCGAGATTTGCGTGGGTGTTGTCTTCGGCAATGGGACCTTGCTGAGTGTGTGGAGAACAACCTGTGGTCTTGGCAGCAGCCTGGTTGTTTGGGGAGGGGGGTTCCTACTGGACCCATTTGGCCAACAATTCCAGTTCTGGAAACTTCATTTGGTGACAAGAAATGGCCAGTTGGGGTCTCTGTCTCCCCAGGCTTTGGTGACTTCATTTAGAGCACCTTCATATATGAATGTATTTTAGGAAGCTTCTACTGTTCTAAGTTTCACATGGCCCTTAATTTTAGCTGTGCTCCCACATCCCCTCCCTTATCCCCTCCCTCATCCCCTCCTTCCTCTCTTTCCCACTCTATCCCCCCTGTTACAGCTCCCCACATCTGGGTTCCATTTCTTCCTGCATTCATATTATTCATGCATCTCATCTCTTCATAGTGTCCCAGGTCTGCTGATGCTTTTGTGTCAGTTTTTTTTTTTAACATGTTCTTTTGCAGAAGTAATTCGTTTGTTCTAGCCTGTCTTCAATGCCCGAGATTCTCTCTTTCATCTCTTGTATTCCCTTGTTGGTGAGACTTGTCTCTGAGGATCCCGTTCATGCTCCTAACTTTTTCATTTCTGGATTTCCCTCAGTTTGGATTTCCTTTTTTGCTTCTATTTCAGCTTTCAGGTTTTGAATTGTTTTTTTACCCCCACCCCATTTTCTACCCTGTTTGGTTTTGTTATCACAGACTTAAAAAAAAGATTTATTTATTCATTATATATAAGTACACTGTAGCTGTCTTCAGACACACCAGAAGAGGGCATCAGGTCTCATTACAGATGGCTGTGAGCCACCATGTGGTTATTGGGATTTGAACTCGAGACCTCTGGAAGAGCAGTCAGTGCTCTTAACCACTGAGCCATCTCTCCAGCCCCCAGCCCGGCTTTTGTTTGGCTTGTGCTCTGTCGTGGTTCTCAGGGCCTGCTGTGGAAGGGTCCCAGCTCTAGTAGAGAGAATTTATCCTGGCTGTTATTGTATTTTTATGCTAGCGTCTAGACATCCCTGCTTGGGAAGATTGAAATTCTGGCCTTGTCTTTCTCGGTTGGATGTTTTGTTTCTCGGTCTCTGTTGGCCTCTCTGGGTTTTAGGACAATATGGAGACTGCATGCTGCCTTGCAGGAAACTCTTCTGAGATCCTACAGGTGTGGCTACTGAGGGTTCCAGGTAAAATGTGTTTCTGGGTATCGGGAGTTGGCGCTTAGCGTCTGGAACGAGTTGGAGCTGCGCGGGTCCACAGGAGTGGGGGAAATGGAGGAAATCAGGATCTGCTTAGTCCTCTGGAAATTGGAGCAGGGTGTGTGGGATGTACGGAGATGGTCTCCAGAGCTGGGGATGAGTCGGGATTGGTGTGATAGAGTGAGACAGGGCAGCGGTTCCTCTATCTTGTATTCTTGCTGAGGCCATTTTAGGTTTAACTAGAATTCGATCTCCTTGGAGAACCCCATGAAAATTTACCCAACTCCATTCTAGGAACCTGAAGTCAGTATGTCACAGCTCAGTCGATCTTCTTTCTGCCTGTCTGGGCAAGCCTCCCTGCCAGCTGTCCGCTTAGCTTCTGTTAAACTGCTTGCTTTCACAAAGCCTCTCCCCGCAGCTGCTAAATGAGATACGAGGATGTGGTTTTTACTTTTTTTTCTTTCTCTTTTAAAGACTTATTTATTTATTTATTGTATATGAGTACACTGTTGCTTTCTTCAGACAAGCCAGAAGAGGGAGGGCATCAGATCCCATTACAGATGGTTGTGAGCCACCATGTTGCTGGGATTTGAACTCAGGACCTCTGTGAGCAGTTAGTGCTCGTAATCCCTGAGCCATCTTCCCCCTCCCCCAGGTTTTTACCTTTAAAAGTCCCTGCTGTAAATGTTCCACACTACTTTTGGATCCCGAATACCTAATTGTAGTTCCAGTCAGCTGGATAGACTTTCAATTGTCTCTAAACTGTATCTGAGTGAGCATCTCCGGTGGGCTCCCCATAACACTGGGAAAGTGGAGGGAGAGTGAAGATCTGCGGTTAGCCTACCTGCTTCCCTGGCCAGAGTGGCCTGTGGGCTTCCAGGGAGTGCCTGCCTGCTAGAGTTTGGAGCTGGGATAAAGCAATGAGTGCGTGCGTGCGTGTGTGTGTGTGTGTGTGTGTGTGTGTAAAGTTAGGAGAGAAATATCTGTGACCAGTGGAGATGAGGGCCAGGGAAACGGGTGGGAAGAAAGGCATTGAATATAGAGGAACAGAGGGACAGATATGTTCTTAGCCTCCTACCTGCTTCCTGGCTGGAGCAGTCCTTCAATTCTCACACTGGCTGTCTTTTTTTCTTTCTTTTTCTTTTTCTTTTTCTTTTTCTTTTTTTTTTTTAGGAGCTGGGGACCGAACCCAGGGCCTTGCGCTTGCTAGGCAAGCGCTCTACCACTGAGCTAAATCCCCAGCCCCAGGGACTCTATTCTTGCACAAACATCATGACCAAGAAGCAAGTTGGGGAGGAAAGGGTTTATTAAGCTCACACTTCCACATGGCTGTTCATCACCAAAGGAAGTCAGGACTGGAACTCACACAGGGCAGGAAGCAGGAGCTGATGCAGAGGCCATGGAGGGATGTTACTTACTGGCTTGCTTCCCCTGGCTTGCTCAGCTTGCTTTCTTATAGAACCCAAGACTAACAGCCCAGGGACGGCACCACCCACAACGGGTCCTCCCACCTTGATCACTAATTGAGAAAATGCCTTACAGCTGGGTCTCATGGAGGCATTTTCTCAACGGAAGCTCCTTTTCTGTGATAACTCCAGCTTGTGTCAAGTTGACACACGAAACCAGCCAGTACACTGGCCTTCCACCAGACATCTCCCAGAACCTCTAATTCGTCCCCTTTCTTTTTTTTTTTTTTTTAAAGATTTATTTTATTTATTATATATAAGTACACTGTAGCTGTCTTCAGATACACCAGAAGAGGGCATCGGATCTCTTTACAGATGGTTGTGAGCCACCATGTGGTTGCTGGGAATTGAACTCATGACCTCTGGAAGAACAGTCGGGTGTTCTTAACCACTGAGCCATCTCTCCAGCCCCTCGTCCCCTTTCTTTATGTATATCTGCGTTGTGTGTGGTAGATGCCTGTGTGCACATGTATGTGGGTAGATGCGCCAGTGGGCAGGAATGTGGAGGCCAGAGGACACTGGGTGTCTTCCTCCCTTGTTTTCGGCCTTATTATCTCAAGATGGGGCCTGTCACCAAACCTGAAGCCAGTCGTTTTGAGTAGACTGGCTGTTCAACGAGTTCCAAGGATCTGCCTGTCTCTACTCGTGGGTTCTGAGGATTCAAACTCAGGTCTCCACGCATGCGCGGTGAGTGCTCTTACCCATGGAGCCGTCCCCCAGACCCTCGTTCTCTATTTCTTTTCCCTTTAAATGGTGTTAAGTTGGGCTTGGTGATGCAGGGGAAGCGCAGAACTCTGTGAATTTGATGCCAGCCTGGTCTACAGGTCAGCCAGAGCTACACAGTGAAATCCTGTCTTTAAAAAAAAAAATCGGGGCTGGAGAGATGGCTCAGCAGTTAAGAGTGCTGTCTGCTCTTCCAGAGCATCTGTAAATGAGATCTGACGCCCTCTTCTGGCGTGTCTGAAGACAGCTAGTGTACTCATATGTATAAAATAAATAAATCTTAAAATTCTACCGTCTCCATTCAGGCTGCTGTAACTGAGTGCTGTGAGCTGGGCGTGTTAAACGATGGAGGCGTTGCTAAGTTGATTTGGTTTTGTCCTGGAAAGGTTTATCTCAGATCTGGAGCCTGGCTCTGGAGAGGGTTCACAGGTTAAGAGGGCTTGCTGCTCTCGGAGCTGGGAAAACCTGGGATTGGGCGCCATTCGAGAAGCTTCTGCGGTGGGCTCCTGTCTGCTTCATTCTGGTCCTATGTAGGGAGCACAGGGAGGAAGCAAGCTGACTCCCATCTCTTCCAATGAGGGCCCTGACATCACAGCAGGATTCTCCACTTCCTGCAGGATCCCATCCTCATAATAAATTACAATACAGATTAAAGTCTATGCTTTTTTGGGCAGTTAAAGGTTTTAAAATAATGTCTGGGTTTTATTATGAATTGAGGGTGTGTATGTATGTGTGTGAGAGAGATGGGGGTATCACTATGTAGCCCTGGCTGGCCTACACCTTCCTATGTAGACCAGGCTGGCCTTGAACTCACAAATAGTCCCTGCCTCCTGAGCGCTGGGATTGAGGCTGTGCCACCATGCCAAGCTTATGAACGGATTTTTGTGCAGTGGAATAGATGTCAATTTTTCATATTTGTTTTATGTATGTGTTGTATGTAGGTTAACTAGGCGTGTGCATGGCGCCCTTGGAGATCAGTATATCGTATCCCCTGGAACTGGAGCTACAGATGACTGTGAGCCGCCGTGTGGGTATTGGGAACCCAAACTGGGCTCTGGGTAATATCAACCAAGCGCTCTAAACCCTTGTGTCATCTCTCCATGCCTCAATCTCAATCTTCTACAGGTGGCTATCTAGTTTTTGTCAGCATCGTTTAGTGAATGTCTTTTCCCAGGGTGTGTGTGTGTGTGTGTGTGTGTGTGTGTGTGTGTGTTGACTGCACACGTGCCACTACACATACACAGAGAACAGAGGATAACTTACATGAGTCAGTTCTCTGCTTCTATCATGTGGGGTCCTGGGGATTGAATTTAAGTCATAGAGCCTGGTGGCAGGCACCTTTACCACCTACTGAGCCACCTTGCCAGGCCCAGTTTTTGATATCTTTGTTTAAAAAAACAAAACAACAACAACAACAAAAAAAAACTCCTAGGAGGTGGTGGCTCACTGCTTAAGGATCTCTGGGTTCAAAACCAGCCTGATCTACATAGTAAATTCCAGGATAGCCAGGGCTACACAGAGAGACCCTGCTCAAACTGCCCCGCTAAAACTTCAAAACATCACCCCCCCCAATCCAGAACACTAGCTGTCTACAGTTGCGTGGATCTACAACTGTGTGGATTTATTGGTCTTCTGTTTTGTTCGACTAGTCTGTCTTTGTGTTGGTATGGTGCTGGCTTTGTTACTATGGCTTTGTAGCACTTTGAGATCAGGTATTGATTCAGCTGGCAGGTTTTTCTTCCCCCTCTTTAGGATTTCTTGGCCTATGTGTTGTCTTTTGTGTTCCCCTGTGAACTTTGTTACCTTTTTTTGTTTTGTTTTGTGATGCCTCACCCTCCACCCTTCCCTCAGGACTAAGAACACAGAACCGTCTTGCAAGCAGAAGCTGAGTTCAGATCCCCAGAACTGATGTAAAAAGCTGGGCATAGCAGAGTGCTCCTGTGTGGGAAGATCGGGGGAAACTTGTTGGCCAGGTTGACCTATATGGTTAAATTCCAGACCAGTGAGACACCTTGTCTCAAAGGTGTGGAAGGCCTTTCAGAACTGACATTCAACACTGTCCTCAGACCTTCACAAGGGTGCCATATATACCTCCTCCCCCCAATGAACGCACAAATGTACATGGAGGTCACCGAGCAGTGTGCTGGGAATCTCAGAGCAATAACAATGTAAAAGACAGGAGTGGGCAATGGAGATAACCTCACGGTTTGGGATAAAGCCCTGAAGTCATTGTTCACCTCTTCCAAGTTAAGATATTAAAACTTATGGCTACAGCCTAGTGTATTGATGCCATAGTGCCGACCCTTCCCATATTAATCTTCCTCACTGAGGACGGGGGCTGTTAACCCATGATTGTCCTAGATCTAGTTCATGTCACCATTTATTTAACTATGACCTCAACTCCTTTAGACAGCTGGAGTCACCTCTGTCCCTCTTCAATCCTTCTGCAAGATTCCTTAGGAGATCTCCTGACTTCTGAGGAACCACACTTTTGGACCAGACTCGCTGAAAGTCAGCATGAAGAGCAAGATGCACTTCTGGTTGGGACTAGAAAGCTGATACATTATTTGGTTTACAGTCAGCTGAACGTGACTTCGGATTTTTGGAATATATGTCCACTCTTACCCCTTCCTCCCATTAAGTGGAAAAGCAGACAGTGGCTGGGTCTGTAGTAATTTTATTGTAACAGAGAAAACCAGGTACGTCTACACGGTTAGAGCAGATGGTGGTTATCTTTCCCAAGGGCTGAGTCTGAGCCGGGCTGGTAGCATACAAACCCCAGACTAGCTCCTTCCGATCCTACCCTGCATGTCTGACTCATGTGAAGACAGGCTGCAGTCAGGATGAATGAGGACGTCCAGCTGGGCAGAGGCCCCACCCCCGTAGGAGCCAATCAATCACTGAAGAGGACTCTGAAATCAAGGGCAGGGTCCCACTCTCCCCGGCTCTTTGCTGAGACAGAAGGTTATGGCATGAACAGAAAAACTACATTCTTTATTCTTAGATCACTCCTAAGGATGAGGTTGATGGTCAACCGAGCAGTAGAATGGGATGAAACTCCAGGCTACAGAACAGCCATGACAAGACATTACATCTTCTACTGTCCCTGTTGGTTTTTGTAAAGCATAATTTCCATAATGTGGTCTGCTGACACAGTTGCTCCACACCACGAGGACACACTCGACAACTGTTAATGACAGAACTAGTTATTCTTCTCTTACAGCCTCTAATATGAGAGGCTTCAGGTAAAGCTTCTGACCTGTGCCTATGCCATGCTGACAGGTTTTTGGTGCTGTGATTTTTTTGCATGTGTAAACTTTCAGAAAAGCTGGAGACAAAAGGATGAGGGAGAGTTTGGTTTAGAGCCGACGAAGTTCCAGATATCAGCCGTGGGAGCCTCTGCCCTACCTCTTTTCCGAGGAACGCGTTCAATCGACAGGAGTTATGCACCGTGGTTGAAAACAGGATCTACTCAACACCATCCACCCTCCCTCACCCTGCACGTGACTCTCATGAGAGCAAAGGCTGAAGGGAAAGTGATCTCTGTTTCCTTGCACCTGGTGATTACTTGGTGACCTGGTGAATGGCGTGGGCCAGGTAGCCCACATTGCCAGAGGTGACCCCGGCCACAGAGATTCGACCATCCTTTGTCATGTAGACTGAGAACTCCTTGGTCAGCCGCTCCACCTGCAGAAGGAAAAGAGCTAGGCAACCAAAGCGATTTTAAAGCAGGATGATGGGGCTGCGAGATGGCTCAGCAGGCTAAGGTGCTTGCTACCATGCCCGATGACCTGGGTTTATTCCCAGAACTTATATGGTAGACGGAGAAAACTGATCCTGAAACGGACTCTCTGACCACACGGGACAGAAAAATATGTTAAAAAAGTAGGAGCCAGGCATAGTGGCACATGCCTTTAACCCCAGTACTCGGGAGGCAGAGGCAGGTGGATCTCTGAGTTGGAGGCCATCTTGGTCCACATTGTGAATTCTAGGATAGCCAGAGTTACACTGTGAGACCCTGTCTCAAAAACAAACAACCAGACAAACACATAAAAGCTTTAAAGTTGGGGTTGGGGATTTAGCTCAGTGATAGAGCACTTGCCTAGCAAGCGCAAGGCCCTGGGTTCGGTCCCCAGCTCAAAAAAAAAAAAAAAAAAAAAAAAAAAAAAAAAAAAAAAGCTTTAAAGTAGGACTATGATTTTTAAGCATAAACAGGTAAGGAGAAAAAATACCCTCAATATTAAGCAGGCTCAGAATTTGGCTAGGTAACAGCTCTTTGTCCCTTCCTTTGAACATCATAAGCACAAGCAAACAAACTATTATACACCATGTGTGAAGTCCTGGGCTGGATCCCCAGCACCACAACAAACAAACAAATAAACCCAAAACATCAACAACAACGACAAAAGACCCATAGAAGTTCTTTTCCACCTCAAGCCACTGCTGTCACCACCAAACTGAAAAAATAAAACAAAATCAAAAAACAAACAAAAACCGACCCCCACCCCAAGGTATGCACACACACCCATTTTAGTGCACTACGTAGGAAAATCTTGTCTCAAAGATGGGGGTGGGGGGTTGGGGATTTAGCTCAGTGGTAGAGTGCTTGCCTAGCAAGCACAAGGCCCTGGGTTCGGTCCCCAGCTCCAAAAAAAAAAAGATGGGGGTGGGGTAGGGCAGAGCTAGAAACCAGGCAGTCCCAAGTCCAGGATGAGGCAATGTTAAAACCTTACCTCTCAACACAGCCCCACCACAAAACCAACCATCACCACCCAGAACTACCTCATGTCCCCTTTACCTAAGAGGGCTCTAAATTAAGGACACTTGAGTTAGTAGGTGACCGAGGACAAATCCTGGTTTGCAAAGGGCGGGGCGGCTGTGGAGAACGGGGAGCGCTCACCTGCTCAGGCTTTAGGCCGGTGAAGCAGAACATGCCGATCTGATCGGTGATGTGCTGCCAGTTGTGGGACGAGCCCTCTTTCTTCAGGTTGGAGACCAACTGGGTCCTCATGCTGATGATGCGGTCAGCCATGCCTTTCACCTCCTGCAACCTGGTAGGAAGGCAGAGGGGGGATGTCATGCCCTGGCCAAGCCCCACACCTAAGTGAGAGGCCCGCACTCTTCCACTTGAGCTCTTCTCCTGAATGCCTTAGTCCTCGAGTCTCAACATAGTCAGTGCTGGTCGAGGAAGAGAAAGATGTTTTTAAGCTTTAAGTGCTTTGATTGGCGGGGGTAAGTCGGTGCTTGGTGTTCTTGGAGGCCAGAGGAGAGCGTTGCATTTCTTAGACCTAGAGTTATAGATGGTTGTGAGCCACCATGGAGAGGTTGGGGTTTGAACCCAGGTCCTCTGGCAGAGCAGCCAAGGCTCTCAATACCTGAGCCACCTCTCCAGCCCCAGAGAGTTTAACTATCATCGTTAACTCGTACTGGAGTACACAGGGAAGTATCATTTGAAAATGGGAACACAAGGGGCTGGGGATTTAGCTCAGTGGTAGAGCGCTTGCCTAGGAAGCGCAAGGCCCTGGGTTCGGTCCCCAGCTCCGGGGAAAAAAAAAAAAATAAAAAAAATTAAAGAACACGGAAATATTAGAATATGTTTTCATTTTAACCTGAATGTGGGGGATGTGTGGCTGCTTCGGACTGACCACAGCGGCCGACTATGACTTATTTGCCTCTAGCAGAGGCGTGGTTCTGCCAGCTGCAGATAGTTTCTGAGATTGTGTGACATTTGGGATTCTGGGAACTTTCCAGAGGGTATATAAATCCTAGCGCCCCAATCGGCAGAGCGGGTGGTTATCAGTCACTCAGAGGGGTTGGTTGCAGGGCTGTTAGTAGTCACGCTCAAAGAAGAGACAAGAAAGGAATTAAGACTCAGGGATCTCTCTCTCTATCTCTATCCTTCTTTCTCTCCTATCCAGTGATAGGAGGTGAAAGGGGAGGGAGGCTGAGAGGATAGAGGGTGGGAAAAAGAACCCACAAAGTAGCAAAGACCAGCTACACCCAGCACTTAAGAAGCAAAGGCAGGTAGATTTCTGCATTTTGAGAACAGCTTGGGTTACAGTGTGAAACGTTATCTCAAAAGAAGGAAAACAAGCAAGCAAGCAGAGACACAGTGGCCAGCAGCTGGCGTCACCTCAGCGACATCATTAATCCTGGTCAGGGCAGGGTGGCTCCTGGCCCGAGTGAGATCAGGATTTTACCTTCTGGTGACGAGAGCCACCCAACTTAATTCAGTCTGAAGAGCTGGGTCCTATAGGGACTGAGCATGTGACCTGTGTATCTCACATGCATCACTCACTTAGCAAAACCCTGCCACCCTCCAGAGAATCAAGTTCTGACTTCTCACAAAAGTCCATCAAGTGCATCCTGACAGGCCGTCTCCTCTGATGCCCTGAACACTACTTGGTGTTGTTTTTGGTCAGCTTTGCATGTAGTCCAGGAAGCCTCAAACTCACTTTGTAGCCAAGGTTGGTCTTCCTGGGGCTGAGTTATGGTTTTTGTTTTGTTTTGTTTTGTTTTGTTTTTCTATTCTTTTTTTTTTCGGAGCTGGGGACCGAACCCAGGGCCTTGCGCTTGCTAGGCAAGCGCTTGAGTTATGGTTTTGAACCACTGCATGGGTGCTGGGAATCGAACCTAGGTCCTCTGCAAGGGCAGAAAGTGCTCCTAACTGCTGAGCCATCTCTCTAGTCCAAAATAAATAAAGCTTCAAAAAGGTATTAAAAAACAGATTAATATGAGAAAATAGGTATTGAGATTGAGTATAGATAATAAAAAATGTAAGTATGCAGAAATGTCGATTCAGTGCTAGTCAGCGAGGAAAAGTACAGGGGCTGGGGATATAGCACAATGCGTGCTGGTCTACCTGCATGCGACCCTGGGTCTCACCTCCAGCATCACGATACAGAAATATCGTTTGGAGGGAGTTCCCTGTGCCAGGTACTTCAACTGAGCTTGAATTCCAGGGAAGGCAGGTTTTATTTACTAAATGCAGAGATGACAGAATAAAAGAACCTGCCATTCTTTTAAGGTGGGGGATACCTAAACCTATTTGTGCCAACAAGATGCACACACCCTTCTCTTCCATCCCCTTCTTCCACATACGGAACTATAGGCGGCACGGAACAGCTAGCAATCATTACCATTGCTTCCGCAAGTCTGGAGAAGTCAGGATGGTTGCGGCGATCCGGGCTCCATTGAGAGGCGGGTTGGAATACAAGGGGCGGATCAGGATCTTCAGCTGTGACTCCACCCTTTTGGCTTCTTCTGCATCTTTGCAGACCACAGTGAAGGCTCCCACACGCTCACCTGAAAAGGCAGAGGATACGATCTTCTAGCAGGCTGAAACGAACGGTGGTGGCATTCGCTACATGGTATCTGTTTCTGTCAGAGGAACCACAACAGCCGTTTGTTTTGAGACAGAGTATCAACGCTCTGTGGCCTAGACTGGCATGGAGGTAGGTGGTTCTCCTGTCTCAGCCTCCAGAGACTGCATCACAGGTGTGAGCTACCATACCTGACGAACAGTTCCTTATTAGAAATAAACTGTGGGCTGGAGAGATGGCACAGCCGTTAAAGGCTAGGCTCACAACCAAATATATAAGAAATAAACAGTGTTTGACCAGTCAGAATGGTGAATTTGAATTGAGCCACAACAGAAAGCATTCGGGGGCTTTTAAAAATAATTTCCCCCCACAAAGCTGGTTTCTCTGTGTAGCCCTGGCTGTCCTGGAACTCACTCTGTAGACCAGGCTGTCTCGGAACTCAGAGATCCTCCTGCTTCTGCCTACCAAGTGCTGGGATTAAAGGCACACACTATTACAAACACGGCTCTGCCCCTTTTCAAAATTTTATTTATTTTTATGATTTCTTTGTATGTGACTTTTAATTGTAATTTTCTGGACTGATAATATAGTTCAACTTAAAATTTTCTTTTATTAGTTCTTTGATAATTTCAGGGTGTCGTCGTGTGGCCCTGGCTGGCCTGGCACTCACTGTGTAAACCAGGCTGGTTCACGGACATTCCCCTGCATGTGACTCCAGAGTGCTGGGATTAAAGGTGTGTGCCACTGTGCTTGGCATTACCTTTTCTATTTATTTATTTATTAATTATTTTTTTCTGGGGCTGCTGTGGTGCACCCCTGTGTGTATGTGAAGGTCAGAGGACAATCTCTCCTTCAACCATGTGGGGTGAACTTCAGTCATCAGACTTGGTGGTGAGCACTGTACCTACTGAGCCTTATTGCTGGCCCAGGATGGCTTCTTACTGTATTTAACTCCTTGGCTCCTGTATCACTTACTTTGCATGCGGAAATAACTAATTTTTCTCTTTCTTTCTTTTTTTTTTTTCACTACAGGAATTTCAGGATGTTGAAGATATATATGCCTGAGAAAATCTACAGTACTCTCCCCATCTTAGGAATACTGTGCGTTGGCGACCTGCAAATGTGCGCACACAAGCATGTGAATTGTCCCTGCAGATTCTCTGCTTTGTGGCATTCTCCCCAAGCTCTCGTTTGAGAACACGCCTTACTTTGGGCCCTCTGGCTTACCGTACAGGCCCATGTTCTTGGCATAGGATTGGCAGAGGCAGACATTGATGCCCTGCTCGATGAAGTGCCGCACGGCCCAGGCGTCCTTATCACCATCGCCGCTGGCAAAGCCTTGGTAGGCCATGTCAAAGAATGCGAAGAGATTCTTTTTCTGGGAAGGAACAAGAAGACCAGCGTTTGAGGCAGGCCACCTGCAGATGCCGGGCTACTGTATGTGCTGTCAGCACCAGGCGTGCTGACTTCCCCGAACACATCAGCAGCTTCTCCACACGTGGCTGATGCCAGAGTTAATTTATCACCGTACTTTACGGCTATGGCTCCTCAGGCCCGCGGTGGTGCGGGATATGACTTTTGGGCAGGACTAGCATCAGTCTTTCTGATCCTGGGGCTCACGAGATGACCTTATGGAGCTCTCTCTGTTGGCTGCTTCTGGGTCTTACTCTGTTTGAAGCTGAGGGTTTTGACAGAAGCAGTAAGAATGGGGGCAGAGGAATTCTCTCTGGGAATTAGTGTCTTTGGTCACAGCCAGCTCCTCTCAAAGCAAAGGCAATGCTGGGCGAAGGGCCGAGCAAAGGAGGGGGCACAGAGATGGGCCTCACAGGACTACCATGTAGCCACTGACGAGAACAAACAGGAGCCACCAGCTGGCCTCCTAGGCTACAACCGCTGCTGGGCCAAAGACACGTTCTCGACATTTTTATCAGAATTCACTACATCCAGGCTGAAGGATGAAAACGATTTTCAAACTATTCCCATATTGTCAATTTCAGAACCCTTCCTGGCAGTTATCCATGTGTGGGGTTGGGGGGCAGGTTTAGGGTTAAGCAAGCAGTGACTGATTTAATCCTCCTCACCTTCACCACCGCCGCCATTTCCTTCCACTGCTCTGGACGCGGGTCCACGCCCGTGGGGTTGTGAGCGCAGGCGTGCAGAAGGAGAACACTCTGCTCTGGGATTTTCTAAGGAGAAACAATGGAGATTTTTGCTGTGAAGCTTCAAAGGAAACAGCCGACACCCTACAGGTCGCTGTTAACTGAGAAGTGAGAACAAGAATCTAGGAGCTAACCGGCCTCCTCTAAGTCAGATAATGAAACCAGCTGGGAGACACCGAACGTCTGGCCTGGGAAGCCACACTTACTGATATGTCTTCTAAGGCTCCAGAGAAGTCAAAGCCGCAAGTCTTGGGGTCATAGTATCGATAACCTTGCAGCTGCATGCCGGCATCCCTGAAGATGGGCGTGTGGTTTCCCCAGGATGGTTTGGGCAGAAAGACATCTCGGCTGAACTTAAAAAATCTTTGCTAGAAGACGGAATAAAAGGGAGTGAGGAAATGAAGAAAGAGAACAAAATGCTAATGTTTTCCCGAGATGTTTTTCCCTATGGGCTGTAGCAAGATGGCCTGGGTGGAAGCCAGACTCAGAGAGTTATTCTGGCTATGAGGTAAAACACCTGTGCAGGCCCCGCCAACTGAAAGTTCCTTACAGGGGAATCTGCTAGCTAGTCTTATGTCACCTTACACGCACTTAAAGTTATTTATGTTGTTTATTATGCTTTAATGTGGGATCTTGTGGGTTATGATGGTTTGCATATGCTTGGCCTAGGGAGTGGCACTACTGGAAGTGTGATCCTGTTGGAGTCTGTGTGGCCTTGTTGGAATGGGCATATCACTGTGGGTGTGGGCTTTAAGACCCTCATCCTAGCTGCCTGGAAGCCAGTCTTCTGCTAGAATGAAGGCTGCTTCAGAGGAAGATGTAGAACTCTCAGCTCCTCCTGTGCCAGGCCTGCCTGGATGCCCCCATGCTCCCACCATGATGATAATGGACTGAACCTCTGAACCTGTGAGCCGGCCCCAATTAAATGTTGTTTTTATGAGAGTTGCCTTGGTCATGGTGTCTGTTCACAGCAATAAAACATTGAGACTGAAGTTGGTACCAGGGGCTGGGGTATTGCTGTGATAGGCCTGACCATACTTTTGTTCGGAAGAATGTGGATTTCGGGACTTTGGGTTTGGAGAGCAGCGGAATGCTTTAAATGGGGCTTAATGGACTATCCTAGTAGGAATGTGGAAGACTTTGTTGCTGGGAGTAATTTGAATTGTGCGGACCTGGCCCAAGAGGTTTCAGTGGAGAATTTCAATATATGGCCTGGAGACTGCTTTGGTGGTATTTTGATGAAGAATGTGGCTACCTTTCCCCCTTATCTGAAGAGTCTGTCTGAGGCTAAGGTAAAGAGACTCAGATTAATTGCACTGACAAAGGAAGTCTCAGAAACGCCCAGCAGAGATTTGCATTCTGGTTAAGTCTCTTGAAGAACATTTTGAACAGGTCTAAGAAAGGAAAAAGAAAATATATGGTTCGAGTACTAAAGGGGCACCAGGAATTGAAATGGAGCTAAATCTTGTGTTCAAGGAGATAACAAATTAAGGGTCAAGATCTTACCCAGCTAAATTTAGATTTTGCATGCTGGTACACACTTTTAACCCTAGGAGAGGCTTGCAGATCTCTGAGTTCAAGGTCAATCTACACAGCAAGATCCAGGACAGCCTAGTTTAAGCAGTGAAGGAATTGGAAAAGAGGAAGCTGGTGATAATGTAATAGAACGAGGGGGCCATGTTCCAGCCCCAGCAAACAGCAGAACTCAGCAGCTTCGGCCAAGTGGCTCTGGCTTTTGAGTCCAAATAAAAAGCGTTATTGGGACAACTGATGCCGGTCAGTTGGAGCCAAAAAATTAGTGGCGATTAAGAAAAGATCAACATCTCTGGGGTAAAATCTTCTGGGAAGTGTTTTCTGAGAGGACAAAGGAGCTGTGTTCCAGAGGCAGCCAAAGTTGTACCTCGTGCAGTAGCTGTACTTGGTAATGTGTGAGCGTCACCCAGGTGGTACTGGTTTTGAAGGCATGGAGAGCACCTGAGGCTGGGCACTGTGAGAGGCCGTGGAAGGTCACTGGTGAAGGTGCAGCCTCAGTTGCAGTTGACAGCCCAGGACTGAAGGGGTCGTGCAAAGGAATAGAGGCTTGGCAGCGTGAAGAGAGCCTGTGAGAGGTTATGGATGAAGCCTAGCTGCAGCAGAAGAGCCCAGCGTATTGGAGATGCCATAGGATGATCCATAGGATGATCTCCAAGAACAGCAGCAGCAGTGGAGTGGATCAACCTGAGCCGAGAATGGTACAGAGGGCAGAGCTGAAGAAGTGAGGCTAGTCCTTTGTGGGAGCCCATAAGATCATGTGTGGATCCCAGACATTGGAACAAGAAGCTGTAACAATGAAGTTGTCTTGGAGACTCCAAGATGTTCAAGATGCCAGAACTGTGGTCTATCTACTGAGGAAAGCTGTTGACAGGGAGACAGAAGTTTGTTACAACAAGAATGAAAAAGGAGTTGGAGATCTGAAGTCTGCTTTGACGGCAGCCATGGAGATGCAGAGTTTGGAGTTTGCCCAGCTGCTTTCCTGTTTTGCTTTGGGAATTACAGTTAAGTGATTGGATGAATCTCAGAGACTTTGAACTTTGTTCTCGTCAGAGTTGCCTTGGTCATGGTGTCTGTTCAGAGAGTGAAACCCTAAGTAAGACAGGCTACTGGTGAGAGTGCAGCCCAGTTGCAGGAAAGAACCCCAGCATTTTGGAGATGTCAGTGCCATGGAATGGCCGCCAAGAACAGCAGCAGCAGTGAGTGCCAGAGCCTCGAAGACCAGCTGTGTGTGCTGCAGAGAGCAGAGCTGGAGTGACGCAAGCCCTTGGAGGAGCACAGACTATGAGTAAATCCCAGATAACTGGACATTGAGTTCTTTATATTTTTGGTTGTGAGCCTAGCCTTTAATGGCTGAGCCATCTCTCCAGCCCTATTGAGTTCTTTATACTGTTGGAGTTTGGCTTTTCTTGGTTCAGATTATGACTGTACCTTGGTCCTTCCCTCTTTTTTTTTTTTAAGATTTATTTATTTATTGTATATAAGTACACTGTAGCTGTCTTCAGACACACCAGAAGAGGGCATCAGATCTCATTACAGATGGTTGTGAGCCACCATGTGGTTGCTGGGATTTGAACTCAGGACCTCTGGAAGAGCAGTCAGTGCTCTTAACCACTGAGCCACCTCTCCAACTCCGGTTCTTCCTTCTTGAAGGTCTTTAATTTTGATTTTCACAGGAGCCCACAGCTGAAAAGCTGTTTTTAAAAGAGATTTTGGATTATAGAGGGGATTGGATATTTTTAAAGAGACTGAAATTTTAATGTGTCTGAATTTGTTAAGCCTGTGGGATTTTTAAAGTAACTTATGTCTTCATCGTGAGATCCTGGCGTTGAATATGAAAAGAAAGTTGTGGCTTAAAGGTGACAGGTGTATCAAGTTGACAAGGGGTTAGCTGTGCTGGCTAATCTTATGTGAACCTGACAAACTAGCGTTATCTGAAAGAGAATCTCAACTGAGAAGATGCCTCCATAAGATCTCACTGAAAGGCATTTTCTTAATTAGTGATGGGGGAAAGCCCAGCCCATTGTGGGTGGAGACATCCCTGGGCTGGTGATCCCGGGTTCTATAAGAAAGTGGGCTGAGCAAGCCAAGGAAACAAGTCTGTAAGCAGGATGCCTCCATGGCCTCTGCACCAACTCCTGTCTCCAGGATCCTTCATCGATGAATAGTGATGTGGAGGGAGTGTAAGCCAAATCCTTTCCTCCCTTGGTTTGTTTGTTTTTCTTAATAAAAGATTTATTTATTTTATGTATGTGAGTACACTAGCTGTCTTCAGATACACCAGAAGAGGGATCACAGATGGTTGTGAGCCACCATGTGGTTGCTGGGAATTGAACTCAGGACCTCTGGAAGAGCAGCCAGTGCTCTTAACCGCTGAGCCATCTCTCCAGCCCCCAACTTAGTTTTTGATCACAGTGTTTTTGATGTAGCAACAGAAACCCTGACTAAGACGTGAATTGAGTAAGTTAAAACACATGCTCCCTGCTAATTCTACATGCTGTGAATAGTGGCCCACACCTTTAAGTCCAGCAGCTGGGGGGCAGGGGCGGGTGGGTCTCTGAGATTGAGGCCAGCCTGGTCTACAGAGTTGAGTTCCAGGACAGGCAGGGATAGACTGTAAGACTCTGTTCTGAAACGACAAAACAAAAACCCCCAAACCAAGAACCAACCCACCCACCCACCCCCAAATCTTACTATATGCTCAACACACTGACTTTATTATTACTTTACTCCTTATAATTTCCCCATGGCACCTTCTTCACCAGAAGACAGGAAACTTGCCAGTTCCATGGAACGAGGAAGCCTGGTGCTGGCTGAGTAGCCACACTCAGGCTAGGAAGTCCTATTAACCGTCTACTGAATTTTTTTTTATGATTTATTTGTTTTATGTAAGTACACTGTCTTCAGACACACCAGAAGAGGGCATCAGATCTCATTACAGATGATTCCGAGCCACCGTGTGGTTGCTGGGATTTGAACTCAGGACCTCTGGAAGAGCAGTCAGTGCTTTTAACCGCTGAGCCATCTCTCCAGCCCTCTACTGAAATTCTTGAAGGAGTTCCACTCACCAGAAAGCTGGCTCCGACCCTCAAGGCTCCAGTCCCGGAAATGGTCTGCACAGTTACAAACTGCAGGGAGACACAGAGTCAGTCTCGCTACCCTTACACTTCAGAAGGTCATTCTTTCAGATAGTTGATTATGTGTGTAGTTATAGTTACTTGTGAGTATCTTGTCTGCATGTTTGTTCGTACATCATTCTCATGCCCTTTGCCCTGGAAAGTCAGGAGGCATCAGGTCCTTTGGAACCTGGAATCTGGAGTTACAGATGGTCGTGAGCTGCCTCCTGGGTGCTGGGAATCAAACCCAGGCTCTTTAGAAGAGCAACAAGTACTCTAAACCACTGAGCCATCTTTCCTGCCCCTGTTCCGTTATTTGTAATGTGTATGCCATGTGTATAGGGGCATGAGGTCTACACATGGTGTGCATGCGGTCTGTGTAAGACAAAATTTTAGGATATAAAAATTCTTTCTCAATACGATAAAGGAGTGATTTCTACACACAGAAATATAAAAACACTAAAATAGTCACTGTATCCAAACGTTATTTTAGAAATACCATGTTTAAACAGCTAGTCAACACATATATTAGGACAATGTTAGTATACTTTGCTTTTATTCTGTGTGGTGCGGAGGACTGAACCTAGGGCTTTTACACGTGGGAGGCTAGTATTCCACCAGTGAGCTATTAATACACGTCTTATGTCTCTCTTAGGCAGAGAAATACATTTGAAAGTATATCCATTAAGTCACATTTCCCCTTTTTCTTACAAAAGAAAGTAAACCACAGTCAGTGCGCGTGTCTGTATTTTAGGCTCATGGCCTCTCTGCCCATGTCCTGTGACAGAGCAGCAGAGGACAGTCATCCCAGCCCCGCCCTCACGGTCTACTCGTGGCTGCTTCTCCTGTCCAAGCTGAACACATGACTGTGGGACTAATTATAGGCCTAAAACAAGGCCCAGAGAGGCATTTCTAACGCACACGCGACGTAAAAAAGGTGAAACTCATCACCAACAGCAAGCTCGGCCAAAGTTTTCAGTCAGATTCTGTCAAGTGTTCATGATAACCAATACAGTTAGACTTTCTGTCTACAGACAGGAATTAGTAAGCATGGCCACCTCGGCCATTACACACACATAAATCACCATGTATGTAAACACAGCAGGTACCAAGCTTGAGCCCTCCTGGCTTACCCGGCCGCTTTTCAACACTTCGCTGTTCTCGCCCAGGGCCAGTTCTGCAGAAGCCTTACAAAAATCAGCCAGTCCCCCGATGGGTAGGTATTCTTTGTCCAAATTTTTCCCAGCAATCTGGGCCTCTGCCTAGACAAGAAAACATAAGTCTTAGTTTTTTTCTTCTGACTTTGTCCTACTAAGATGATAATAAATGGTTTAGGAAGTAAATGTCAGAAGCAACGCTGGTATTTAGGCTGGCTATGAACTCCAGGGCCCTCATGGTCTTCCTGCTCAGCTGAGACGGGGCACTTGGCAAGCCATATGAAGTTACTGTTTCAGAAGGATAAGTGGAATATTTGACATTTTGTTTTACAGAACGGAAATACTTTTTGCTGCTTTATATTTTAATATCATTTCTGTGAAATAAATTCTATTTATTTTGAGGTAAGGTTTCCTTATATGATCTAGTCAGGTGGTTTGGATGAGAATGTCCCACAGGCTCATTTGTTTAAATAGCCAGCCCGGATGGTGGAACTGTTCGGGAAGGGTTAGGAGGTGTGGCCTTGTTGGAGGAGGTGTGTGTGCCTCTCTGCCTCTTACTTGCAGATGGAGATGTGAGCTCTCCGGTGTTCTCCACCATGGAGTCACTCTGCCGTCACGGACTCTGAAGTCGTAGCTCAATTAAACACTCTAAGACTTGCTTGGTCGCTCTGTTTTACCACAGCACCTGAAAAGTAGCTAAGACATCCAGGCTGACTTGGACCCGCCAACATCTTGTTTCAGCCTCCCAAGTGCTGAGATTTCTCTTTTTTACTTGTTTTGAGACAGGGTTTTTCTATGTAGCCTAGGCTGTCCTAGAACCTGCTAAGTGGAATAGGCAGACCTTGGACTTCCTTTGCCCCCTGAGAACTGGGATTAAAGATAATGTGCCACCATGTCCAGCACAATTACTGGCATATGTGCCATCGTCCTGGCTAAAGGTTCTTATATGGAAAGGTAAGTCTTTCTTGTTTACCATTCAACATAAGAGGGCTCTCTTGCAGTGCGTAAGAACGGAACTTATGAACAATGTGTGAGGTACATGTGAGATGACAAAATCCCATTGAATGTATAAAAGAAATGAATGTCAGGGTACGTGCCAGTCCGGGAACTTTCACTGTGACAATGGGGAAGATTGTCACCCTTCCCAACTTACAGGGTTGTGGTGAATTATGGAGATAATGGACAATAATGCTTGGTTGTGGTCCAGCCTACAACAATAGCTTATCAGTGAGTAGGCAGTAAGGGCTGTGGTCCAGCCTGCAGCAACGACTTATCAATGGGCAGTAAGGGTTGTGGCTCAGCCTATAATAGCTTATCAATCACCGAATACATTTTTAGAATTCTTGTGATGTTGGGCATCAAACACAGGCCTTTTGCAGGCCAGAAAACACTATCACATCAATATCTCCAGCCTCCAGTAACTTTTGAAAATGTAACAAAAACTGAGAATGAAAGACGCTATCCTGTAGTTGAGGAAGGGTGGACAGGGCATGCCTCTCTGGGTCTGTGGATTTCGCCACAGAAATCATGATGAGAGGAATGGAAATAAGTGTAGCTGCACCCACAGCTGGCCATTCCTCTCATTAAGAGAGCCTCTCGTGCCTTCTCAGGATTAGGGACCATGCCTGACTTACAATCTAGCAGGCCTTGTAGCTCTGATCCACTTTCACAGCTAAGGAAGATCATGGTCTAGAAAAACCCAGGGGATTCACAAAGCCGGTGCTAGGACCTGGGGGTCTCCAAGTCCAGCACTCCTTTTGGCTCCCTTCAGATTCCACACCCTACGCCAGCAGGAGACAAGTGCCAAGCTCACCTTCCGAACACTGGGGAGCACGTAAGGCTTTCCGTTATCGTCCCGGTAGGCACCAACTCCCAGGTTCATCTTCTTGCTGTTGGTATCTCTCTTGAAGGCTTCGGTCACTCCCAGGATGGGATCTGGAGGTCCCATTTCAACATGGGTCCACCAGGAGCTGAAATGAGAAATATTTTACCTCAGCCACATGAGCTAGATTCCTACAGCCAGGTATGTCTCTGCCATTTTGGCGCATGTGTGCTGCAGAACAGGCACCAGCTATCCAATAGCATGAAAGCCTTCAGAAGACTGGAGATCAGCATCTTCTACACAGATATGACAAGATGCAGAAAGACAGCACCCAGGTGATTTTGGGTAGGATAGGGTGCGACCACAGGATTAAAACATTTTTTTTGGGTTGGGGATTTAGCTCAGTGGTAGAGCGCTTGCCTAGGAAGCGCAAGGCCCTGGGTTCGATCCCCAGCTCCGGAAAAAAAAAAAAAAAAAAAAAAAAAAAAAAAAAAAAAAAAAAAAACAAAAACCAACATTTTTTTTTTCCAGCTATTAATGGATGTGACTCATATACGTGGTGACTTTTTATCCAGCTATAAAGAAAAGTAAAAATTAAACTTTCAGGTAAGTGAACAGAACCAGTAAGTTATGAATGGGGTAACTTGGACCCAGAGTCAGATGTTCTCTCCCTACCTCAGAATCTTTAGATACAAGTATATAACCTGGAGTCATCACAGAAATCAGGAAGATAAAAGGAACCAAGGAGACAAAGGTGTGAGAGGGAGGGGCACAGGACACAGGTGCTATAAAGTGTGGGAAATGGGAAAAATGAGGGTGGGGATTTAACTGGGAAGCAGAAAGGGAGAGGGGGGCTAATAAGGGGTGTGTGTGTGGTAAATAACTCTAAAATGTTTGAAAAGCCACAGAGAAACATTTTTCATTTCATTTACACACTGTATGATGCTATGCCACTTGGATGACCATGTTCACCAAGTGCATTAGACCACCTAACAGAATGCCAGGCACAGGAAACGTTTCTTTGGGTTGTTGATCAGGGGAGCCTCAGAGACTCCCAAACTCATGTGACCATTGCCGTTCTCCCCGGAACTATAAAAGGTAAGGCGCCCCAGCTGAAATAACACATGCCAGCCGAAAGACTTGGCGAAACTGATCTGGAAGCCGTCTCCTGTGAAGCTTTCATTGTATCCTCTGGAAAATGCTCTGCAAGCAGCCAAGGGGGAGGAGCCACCAGTAGTCCTACTCAGCCTTAAAACGGACAAACCACAACAATGACCAGCCAGGGCAAGATGGCTCCAAGCATGCAAGACTGATACTGTGTATCTTGCAACGATCCCCAGCCGTGCAGTTGTTTCTCTGAGAGGAAATTCATGCCTTGTGGTTGGTGACTGTTACTTTGTGTAGGGCTTTTTGTCTTCCACTTTTCTCCACCCCTTTTCCTTCTACCCTTCCACCCCCTAACACTAGATAAGAAAAAAAAAAAAAAAAAAAAAGGATAGAGAGGAAAGGAAAGAGATCGCTGAATAAAGTCAAGGGTTGGAAAGGGGCGAGTTATCTTGTTGGACTACTTCTTGCTGATTTGGGGGTGTCTCATTCCTTAGGGGCAAGTTTGTTCTTCGTGGTCAGGATATCTAGTTTCTTGTTTCTTCTTTTTGCATGACTGCTTAGCAAACCTTAACCAATAGCAACCAACGACCTACCTCTTGGAGCCCTAGCCTTTATATACCCTCTGAGAAGTCTCCAGAATTCCAAACATCACACAACGGCAGAAAGTATCTGCAGCTGACAAAACCATGCCTCTGCCAGAGCACGAGGCAAATCATAGCTACTGTGGACAGTCCTGAAGCAGCCCCATGTGCCACACCTGGGATTAAAATGAAAACGTTTTTATATACTTTTTTTTCCCTTTTTTCTTTTTTTTCCGGAACTGGGGACCGAACCCAGGGCCTTGAGCTTGCTAGGCAAGTGCTCTACCACTGAATCCCCAACCCCTTTTTATATACTTAAAAAAAAAAAAAAAGAAACCTAAATTCCAAAATTGTCATAGTGATGCCTGGTATTACAAACCAGCCAACTGCCTGTATCAAGAACCCTACAGGAGCACCAGTTCCTATCACTTCCCTAAATCAGCATCCTTCTTAACTGTGCTTTGGATATCCGTGACCCAGAAATGCCTTATGTTTTCTTCATTAAGCTCGAAGTTGGCAAGCTCTAACAGGCCTCCACCCTCCTGAGAACTATGCTTACAGGTGTGTGCAAGACGGCCGGTGTCGGGATCAGAACTACCAATGACTGTGCAGAAAGCCCTTTTAACCCTGGACTATCTCTTCAGTCCAATTTCACCTTATTTTGGAGTCAGGGTTTCTTGCTAGAACTAGAGCTTGCCATTGGCTAGACGGCCTGGCCACTGAACTCCAGGTTCCACAGGCAGAAGCACTCACCTCATAAAAGTAACTTTTTGCCTGATGTGATCTCAAAGGCTTACTCCCTCCATATAAACCTAGGCCTAGTCGTGGAAGCTAGCCCCCAAGACTTACTGCTGAATAAAGTCACCTTTTGTAGCTCTTTCTGAACTCTGGCAGGCTGCTTAACTCAGCTGTTCTGGCGAGAACTCCTCTCCAAGCCGAATGATTCAAACTGCCCTCTCAGACTTTTTGCTATGCTTAGCCTCAAACTAACTCTGGCGATCTGTTCTGATATTTTGGCTCCTTCTCCTTCTCTGTCTCATTCTGTCTTCCCCTGTCTAGTTTGTTCTGTCTTCAACCTGTCTCTGAAAAACTCTCCCTTTTCTCTCTGCTCTGCTGTGTCAAATCTTCCTCTGATTCGTCGCCTTGCCACACTCAACTAGACATCACTTTCAAACATGGCTGCTTTCTTCTACGAACTAATTTTATCTTCATTGTTTGGAATTAAAGGTGCGTGCTAAGGCCAAGCCACAACACAACTAGAAGCAGGATTTTACAGTAAACAACGCAATCTTGGGGTTTATGGTATGATCAAATATCCTGTAACACCCCAAAGTTAGACACTGTCTAGGGGTGCTAGTGATCTGGACTCAGTGCTGCCTGCCTGCACAGCCAGGACTTGACCCACTGAAGTCACCTGGGCCAGGTGACTGTACTGCCAGAGTAGTCGTCTTGCCTCGGCTCTTGGTAAATCCCAAGGTGCAATAGAATGTTCAACAGCCATGCTTAGCTTTCCTTGATATTCTTTTTTTTGTTTTTGTTTTTAGTTCGCCCGTGGCCAACAAGATAGCAGCAGCAACCAATGACAGTTTATGTTTTCATGCTGAATGTTGTAGAGTTCTATAGAATGGCAGAAGTCTATTAAGAGCTGACAAGTCTCTCCCTGCCCCCTACACACACACACACACACACACACACACACAGAGCTAGAGAAAACAAATGAACAAGTGCGACACTAGTCTAGCTTGTGTCGTGGCTGGGGTTCAAACCCAGGGCTTTATGCATGCAGACAAGCGTGACTCTACCAGTTGAGCCACACGCCCAGCTCTTTGGTTTTAAATCTAGTTCAGGTGCTTCTGTCTACTGGAGCTTACGCTAGGATTTCTGCGGCTGAAATAACAAAACCCACCCTCGCTGTGTGTCAATAATGTGGAAAGACTAAGTGCCTAACTGACATGTTTTCTACCTCTGTACAGAACTGACGGGCTGGATTACAAAATCCTCAAACAACAGGCTTCTGCTATAGTTCTCAGTACTTACAGCAATCAATTCTTCCCCGGCACCAGTGTATGTGCAGGAAAAACATGTATTAGGGGAGTACTTAACCCAGGTGAAAGGGACAGATGTTCTGAGTAAAAACTAAATTACTTTTACTTAGTTACAGGAACTCCAGTTCCTAAAATGCTTCTAAGTTCATTTAAGGAAAACTGTGGTGAAGTCATGGGAAGAAGTGGGAGTGGGGGTAGGGAAGGTCAGAAGTGATGCAATTTCAGGGTATCCGTGTATGCAATTCTCAAATTTAAAGAAAAACAATATTGCAAATTAGCACAAGTCAAATTTATATTAAATGGGATGAATTATTTGGAAAAGCTTTAATTTCAAGAACAATTATTTGTTCCTATTCTCATTAATATATTTCATTTTTTAATTATTTGCTAGTGAAGGGTTCTACTGTTGAGCCATAACCCCAGTCTGGATTTTATTCTTTTTGAAAGACTTATTTATGTACGTGAATACTCTGTCAATTCAGACGAACCAGAAGAGGGCACCGGATTCCATCACAGATGGTTGTGAGCCACCATGTGGTTGCTGGGAATTGAACTCAGGACCTCTGGAAGAGCAGACAGTGCTCTTAACCACCGAGCCATGTCTCCAGCCCTGGATTTTATTTTGTTTAGACTTAGAAGAATTGAACGGGTCATATTTCTCACTCCCACCAGCACCAGGAGTTACTGAGGTGCATTTGTTAGAGCACTGGGGATCATAGGTGCAGATGTGGCTTCAGCCTCTGGCTGGAGAAGCCCACTGGGCACGAGGGCTACGTGCTCTTTCTTCCCTCTATGTAGCCCAAGGTTGGCCTGGAACTGTTAAGCCACTTGCCCACAGATCCCCTGAGCGCTGGGATTACTGTGTCTGGCTATTAACACAGTTCCAGAGCTCACAGTGGGTGGTGTAGGATAGTTGAGTGCCTGGTCACAGCTCCTTACAAAGCTTCCACTTGTGTGGGGTTTAGCTATTAATATTTACTGTGTTGGGAAGTAAACCTGAGAAATCTGTTAGCTATTACTCACCTGAAAACGGGAATTGTAGAAAACCGCTTGCGTGACCATAAATAACACCTTACAATGCTATGGAAATAGTTTTGACCTTCCAGGTGTGGTGGTGTCTGCCTGAAACCTCGGCCTATGACAGTATCAGATGTATGAAAGGGAGTGTGAGGACAGATTCAGACGGCGCATCCTGTTCCAATCTTCCTCTCTCCTGCCTTCCTTTTGAGAGTGGTAATGGGAGCCTGGGCAACTAGAGGGGTGAGCCCTCATTGCCTCTTCAGAACAAGCAGAGAGCTATGTACAGGATCCTCATATGCCCTGGCAGACAGCTTTGCAGAACTCAGCATCTACTTATGTACTGCAGTTCCTGTCTCCCTCATGGCAAGTGTCCAGGTCTCCTACGGTGAGTGCATTCGTCAGTGTCGACCGTGTGTTCTCAGGTGCGGCCTTCCTAACACTCGCTTAGGTCCGGGATGGAAAGCAAGTATGGCTTATAATTCTGATTTATAACGTGTCTGGAAGTTTGTTCAATCTGGGTGGCCTAGTTTCCCTGGTGTAGTGACTGCTTTACTTGCTACCGTATAAAACACCATTTTTACCTTTCCCAGTCAGCTCAGACAGTATTGTGTTGCTCTCCTAGATTTCCCTAAACTTAATGCTAACTCCGTTTTGGCCCTGATTTTAAATGGTAACCCCTCACCCAGATTTTCTGGCTAGGAATTATTTTCTGACTTAGCTTTGTGTATAGGTGTTTGCCTGCATGTATGTGCACCGTGTGCGTGCCTGGTGCTAGCAGAGGTCAGAAGGAACTAGTAGATCCTCTGGAACCAGAGTTATAGGTGGGTGTGAACTCCATTTTGGGG
Source organism: Rattus norvegicus (assembly GCF_021556685.1). Lineage (NCBI taxonomy): Eukaryota > Metazoa > Chordata > Mammalia > Rodentia > Muridae > Rattus > Rattus norvegicus. The sequence goes on along the minus strand of NC_141552.1, from coordinate 9,241,590 downwards.
CTGGAAACCAAACCAGAGTTCTTTACGAGAGCAACAAGTGCTCTTAACTGCTGAACCATTTCCCTAGTCCCCAAAGCTAAGACAACTACATTGCACATTTAATGTTAATATTTTACTGTCTTTTTTGACGAACAGGTAACCCATGTTTCCCAGGTAGTCATGAACTTATTTGTCACATGATCAAATTTCACCTGCCGGCTCCTTATTATGTGGCCTTCCTGAAACTGGATATGAAATATAGGCAAGAAGAATTCTCAGGCTTCCGTTTAAAACAGCGTTTGGAATTTCCTGGAAAAGATTAGCTTCCCTTGTAATTAATGCACCCTCTTGGCAGAATGGGTACACGAACGTATCAAACCGCGGGCTTTCACTTCATGCTTGACTACGCCTCTGAGGAAAAGATAATTTTACTGCTTTTCTTAGGAGAAACAAGCAAGAAGCTTTTTATAGTTTCATATTACATATTACATAAACAAAGTTGTTGTGTGTGGGTGTGAGTGGGGGGTGTGGGGGGATCTACGGGCTGGTGATCCTTTAATATGATTCTTCATGTCATGGTGACCCCCAACCATAAGATTATTTCACTGCTACTTCGTAACTGTAATTCTGCTACTGTTAGGCATCTTCCCTTGCAGGCAGTGGTAGTGGTTGAGCTAGCCAAGGGTCAGTGCTGGGAAGTTCACCCTTGTGGTGCCCAGCTGCTGGGCTGAACGACTCAAGCTACCACCCAGGCCCAGATCCAGGGCTTTGATTGGCCTGCTCACTGCTGGAGTGTGTGAAAGGCCTGTTCCTGCAGGTTCTCTAAGACATAGGGCAACCCCCCCCCCCCCCCCGGGATATACAAGAGGAGTTCCAGTAAGGATCCGGTATTGACAGTGTAACAGAAGCCAGAGGTCTTGAAACAGACTAATGACTCATTGCAATGAACATTTGCAAGATTCGTGAGCATAAGGGTGCACTGTGGGAGTCACACTGATTGATACACTAGAGCTTCCATACTTTTTTTTTTTTTTTTTTTTGTGGTGGGGGAGGTTGCAGGGGCAGAGGATAGATATGAAGAGACAGGGTGATGAGTGGGATTGGGGTGCGTGATGTGAAACCCATCAAGAATCAGCAAAAAGTTCAAGAACAGCCGCTTTAAGGTGTCCTGAGGCGATGATTATAAACTTGCCATGCTGATGTGCTTTATAGAGTAGAATATTAACCACTTCCTGTGAGACTAGCTGTGGGGTGACCAGTAGGGAGACAATTAGCAGTGCAGCCCGGCTGTGAGTCACAGCGATGACTTTGGGATAGGGAACTGAGTATGTTTTTGGCGAACCTCCCCCCCCCAAAAGACACTCGAAGTGCTCGAAGGAGAAAAAGTTAGGGGGTCTTCAGGGAAAAGGGGCCCTGTGAGCTGAATGCTAAGGATGAGAGGGGTAGGCAGAAAAAATGCGTGAGACACAGGGTTAAGAGTAAAGGTGGAGGGTGTGGAAGCTTTGTGCTGCTGCAGTAGAACCCGGAAGGTATAGAAATCAGGCTCCAGGCGACGTAGGTGAAATGTTCAAGTTCTTTCACCCATGTAGTCTCTGCCAAATGCTTCAGCGGGGCACCGTGAATTACTCACTAGGTTTTCCTAGCCAGCCATGCCCTGTGGAAAGGGCAGCCAGCTAGTGCTCCCCAGCCAGCCTCACTCTCACGAGTAATGCTCCGCCCCATCTCTTGGGGCTCCCAACAGAACCCATGCTTGGTGGGCTGTTGATTCTGTTCTTTAAGAGCAGGTTTTATTTCTGACTTGGGATTTCTCAGGATTTTACTTCTTTCAATGGCATCTGTCTTCTACCAGCCTGCCCTGGGCAAAGTGCAGGGATTTAATTAAGTAGCTTACCCACGTATGAACCGCGTGAGTAGAGGCAGGAGAGGTGACTCCCAATCTCAGGAATCCTCATCTGTTAAATGTGGCGTAACTGTTGTCTACCTCAGAGGGTCAGTATTAAGAATGAAAACATGCTCAGAGGGGCCAGGCACAGAGTTTCTGATGTTAACTTGCATTAGTTTCTAAGTCATTAATTACTACAGTTTCACTTGTCACCATTCAGCCACTGGTGTAGAGCCCTGCGAGACCAGTAAGTAGTGCCATCAGACAGCATATGGCTACAGGAACGTATGGGCAAACGCCTATCTTTCTGGCTTTAAAATTACTGTTATTACTTTACATTCTCAGTAAAAGAGACCTCATCTTTTCCCATTCTTAGCCCTAGGCAAGGAATAAAAAATGATTCCCTAGCTAGGTAGTGGTGGAGCCCACTTTCAATCCCAGTTACACAGGAGGCAGAGACAGGCGGATCTCTGAGGCCAGACTAGTCTACAAAGCGAGTTCCGGGACAACCAGTGCTCTGTTACACAGAGAAACCCTGGCCTCAAAAACAAAACTGAAACCAAAACCAAACTAATCAAAACCAAAAAAAAAAAAAAAAAGTCTTCCCTTTCCTCTTTTTAGGGGTTACTGTAGGCTGTGAGGGAGAAACGCGGACTTTGAAACAACTCAAATAGGCTTTGGTGGTTTCTCACCCCCAGTTCAGACAGAAGCCATGCAGCCACCTGCCTATCGACATCACTGTCATGAAGCGTAGAGTGAAATGAATACTTTGGCTGTCAAGGACATTCAAACATCCAGACGGCAACTTTCATTTTTAAAAAAAGGCCCTTAAACAATGGCAGAACTGCCTCCTGAAAGGACAGGAGGTATCATCCTTGTTCAATAGTATGAACAACACTCACATAAAATACGTAGCAGATAAACTCTCTAGAAGCCTCAGCCACGAATATTCTTGCATTCCTAGTAAAACGAATGCCCCGAACAATTTCAGAACACCGAATTTCGAGCAGGTTAAGCATAGGGGCAGTAGTCCTTGGATCAGCCATGACTGGTCAAATTTCATGTTCTCTGTCCCCTGTTATCCCTCGCCTTAAAGCTTAAAGATTACAGACATGGGAGAGCTCTGCTATCTGTGAAGAAATGGCATTAGATGAAAACCAGAGTGCTCCCAGGGGGTAAACTGATAACCTGTGGCCTACAAAATTATTCCTACCACTGCCCTTTGGACAGAGGTGCAGGGCCACAAACATTGAGCAACAAACGGTGACCACTCAACCAAAAGCTGCCAGGTACAAAGTATTGAGATAAGCCTTTCAAACGCTTTGTGTTTCCCAGAGGCTGAAGCAGCTTCTGGAACGTTTCTTACTTATTTACAGTCTCTACTCTAGCACAGGTTGGCTCAGGAGAACGGCCCTGAACTCAAAGGCAATTCCCCTGTCTAATCCCCCCCCCCAACATTTTGTTTTTGATATATATTTTGCAGCACGATTTGTAGATTTTGATCTAAAAAATGAAAAAAAAAACATTTAAAACGCTGCATTTGTTCAAAAAAAAAAAAAAAACCAACCAACCAACCAACCAACCAAACAAACAAACAAACAACAACAACAACAAAAAAAACAACGCGGGCTTAAAATAAAAATATACAAAGTGAAAGGCACTTCACGGGCCAGACATATATCTCTGGCACAGTGCTTTCCTGGTATGCACCGTGGCCCTGGGTTCTATCCCGGGTGGGGGAAGGGAAAAGGAAGCTGGTTGTAGTAACACCAGGAAGGTACACGTAAGATGACTACAGCAGGTCCCAGGCAGGCCTGGTGTACATAGTATAAGTTTCAGGCTAGTCAGGACTACATAGTAACCCTGGCACTGAAGCAAGTGTTTAGATACAACTCAGGACAAAGTTGCCAAGGTCTCTGCTCTCCCTTCAAATCTGACAGGGAAATGACAGAAAAGGGACGAGAGTCAGGCTCTCAGACTGAAATCACTAAGCAGTCACACCCTCTCACCAAGTAGTTTAAGTAAAGGTCACGTCTCTCAGGTATATACGTTAAAAACAAGGGATAGTTCGGGGTTAAAATAACGGGAAAACTGATTTTTCTTCTGCTCATAGAAGTAGCCCTTTTTTTCGTTCTCCAAACTGCAGCATACATAACTCCCCCCAACCCCCATTCTCCACTTCAGGTGGGCAGGCTTAAAAGGGCACCCATTGGCACGGAGCCAAAAGCGGACTCTGGGAAGGACAGACTGTTCTATTAGCCTGAAGACTGCTTGAACACATTCAAAGAAAAGAAGGCAACCATAACAAGTTAAGTAGGCTTCGCTCCTGTTAGCGTGTGCTCTGGGGAGGTGTCTGCAGTACTCCAGGAGACTGTCTCAAATCTGCTCTCCTGGGGCTCACGGAAGAAGAATTAGGAGTTACTAGTTCCCGTATAGGCCTGGAACTTTCTTCTCAGTACACCTCCGTTTAAGATGACTCATTTGTCTTTTTTTAAAATTAAAAAAAAAAAAGGCCAGTCAGTCCTCTTGTCTTGCTCACAGCTGCATCACCAGCAGCAACTGGTCCAGTGCCTGGCTCGGAGACACTGGGTTACGAAATATTTAAGGGACGAAAGAGCTGACTGAGATGCAAAGAAAGATCGATGGCTTCCAGTCAGCCGAATCTCCCAAGGGTTTAAAACAAAGAAAGCGCATTACACTTCAACCCTTTCCCATCCAAAGGCCAGACTGATCCGCCAGGGGAGGGGTATCATCAGGCACTAGTGTGGTGACACTGAGGGAAGGATGCACCACGCCAAGGTCACGGATGCAAGCCGGATCTGGGAGTCGCGAGAACCTCCCTCCATGTGGTCACATTTCCCTCGGCCACGTACGTTGCCGCGGTCGGCTTCTACACAGCACCGCCAGATTTAGCCCTCTGGACCGGGACAGGTGGACCCGCCGCCCCGCAGGGCAGCTGGTCAAGGGCACTCGCGCCCCCCAGCACTACAGCCAATCAGCGACAGGCAGCTCCGGCACCGTAGCCAATCGGCGAGAGGATGGCCCAGCGCCACCGCCCACGTGCTCACCCCTCGCCCCGCACCCCACTGTGCTGAGTCCGCATCTTGGACCCCCATCACCCGCTATTATTGGGGGTCTGGGTGCAGTCGAGAGTCACAATTCCCATCCCCCGGAACTGCGCTGGCTCTCTGTCCAGCGATGCAGGAAAGGGATGAGGGGTCCTGGGGTCACCGTGAGGCGCAGACACTGGACTCTCAGACCCGGGACAGGCAACCCTTGGGGACACGGGAGGGTGAGGGTGCGCGCGCGTGTCCGATCGCGGGGTAGGGTGCAGGTTTCCCAGGGTCCACAGTTCGGCTGGGCAGGGGCAGGCCCGCGGTCCCGCTGCATCTCCGTATCCCTCCGCTCACCTGGCTCTGGCAGAGGCTGCGGCTGCAAGGCCTGGGTGAAAGGCAGCAGCCATCCCGGAGAGGACGCGACCGGAGTGCAGGAGGGCCATGGTGGGTGGTAAGACGGCAGTGGATGGTGGTAGAACGGAGATCAGGGGAAGCGTCCGCTGAAACCGAGGCGCGGGCTCCTAAAAGGTGAGGACAGTGACTTCCCTGGGCGTGGCTAGAGCGGCCCCACGCCGGAACGAGCCATGTCGCAGCGGCCCCTTGCGGTCGGGGGTAGAACGACGACACCTCCACGGAGGTCATGGACACTTCTAATCAACGCCTACGAAACCTGTGAAGCTTGTGAGCGCGGATGCGCAGTCCGCGGTGCTTCCAGTTAACCATCCAGGATGCCAGAGGCAGCTGCTAGGGTGCCAGTCTGAAAGGTGGGAAGACAGCCTGAGCCCGAGGAAGTATTTTTTTCCCAATGCTCCACAGCCTTTAAGACACAATGTGGCTTTCCTTTCAACCCACCAGCTTGAGTTTCCCTAAATGCATGTCTCTCAAGGTCCAGATTGCTTCCATGTCGCGGTTAGAGGACAGCAGGGACATTTTGTGGGGCAGTTTTGGGGATTAACTGAGATTAGCAGATTATGCCTAAAAAACCAGGGCCTGGTGAGAAAATACAAAGTAACCCATGGCCAACGACAAACTTTTGCTTGTCAAATCTTCATAGTTATGTTGGGGAGAAATGAATAACATTTTAAAGGGTAGGTGAATGAATTTGAGACAGGCCCACAAGTTGACCAAGTCCACTCTCAATATGGGCTATTTCCCAGGCACACTTCTCAGAAATCTGTATAGGGTCAAACCACCTACCAATCTAATTTACGCTCGGTCGCTCTAGTTGTATGACACTGTTATCGCATCTGGGGGCCACTGTATGTGCTCCAAACCAGGCCCAGCCACTAATCCTCAAAGTAAAATCAATAGTGGAACGCGGAAAAAAGATTTACAATGTGGCCACACTGGGAAGTTGGACAGAAACATCCGGTGTATCTTCCCGGTTCTGATGAGCGGTTCCAATGTAAACATTCCCAGTCAACGTGTGGTCCTGCCTGCTATTGACCACCACTGTCTAGGTCCTGACCACCATTGACTCGTGTAAGGCGATTTGACCAGTTGCTAGATCTGTGTAGAATCTCTCCTGGAGAAATTCCCATTTCTTTGGGTGCCAATGTTTCAACAGTCAAATGGAGAGAAGCAGTGTCTCTTTAGGATGTCTACATTTCTGCCAGGCTGTTACATGAAGTAACATTCTGGCCTCCCCTAACTTACCGTTTCAGTCAGATGGTGTCTCACTGACCTTGGGCTGTATTCCTATAGGCAGTGACTTTGGATTTCTTCACTATTGTAGTGTGTGTGATGTTTTGCATATGCTTGGCCCAGGGAGAGGCACTTTTAGGAGGTGCGGCTTTGTTGGAGGAAGAGTGTCACTGTGGTAACCTTTGAGACCCTCCTCCTTACTGCCTGGAGAACAGTCTTTTCCTGTCTGCCTTCAGAACAAGATGGAGAACTCTCAGCTCCTCCAGCACCATGCCTGCCTTGATGCTGCCATGCTCCCACCATGATGATAATGGGCTGAACCTCAGAACCTGTAAGCTGGCCACCAGGATTGCTTCTTGCAGCTGATTTTCCTTTCCTGTCACCGTTACATAGCCTAAGGATTCCTGGGCATTGCTCCGCTCTATTGAGCAGATTTCCTGCAGATCAACAGAAAGATGAACTTTCATGAGTTAATGCTGTTTAGATGAATTAATGATTTCATAGAATTCTTATTAAAGTAAATTGAGGAAGAAAGTTGGAAGTTGTAAAATGGTTTTGGTTGTTTTGCTAGAAAGATGTAATAAAGTTAGAATCAAAAATAGAACGTGCCCACTCATAAGTACTAAGGCTGCATAATAAAATGGGTCTGGAGAGAGGACTCAATGATTAAGAGCACTGGCTGCTCTTCCAGAGGACCTGGGTTCAATTCCCAGCAACCACATGGCAGCTTACAATTGTTTGTAACTCCAGTTTCTGGGATACAACACCCTCACACAGACAGACATGCAGGCAACTGCTAGTGCACATAAAATAAAAATAAAAATAGGCTGGAGAGATGGCTCAGCGGTCGAGAGCACTGACTGCTCTTCCAGAGGTCCTGAGTTCAATTCCCAGCAACCACATGGTGACTCACAACCATCTGTAATGAGATCTGATGCCCTCTTCTGGTGTGTCTGAAGACAGCTCAGTGTATTTATATACATAAAATAAATCTTTAAAAAAATGTGCTTTCATACACTAAAAAGAGATATAGATTTGGGACAAATCTGTGATCAAGGTGAAGGATTCTGACCCAAGGATGAAACCACAGGTGTGCACTATGGCAAGACCCTGTAAAATCTGTTGCTTTGAATTTATTATATATTTTTTAAATTGAACGTAGATTCTTTTCTCATATAATATACCCTGGTCATAGTTTTTCCTCCCTCTGTTCCTCCCATTTCTCCCTATCTCCCCTTCACTCAGAAACCACTTGCTTTTAGTTTCCTTATAAAAGAACAGGCTTCTAAGAGATAATAACGAACACTGAAATCTAAGAGGAAGCAAAGACCATATTAAAGGTGGACAAGGCAACTCAACGGGAGGAACAGAGCCCCAAGAGCAGACACAAGAGCCAGAGACCCACAGGAGTTCCATAAATATGCCACACTGACAGGTATAACATAGGCAGACAATCTGGTACAGGCCCACGTAGGCCTTGGCTTGGGCTTCAGTTCCTGTGAGTTCATATGAACTTCCTTAGTTGGTTCAGTAGGCCTTGGTGTCCCCCAATCTCTGGCTTTTACAATCATTCCACCTTTTCTTTCACAGGATTTTCTGACCTCGGAGAGGAGGGATTGATGGAGACCTCCAATTTAGACCCTCCACATAATACCTGGCTGTGGGTCTCTGCAAATGTTCCCATCTGATGCCAGACGAAGCCTCTTTGATAATGACTCAAAAAGACACTGATCATGTGCAGCGGTGAACTGTTAATCCTCTCTGAGCTCCCAACTCTGCACCCACCCGAGAGCTCTGTGACTATTTAAAGCCACGAGGAATCTGGACTGTATTACTTTTCCTCCATCTTCCTTCCTTCTCTCTTGCTTTGAATTTACAGGGAAACCGCTTTGAACTTGTTATGGACACCTTTCTGTAACATTTTATTTGTGAAGTATTTCTTTTTTTTTTTTTTCTTTTTTTCGGAGCTGAGGACCGAACCCAGAGCCTTATGCTTGCTAGGCAAGTGCTCTACCACTGAGCTAAATCCCCAACCCGGAGGTACTTCTTACATAGAGAATTTTTTTTTGTCTAAAAAGCTATAAAAAGACTGCTAGCAGTGAAGCTGTTTTCTGCTTCACCTAGTGTGTGTGTGTGTGTGTGTGTGTGTGTGTTTGTGTGGTTGTGTGTGTGTGTGTAAAGTTCTCATTGTTCATTAAAGCACAAAATAGTAATAAAAAGAATTAAGTTTTTTGCATTTATTTAAGCACAGAACAGCAACAAAGAGTTACGTTTCCCCAGCATTTATTCAAACACAGAGTTGAAGCAAAAAGAAGCCAGTAGTTTTCAGCCACAGAATAAGAGTGTTAAGTTTTCAGACACCATCAGCTTCTAGTCCCCAGTGCAGTTTAGATTTACAAGGCTGGAGATCTTCAGCCATTTGACTTTAGTTCAACTCTGTGTTCCACCTCACTTCTGAACTCCAAAAGTTCAGGGCTAGCCCCCTGCAAGGACCAGTGTCTCTCTTCCTGCTGCCTGCTGATTCAAGTATAGAACTCTCAGCCATCCAGCCCTGTCCGCATGCTGCCATGCTTCCCGCCATGGAAGCCACCCCAATTAAATGTTTTCCTTTATAAGGGTTGCCGTGCTCATGGTGTCTCTTCACAATGATGGAACCATAACAAGACCACTTGCCAACCACTTATAGAGGCCCAGCTGTGCCCAGGGAGAGGAAACTGCTCCAAACTCCACACTTTCCACTTGTACCTGAAGACAAGAAGGGAAATAAAGACGTGTGGGGGCAGACTCTGGTTTGCAGCAGAGGCAAAAGCACAGCTGGAAAAGCCTGGTGAGATGGCTCATGCCTGTAATCCTAACACTCAGGAGGCTGAGGCAGGAGGATTGGGATGAGTTCAGGTCAGTCTGGACTCAGAACAAAATAAAACAGCAAAACAACCTAAAATCACCTAAAACATCGAAACGGCCTAAAAACAACAAAAGGGGTTGGGGATGTAGTTCAGTGGTCGAGGCCTAGCCTGTCATGCATGAGAACTGGAGATCAGTTCCTCGCACCAAAAATAAAGGAATTCAATTGTTTAAGACAACCAAGAGGTCTAATGAGACGGCTCAGTGGGTAAAGATGCTTGCCTTGAAAGCCTGGTACATGAGTGCACACATTTGTGCGCGCTCACACACACACACAATGGTAGTAAAGCTAAAATGAAACATAAATGAAGGGTGGATTAACCGATTCAGTATTGTTAAGGCCTAGGTAGAATGTCCTGTCTAGCCTGCCATTTTGTGCTATTACTAATATTATTAGGAAACTGTCTCTTATGTTGTTTCTGCTGTTACTAGGAAACTTTCTCATGGCCAAGTTGATTACGTATTCTGTGTTGTTCTATGTCTTGGAAACCAATCATGGTGGAAGTCAGTAGAACTGCTTTGTATAGCTCTCCACAATAAGCTTGGACCCGAACCAACCACCCAGCGGCACTTCCTGTACCTGTGTATAACTTTTTATGCCCCTAGGATGGACCTACACCGATATAAGAAACTATTTGAAATAAGACTTCCATTTTGAGTAGGAGGGTGAGTACAGTTTAAAATCCCATGACCTTCCTGGGAACTGACATCCTGGCTGGCAAGGTAAGACAGGAATGTCACACGACAAGCCCCATGCTGGTTAACAAGTTAAGACATGAGCTAGACAGTGTCTTGCCACAGTTGAATATTGCAGCCAATGGGAAAAAGATAAATGTACAAGAAAGACATGGTGAAATAATGTGGCACAGATGTTTGTGGATTTTAGGCTTAAAAACCCTGCGGGATCTTAACTCAATATCACGGTTCAGCTTCTGAGTCTGAACCACGGCCCTGATTGGTCAGTTCTGGGGTTTATGCTCAATAAATACCCCTGCTTGACTGAGATCGGTGGTTTGTGAGATGACTACTGGACCCCAAGTATAATACATAGCCATCCTCAAGAAGCCTCTGTCGCAGCCCCAAGCCTGGGGTTCTAGCTGGGGACCGGCTAGGCACTTGTACTCCAGTCCAGGGTATGGGATCAGTTCTTCAGGTCAGCTAGTCCTCAGGTTGCGAGGAGATCGGGGAACTTGAGTTGGATGTGTTCTGCAGACTCGAATTGTTGAGTGCTCTTCAGATCCATATCTATAGGGAGAAAAGCAGTGTGTCCTGCCGCATCTTTCTGGAGGACTGCCAGGGCAAGCCCAGTGTTTCAGTGGAAAGAAGTGGGTAGAATAATTTTAATGGCCTGAATGCATTCATACTGACTTCTATACCCAGAGCCTCTGTTTGCAGTCCGGACCTCTGCGTGACTCAGTATTATAGAAAGCATTGTTCTCCCGCGCCTCCTGATTGGTTAAAGAACCGAACAGTCTGCGGCTGCGCAGGAGAGGATAAGGCGGGACTTCCACGCTCGGAGGATGGGAGGGGTCTGAGGTGGAAAAAGAGGGGCCGAGGAGAGGAGCAAGACAGGAGTGAAGAAGGAAGTGGCACTGCGAGACCAAGATGGCAGGGAAAGGGCCATGCGGTTGGGAATTAGGCAGACCAGCATCTTCAGGCTAGAATAGGCCAGAACTCGCTCAGCTTATTTACTCGAAGCTTTTTTTTTGTCATTATTTTAGAGCAAGGGCAGGCATAGAAAAACTCCATACTTTTACACTTGTGTTGAAGGCCTGGTCTACACGCAGCAGTGATCAGGGATGAGGCTTGTGGGAAGTCTTTGGATCGCAAGGGCTCTGACCTCACGTGTGGATGAATCCATTGATGAACTCATAATTTGATAGTGTTGTATGGGAGGGTACATGCACGAGGCTCTGGGTTCCGTCCCCAGGGATAACAGCAAAACCATTGCAGAAGTTCTTGATCTGATCGTGCCTCCTGCTATTGCTTACCAGAGACAGGTGCCCATGGCACAACGCAGGGCTGCTGCACTCAAACTCGGCCGCCCTTCATTTAATTCAAAGGAAGCTCAATGTTGTTCTTCAGCTGGCTGAGGACACAGCGATGGCGTAGCTCATTTGCTTCATTTTCTACATGGAAAGATACAGTTTGATTTGGAAAGTGACTTGATTTGAGACAGGTGAGTTTATGCATCGGCACATCAGAATTGGAATCTATTCTTCCGGGTTTCAGGTTATCTCTTTTTAAAAACGTAGCCAACTGGAAGCAGTAAAAACAAAACTGTTTTTACTCTGGTGCTCTGTTGAGAAAGTTGTCAACGTGCCAACGCGTTCAAGGCTATTCGCCACTGTCTCTTCTATCAGATTCGATGTTTCTGGTTTTATGTCGAGCTCTTTGATCCACTTCAACTTGAGTTTTGTGCAGGGTGATAGACATGGGTCTATTTGCATTCTTGTATGTACTGACATCCAGTTAGACCATCATCCATTTGTTAAAGATGCTTTCCCCACCCCCTGTATATTTTTGGCTTCTTTATCAAAAATCAGAAATCAGTAGGTATGTGGATTTATATCTGGGTCTTTGATTTAATTTCATCGATCCACCTGTCTTTTTATGACAATACAATGAGGTTTTTATTATGATTGCTTGAAATCAGGGAAGATGATACCTCTGGATGTTCTTTTTTTTAAAGATTTATTTATTTATTATATACTATAGCTGTCTTCAGACACACCAGATCTTATTACACATGGTTATGAGCCACCATGTGGTTGCTGGGACTTGAACTCAGGACCTCTGGAAGAACAGTCTGTGCTCTTAACCACTGAGCCATCTCTCCAGCCCCTTCAATTTTCTTTAAAGATTTACCTTTTTTTTTTTAATCATATAGGTCTTTTGCTTGCTTGGCTAGAGTCATCCAAGATACTTTATATTATTTGTGTCTATTGTAAAGGATGCTGTTTCTCTGATTTCTTACTCAGTCTCTTTGTCATTTGTATATAAGAGGACTACTGCTTTTTTCCCCCCAGCTAATCTTATATTCAGCCACGTCATTGAAGGTGTTTATCAGCTGTTGGAGTTCCCTGGAAGAATTTTTGGAGTCACTTATGTATACTATGATATCATCTGCGAATATCAATACTTTGACTTATTCATTTTCATTTTAAATCCTGTCTATCTCTTTCTGTTGTTTTATTGATCTAGCCAGAACTTTGTGGGGCTGGAAAGCTGTGAGGCCTGGGGGAGCCAGCATGGAGTGAGAGTGGGCTCAAAGTGTGTCCAAACCTTGGAGATCTCATCCTAAGATTGGCAGGAGTAGGATTGCTTCCCCTGATACCCTGGGCCTGTATGTTCTGCCACACACCCTGTGCCCCTATCTTTGTCCCCCAGAAAATATCACGAACCCCAGCAGCTAGGTTAAACATTCTCGTAAGGTTGTGTCCAGCAACTCCTGGAATTCCTCTTTATGTAAATGAGCCATTTTAACACCCTAGTCCCAGCCAATGATGTACACTTATCCCAAAGTCCCTTCTCTACCAAGCCCCTAAAGCTCTAAGTAGCCCCCATTAAACGAGCTGTCTTCCTCGAGTCTGTTCTTGTGTGTGTTCACAGCTGCCTGAGGTCTCTTCCACTTTCGGCTCTTCTGCCTCACTTCCCCTCTCAGGAGCCACTGGTCATGATTGTGGGCATCTGTGTCACAACATGGCTCACAGAGACCACCAGGATGCTCAAGACGAAGGTGAGTGATTCCTCCTCCAGAGAACTTCCACCCCCTGCCGCATTCTTGCCTCCCAGTGACAAGGGCTAGCAATCTGTTTCTTCTTTCTCTCTCTTACTCTTGGTTTACACCGTTGTGATGGACTGTGCACGGTGAAGGGGCAACTGACACCTTCCAGCCTAGGCCACTTCCTGGCATTAGTAGAAGGCCCCAGCCTTCTGCCCGGACTCTGACAGCCTGCTTTGCCATTGGCCATAACCCTCTATCTTTTTCTCTCCTTGAAAAAATTCTGGTAACACAACAACCTGTTAAAAGTCCTTAGGGTGCTCACTGGTTTCTCTGAAATTTATGGGCAGGGTTGCATCTAGGACTTTGGGGGATCCCTCGTGTTGCCTCAAGGCCTGGGGAATGTTTACCTCTGGCCTTGGCATTTCCAAACTTTCTCTATCATGGGAAACTCTTCATCTCATCAGAAGGAATCTCAGATTGAGGGACTGTGAGTGTTACACAAAATTCATATATGAAACTGACCCAAAGGGAGACTCTGTCCTTTTAGAAAGAAGTCCTTGAGGCAGCCCCCTGCAAGAGTAGCGGGAGGCCCCTACGACCCTGATACACAGACGAGAGCCACTTATCCCACTAGCTGCCATATCTTAGTTTGGGTTTCAGGACTGTGAAGAGACAACATGACCAAGGCAACTCTTATAAGGGACAGCATTTAACTGGGGCTGGCTGACTGGTTCATGGACCAGTCCATTATCATCATGGCAGGATGAAGGCAGCCATGGTGTTGGAGAAGGAGCCAAGAGTTCTCCATCTTTGAAGGCAACCAGGAGAGACTGTTTCTGGTCAGAGTTGAGCATATATGTGAGGACTCAAAGCCTGGCCCCTCCAACAAGGCCATACCTAATCCAGCAAGGACGTGCCTCCTAATAGTGTCACTCCCTGTGGGCCAAGCATTCAAACACACGAGTCTGTGGGAGCCAAACCTATTCAAACCACCACCCGACAAGACCTCTTCCTTGAGAGGTTTCTTCCAAGAAATCTCCTTGATTTCTACCTGCCCAGATGACATTTTTTAAGGAGGAGGTCTTTTTTTTTCTTTCTAAGCTCATTTCAGTTCTAAGAATAAGGTGAGAGAGAGAGAGAGAGAGAGAGAGAGAGAGAGAGAGAGAGAGAGAGAGAATCTCTTCCAGGTTTTCACAGAGGAAAGGTAGGAGGAGGCAGGGTCTTGTGAGATGATGGGCAGGGTGATTCTGTCCTATGCATGTGTGCAGAGGCCACCCGGTTGTAACATCCTGCTGGCTGGGCTGCCTGCTGGGCTCCAGTGGAGAAAACCCCCAGGCGGAAAAGCTCATCCTAGCCCCACATGATACCATCTCCGTCCTGTCCCACCTGACCTGCTGGAGGCATTTGTCTCTGTAGAGGGCTTCACGTTGTAGGGAAAGCAGTGGGCTAGAGAGGGATAGCAGGTATCTAACCGATCCTGAGGCATGTTTAAAGATTTGACTTTGGAGGAGGGATTTAGTCTAAGGGGCATGAATGCCGTCCTCCCTGACTGCCTGCCTGAGCTCTTTTAAGGCTCCAGCTGATAAGGATATCAATTTAGAGGCTTAGCCCAGGTAGAGTAGATATTAACCAGAAATGCCTGGATGTCCCGGCACACAGCATAGTCCCAGAGGTCACAAAGCTGCTGGGTAATGGAAGGAGGGGCGGAGGGAGGACAGCCCTGTGGTGTAACATAGGGAGGCAAAGGAAAGAGGTGGGACACAGTGAATTGGGTGTGGCCAGAATGTGCTACTGAGTGAGGAAGCAATTGTTTCCTGAAACCTCCTCTCTGCCCTTTTCTAGGACTAGGAGATGCCACCGGATGGTCCTCGGGACATTTATCATCACCAGAGTCACCTGATGTAGAGAGGGAGAGTAAGGCATCCTCAGTGGACTTTGGGGGACCCACTTATTAATGGACAATAGACATAAGGATCAGGAAACAGAGAGACAGAGGTTTCCTTCCCCCTCAAGTGGAAGCCCCTACTAAAAGTCAAACTGATGTGGGCTTAGAAAGGAAAAAGGCCTCCTTCTTAAAAACGTCACCTGGGCGGGTATGACTTCCGAGTGCAGCGTCACCTGCCAAGACCTCAAAGATGAACATTGCAATAGATGGACTGCGGCCACTCAGGATACTGGGGCAGCATCTCCTCAGGATCCTTCCATTGCTCAGGCCTTTGCAGCAGCAGTAGAAACAGAAGGGCTTGTTTCAATGGGCTGAGAAGGGACACTGGGAAGGTGAGTGCCCTAAGTGTGTGTGGGGAGGTGGGCTCCACCATAAATGCCACCCCACACACCAGAGTCTGTCCCTGATGCTGTAGGGGCTTCTACTGGAGGAGAGATTGTCACTCCCATTATGATGGCAAACCACTGGAGCTTTCAAACTTAAAATGGGGGTAGCCCTCAGCCCTGACAGTAAAAGGGAAAACCACTTCAATAGGGGTTTTGTGGGTTTTCAGCGTCTCAGAAGGTTCCCACCCAAAGATAACCGTGAAAATAGGTGACAAACCATTCAAATGCCTCATTGATACTGGAACAGTTAAAACAATATTAAGCCAACACTCTTGTTGGTACCACAAGGCTGTGGCCTAACTCCTGGGCCTCGGCTTTAGGCCTAGAAGTTGCTCTCATGCCTTGACCACTGAACAAGCCTGCAAATGGGAGGTTCCTGATGGGTCTACAGGAATGATACACCTTCTTGTGGCCAATGTCATCTCCAATCTTCTAGGAAGAGACGTCCTGGAAGCCCTGGAAGTTACTCTCACTAGTCAGCCAAAAGGAAATTACAGTAGGGTAAATGATTATAGTCATAGTAATAATTATACTCATAAAAAATTTTAAAACCCTCACCCGGGTCAACCCCAATTCCAAGGGCTGCTGTTAAATTTAGCACTCCCTGCCTTGACTGGCTCTCTAATGAGCCTGTCTGGGTTGAACAAAGGCCTCTATCGAGGGAGAAACTTCAAGCGCTCACAGTTAGTAAAAAAGAAAACAACTTCTGCTTCACCATATTCCCCCTTCCTGCAGTCCACGGAACACTCAAGTACTCACCATAAAAACTGCTCTGGGGATTTGAGACAGCTACAAGATTTAAGGGCAATTGGTGTAGGTTTGGGGGTCTCCCCAAAGGGGGCTACCCCTCATCTCCTCGATTTCCACCACCATTCCTCTCTTAGCAATAGACATTAAAGACTGCCTTTCTCTATCCCTCTCCACCTGTGGGATTGCCAATGCTTTGTGTTCTCAATAACTCCCCGTTAACAATTCTGGGCCAACCTTACAATAGGAACGGACAGTCTTCCCCCAAGGAATGCAACAGTCCCACCATCTGCAGGAAGCCGTTGCCACAGCGCTAAGACCCTACTTAGACTTAGACGAAGCTCTCCATAGTTATCATCGTGTGAATGATATCTCCATGTGGGGACACTCTTCCACCTCACCTCCCAACTTAAGGATCGGTTAATATCTTTCCTATCTCCCCTAGGATTTAAAATGGCTCCCCAAAAAATAGAGCTTATTCCTTCCAACGCATTCTTGGGAATACGCCCCCTTTACTCCCTTTGAGGGAATCTTTCCCTTCCCTCAAAACTTAACTCTTGCCTCTCTCCAAAGCTTTTGGTGGACATTTAATTGGCTTCAACCATGGCTTTCCCTTCCTCCCTGCAGCCTCTCTTTCACCTCCTAAGACCCCCTCCTCCCCAGGATCTCTCTCTCCTGAGGCTTTAGGTGACTTTAGGTGCCTTAAACATAGTCCTGAAAGACACGGCACTCATCAGGTACGATCCAACAATACTGGTATAGCTTCTTATTCTTGCTCTTAGGAGAGCACCGTATCAGCCCCAGGGAGTGCTGGGATGGCTCTACATGCTGGTTAGCAGTGCACCTAGAATTTTTTTTTTTTTTTTTTTTTTGGTTCTTTTTTCCCGAGCTGGGGACCGAACCCAGGGCCTTGCGTTTCCTAGGCAAGCGCTCTAACCACTGAGCCAAATCCCCAGCCTTGCACCTAGAATTTTAACGGAGGTAGATGCACTTGCTGTTATGATTAGAAATGTCAGAGACAGAGCCCTACAAACCATAAGAACAGAACCCAATATCCTTGTCACCCCTTTATCTCTTTCTGATATTCAAGGTGCTACCCAGAAATCACTTCTGTTTTGCTTTTTTGGCCTAATAGGATTCCTGGGACAAACTGATAATCACTACCCTAATGAAAGATGGGTTTCTGCTCTATCTCTGTCGTGGTGAATTTCCCCACCCCCACCCCACCCCACTCTTTGCAAAGAAGCAATTCACCAAGGCTCCCTTAGTATTTACTGATGGAGGAAAGAGGGGGAGCTGTGGAAAAAATATTCTTCTTGCCTGGGGATGAGCCCCCCCCATTATTTGATTCAGTTAGCTGCCTCATCACCCCCCCCCATATAAGGAAATATATTCTGCTTATTTAGCCCTCAAGAAGTCAGTGGCCCTTTTCCAGGTTCCATCCTGCATGTTCCCATAATATCACTGTCACCAAGCCATTATGTGTTAACCCTGCCACCCTCCTGCTCTTCTTTGGTACAAAAACACCATCACTCTCTGAGTTAACTCCTCCCTCCAAGAAATTTGCACTTTTGTAATGATTACCCCACAGATCTATCTCTACAAGTCTCAAGAAATCGCCTGGCAGCTAGGAGGAGACCAGAAAAAGAGAGACACCTTCATCCCCCTGCTTGTCTGATTTGGCCTGGCCTTCTCAGCAGGAGCAACAGGGGCCACTGGAGTCACCTGGTACAGGCATGACACCTGGCTGATGACTTCCAGGACAAGCTTGACCAGGCCATGACCTCCACCTTGGACAACCTTGAGTCCTTCCAGTGAGTCCTTGCGTGGGTTGCTTTACTAAGCAGGAGAGCTCTTGACCTAATGACAGGCGAGCAGGGAGGTAGTTGAGTTATACTGGGGAGGAATGCTGTTTCTATGTTAATAAATTTGAGCTAGTAGAACAAAACACACAGGTACTTAAGAATCTCTGGTGAGAGGGGCTGGGGATTTAGCTCAGTGGTAGAGCGCTTACCTAGGAAGCGCAAGGCCCTGGGTTCGGTCCCCAGCTCCGAAAAAAAGAACCAAAAAAAAAAAAAGAATCTCTGGTGAGATCTCCAAGCTGCTATGCCCTGGGTACCTTCAAGGTACTCAAACCCTTTGATAGCATGGCTTCTTTCCCTCCTTGGCCCCATACTGGCCATTGGAGCCCTCCTTCTCCGGGACCCCTGTTTCATTCAATTTCTAAAACAGCAACCAAGCAATATTGCCAAAGTCACTACTAACCAGATTCTAGTTCAATACCAAATAATTACTAACCTAGAGGCTGATGACTATGATGGTACGTCCCCTTTATAAAATGAGAAGGGGGAGATGTGGGTTTGGGAAGCCATGTGTCTTAGTCAGGGTTTGTATTCCTACACAAAACATCACGACCAACATGCAACTCAGGGAGGAAAGGGTTTATTCAGCTCACACTTCCACATTGCTGTTCATCACCATAGAAAGTCGGGGCAGAAACTCCCACAGGCAGGCAGGACCTTGAAGGCAGGAGCTGATACAGAGGTCATGGAGGGGTGCTGCTTACTGGATCGCTTCCCTTGGCTTGCTCAGTTTGCTTTCTTTCTTTCTTTTCTTTTTTTTTTTTTGGTTCTTTTTTTTTCGGAGCTGGGGACCGAATCCAGGGCCTTGCGCTTCCTAGGCAAGCGCTCTGCCGCTGAGCTAAATCCCCAACCCCTCAGTTTGCTTTCTTATAGAACCCAGAACTAACAGCCCAGGGATGGCACCACCCACAATGGGCTGGGTCCTCCCCCCTTGATCACTAATTGATAAAACGCCGTACAGCTGGATCTCATGGAAGCATTTCCTCAAGGGGAGGCTCCTTTCTCTGTGATAACTCTAGCTTGTGTCAAGTTGACACAAAACCAGCCGGTACACCACTGGACTGGAGGGAGCCATCACATAGCAGGAGGGGGGTTGAGGCATGTCCAAACTCCAGAAATCTCATCTTGAGGTCAGCAGGAGTAGGATGGCTCCCCCCACCCTAGGCCTGTGTGTCCCATTGCACGTAGCTCTGCTCTCCACCTTTGCTTCCCCCACCCCTCAGAGGATGTCTTGTAGCCAGGTCAACAGCACCTGTAATTTCTCCTTATGCAAATGAGGCATTCCCAACACCCTGGCCCTGGCCAGTGTTGTATAATCATCCCAAAAGTCTGTCTCTACCTACCTCCCCCAAAGGTTTAAGCAGCCTTTATTCCCCTCATTAAATGAGCTGTCTCCTGAGAGTCTGTTCTCATCATGTTCACAGCTGTCTGAGGTCTCTTCCACTCCCGGTCTTTCCATTTTGCTTCCCATCTCAGGATGTGCCAATCAAGATGGAAAGCCTATTGCCGAGAGGAGGGCGGGGAAGTGGGGCTGGCTTTCTCAGCATCTAATGAGATGGTCATGTGGTTTTATTTCTTTCAGTTGGTTTAACGTTGACAGATTTTTGTATGTTGACCTGTCCCGGCATCTCTGAAATGAAACCTACTTCACTATGGTGGATGATCCTTTCGATGTGCTCTTGAATATTTTTGCATTTATGTTCATGAGGGAAATTGGTCCATAATTCTTTTTCTCTGTTGAATTTCTTTGTGTTATTTTTGTATCAGGGTGACTGTGACCTCATAAAATCAATTTGCCAGTGTTCTTTCTATTTTGTATAATAATTTGAGGAGTATTGGCATTAGCTCTTCTCTGTAAGTCTGGTAGAATTCAGTGCTAAAACCGTCTTCTTCTGGGCTGAGCTTTTGTTGTTGTTGTTGTTGGGAGACTTTTAATGACTGTTTCTATTTTCTTAGGGATTTTAGGTCTGTTTAAAGCATTTATTTAGTCTTGATTTAACTGGTAAATGATATCTGTAAAGAAAATTGTCCATCTCTTTCAGATGTTTCAGTTTTGTGGAGTACAGGGTTTTGATTCTTTGGATTTCCTCGGTGTCTTTTGTTATGTTCCCCTATTCATTTCTGATTCTGCTAATTTGGATATTCTCTTCCAGGGAATCGTGAGCTTGGCGTGGCCCAGAGGCCTTGAGTCGTGCATCATGGGTTTTTCAGTTTAGGGTTTATAGCTCTAGGGGCACAGTGTGCCTTCAGCTCCTGAGAGCTTCGTGCACTCCCTCAGGCAGTAACGTGTTGGAGACACTGTGTTTCTCTGTATGTTCCCATGGAAGTCAAGGAAGCATGAAAGCGTCACAGGACAGTTGGTCTTAGACATTAATCTTGTGTACTCTGTAAAACTTGGCCAATGTCATCCTGTCCTGGAAATGGCCATTATAGTCTGTTTCTTATAAAGGTATAAAAAGTCTGATTGCTCTTGGCCAGGTTTGGTGGCGCATGCCTTTAATCCTGTGGGATCAGGAAGCTATGGAAGCCGTGGCCTGGAGCAAGAGTAGGGTTGAGGTGTGTCCAAAACCCAGAGATCTGATCCTGAGATAGGCAGGAATAGGGTCACTCCTCCCACCATGCCCCAGGCCTGCCAAGTCAGGCCCACATAGTCCTGCACCTTCACCTTTTCTCCTCAGAGGAGGCCATGTAGCCTGGTAACCAAGTGGACTCCTTCTCCTTATAAGGTTATGTCCAGTCCAGAAACATCTCAAGTTTCTCCCTATGTATACGAGGCATCCTTAGCACTCTGGCCCTGGCCAATGGTGTACACTCTTCCCAAGCCTCCTACCCACTCCCCAAAGGTTTTTACAGCTTCTCTTCTCTCAAATGAATGGTCCTGCTGAAGCCTGCCTCGTGCTCACTCCCCTCCTCAGGACCCTATCCTTATGACCACCTCCCTCCCCTTCGCAGGATCTACCAGCTGTGACAGTGGGCGGTCCAGTCATTAAGGGTTGGGAAACAGGGACTGGAATAACATAACCCCAGCACTTGGAAGGCAGAGGCAGGCAGATCTCTGTGAGTTCAAAACAGTCTGATCACTCTTTATAAAGTTGTCACAGCCTCAGTTGTGATGTGGCCCCTCATAAGGCCATATCAGGTGACCTCGGCCCAGGTAAATAAGTATGGGCTTATGTTCAACTCTCTGTATTTTAATTAGTTTGAATAAGAGTTCATCTATCTTGTTGATTTTTCTCAAAGAACCAACTCTTTATTTAATTGATTCTTTTTTTTTTTTTTTTTTGGTTCTTTTTTTCGGAGCTGGGGACCGAACCCAGGGCCTTGCGCTTCCTAGGTAAGCGCTCTACCACTGAGCTAAATCCCCAGCCCCTATTTAATTGATTCTTTGTAGTGTTCTGTTTCTGTTTTATTGATTTCAGTCCTCGGTTTGACTATTTCCTACTGTCTCCTCTTGGGTGTGTTTGCTTCTTTTTGTTCTAGAACTTTCAGGTGTGTTGTTGAGTTGCTAGTATGAGATCTCTCCAGTTTCCTTATGAAGGCACTTAGTGCTATGAGTTTTCCCACTAGCGCTGCTTTCATTGTGTCCTGTAAGTTTGGGTGGGCTGTACACCCATCTTCATTAAATTCTAGGTAGTCCTTCTTTATTCGTGTCTTGTCCCGGTGATTATTCAATACCGACTTGTTCAGTTTTCATGAGTTTGTAGGCTTTCTGTTGTTTTTGTCGTTGAAATTCCAGCCTTAATCCGTGGCAGTCTGATGGGATGCAGGGGGTTTGTTTTAAATGTCCTTATAAAGGACAGCATTTAATTGGGGCTGGCTTACAGGTTCAGAGGTTTGGTCCATTATCATCGTAGCAGGAAGCCTGGCAGCATGCAGTCAGGCATGACGGTAGAGAAGGAGTGGAGAGGGTTCCACATGTTCTACATCTTGATCCAAAGGCAGCCAGGAGAAGCCTGGCTCCTCAGGGAGCTAGGAAGAAGTTCTCTTCTGCGTTGAGTGGAGTGAGCATAGGAGGAGACCTCCAAAGCCCACCCCTATAGTGACACACTTCCTTCAACAAGGCCACACCTCCTAACGGTGCCACTCCCTATTGGTCAAGCATCTACAGACCACCATGGAGTCATTTCGATGTTCTTGTATCTGTTGAGACTTGCTTTGTGACTGAATATGTGGTCAGTTTTGGAGAATGTTCCCTGAGGTGCTGAAAGGAAGGTATATTCTTTTGTGTTTGGGTTCAATGTTCTGTGGATAAGTTAGGTCCATTTGGTTCATAATGTCTGTTAGCTTCATTATGTCTCTGAATGACCATGGAATATCTTGTTTATATGGTTGTTTTAGTTAGGGTTTTTACCACTGTGAAGAGACACCATAGCCAAGGCAACTCTTACAAAGAACATTTAATTGGCTCTGACTTACAGTTCAGAGGTCCAGTCCATTATCATTAAGGTAGAAAGCACGGCAGCATCCAGGCTGCCACGACACTGGAGAAAGAGCTGAGAGTTCTGTATCTTGTTCCCAAGGCAAACAGGAGGAAGCTACTGTCTTCCAGGCAGCTTAGGAGGAGGATCTCAAAGCCCACTCCCACAGTGACACACTTCCTCTAACAAGGTCGTGCTTACTCCCAACGAGGCCGTACCTACTAATAGTGCCATTTCCTGGGTCAAACATATTGAAACTACCACAATGGAGATTGAAAGTTTTGCTGGCTGTAGTAGTCTGGGCCAGCATCTGTAGTCTCTGAGAGTCTGAAGCATATCTGACCAGTCCCTTCTGGCTTTCAGAGTCTCCATTGAGAAGTCGAGTATAATTCTAATAGGTTGCCTTTTTATGTACTTGGCCATTTTCCCCTTGTAGATTTTAATATTCTTTCCTTGTTCTTTGTGTTTAGTGTTTTGATTATTATGTGACATGGGGGACTTTCTTTTCTGGTCCAGACTCTTTGGTATTCTGTGTATAGGCGTGTCCTTCTGTAGGTTAGGGACATTTTCTTCTATGATTGTTAAAAATCTTCTTCTTCTTCTTCTTCTTCTTCTTCTTCTTCTTCTTCTTCTTCTTCTTCTTCTTCTTCTTCTTCTTCTTCTTCTTCTTCTTCTTCTTCTTCTTCTTCTTCCTCCTCCTCCTCCTCCTCCTCTCCTCCTCCTCCTCCTCCTTCTCCTCCTTCTCCTTCTCCTTCTCCTCCTCCTCCTCCTTCTCCACCTCCTCCTCTTCCCCCTCCCCCTCCCTCTCCCTCTTCTTCTTCCTCCACCTCTTCTTTTTCTGTCCTCCTCCTCCTTCTTCTTCCTCTTCCTTTTTTTTTCTTTTTTTTTTTCGGAGCTGGGGACCGAACCCAGGGCCTTGCGCTTGCTAGGCAAGCGCTCTACCACTGAGCTAAATCCCCAACCCCTCTTCCTTTTCTTCTTCCTCTTCTTCCTCTTCTTCTATTCCTATTATTCTTAGATTTTGTCTTCATAAAGTCCCAGATTTCCTAGATGTTTTGTGTCAGGATTTTTTTAGACTTAATATTTTTTCTTTGACTGAATATCTGTTTCTTCTAGTGTGTCTTCAGTGCCTGAGGTTCTCTCTTCCATCTCTTGGATTCTGTTGGTGATGCTTACATCTGTAGTTCCTGTTCTCTTACCTAGATTTTTTTTTATTTCCAGAATTCCCTTAGTTTGTGTCTTCTGTATTGTTTCTATTTTCAGATCTTGGCAACTTTCTTTATTTCCTTCAACCGTTTGTTTTCTCTTGGCTTTCTTGACATTCTTTAAGGGATTTATTGATTTCCTCTAATTTTTTTGATAGTCTTTTTTTCCTTGATTTCTTTAAGGGATTTATTCATTTCCTCTTTCAGGGCCTCTATTATCTTCATAAAGTTAGTTTTAAGGTTATTTTCTTGTGCTTTAGCTGTGCTGGGATACTCAGGGTTTGTTGTAGTGGGATGGCTGGGCTCTGGTGGTGACAAGTTGCGCTGGCTGTTGTTGACTGTGTTTGTATTCTGGAATGTAGGCATGGTTATAGGATTACAGGTCTAGGTGTGGATTTCTCGTCTTTGTTAAGTGGGTGTTTTCTTCCATGGTTTCTGTTTCCTCTCTGGTCTTCTGACTGAAGTCCTGAGAGTGGCCTGTGGGTGAGTAGAGGGTTTCCACCTGAGTTGGGGACTGGACTTCTGATGGCTTGGATGGCCTCTAGCCAGGTTCTCTCCAAAGCTGGGAACTGGAGTTCTGGGGATGTGTGTGGCCTCTGATCTGCTGTGGGTCCTCTGGGGTTCAGGATGATGGCCAGGCCTCTGGTGGGTAGAAGGTTATTGCTGGATGAGGGCCAGGATATGGTGACAAGAAGAGGAGGGGTGGTTGGGGTTAGGCTGGGCATTCTCGGAAGGTACCAGGCAGGCATGGTGGTGGTGGCTTACCTGGTTCTAGGAAGCTGGACTGACCTCTGGTTGGGACCCAAATATGGTCCTATGTCAGTCGTTTTAGTGTCAGTTCTGGGGACTAAAACTGGGTCCTCATGCTTGTTTAAGAAGTACTTTACCAACTGATTTATCTCCCCCACCCCTGCATTATCCTTTTCTGTGGTGAGCTTCAAGGTATAAAATGCCTTGGAACTCAGACTCTGGTGTCCAGGAAATGCTTTCGCTCCAAGAATAAGCTCATGGGTCTCATGTTGAAATGGACTCTTTTTTTCCCCTAATGAATCTCTTCCAACATTCTGATATTACAGATGAGATACAGAGTTTCTGAATGAGATCTCTTGTGCTTTACGTTACTTGTCTGATTTAAGCTCAGATTTTGTGATAGAAACCCAAGTGCTAAATTCTTTTCTTGCCCCTGCTCTGTCTCTAATAGATTAATGAGTTGCCAGGGCACAGTGAGGGATAAATGATAGTGCCAAGCTCCCTATGCCTACTTCGCATGACTTTGGTGAGGATGTTAAGGAATCAGCTCTCATTATCCATTTCATAAAACAGAAAACCAGAGGTTGCCAGTGGGCCAAGATGCATAGTATGGGAAAACACACAACCCCTAGGGCAACAACCTAGATTGATGATTCACAGGTAGACAGCAGCCAGGACAGCGTATGGGTTGGCTGATGGTACCTGGATATGCTATGCAGTGGGATGCCCTATGCATGACTTTGCCGGTGTGATTTTGGTCTCCCTTCAGCCCTATATTTCCTTGCTCTGTTTCCATTCATCCCCATCTGAACAGCAAACAGCCTTGGCAGCCAAATGGCCATCTCTAGTATTGCTATTGTGTGCTGGAAATATATAACGTGTTTTTGCTTGTCCGGGGACTCACTTGAGAAGTTGCCCAAGTCTCAGAAGAGACCCTGCATCTATACTTTGGAACCGTGTGGGAACTATTAAAGGCTACAAGGACTTTTGAAGTTAGGCTGAGCACATCTTGCACTGTGAGGTAGCTATGAACCTGTGGAGATAAGGGGTAGAAGACTATGGCTTAACTGTGATCATGTTTGTGTGTCAAGCTGAAATTATGGAAGTGCTGATCTGCATATCTCCTCTCATACCCTGAGGAGACTACTCATTACCCCAAAATATTAGCCAAAATCCTCCAAGGGGGTAGGGAAGAGAAAGTTTATTTTTGCACCGCTGAGACAACTCTGGAGAGGGACATCTCCAAGTCTCTCAGGCAAAACTCACCGTCTTTGGTTACCAAGGCAGTTTGCTGTTCAGGTATGTCTTCTGTCGAGAAGGCACAAACTGTGCAGAGAGATAAGACTTACCTCCAAATAACAGCGCAGAAATGGAAGCTTCCAATATGGATGACTTGCTCTTGAGCATGTGGAAACACTGAGGAAGGAAATCAGCCAACGAATCGGTGGTGGGAACAAAGGTATTTTTTTTTTTTTTTGCCACGAGGTGTGTTTTATTTTCATCAATCATACAAATATTTTTCTATAATATCCCAGGGCAAACTGGTGAAATTTGGCAGTCCAATTAGTTGGGGGGGGGGTCCCCTTCAGAGACCCACGGGCTGGTGGCATCGGCGAGGAGTGCCCGGGTTCACAGTGCAGCTTGTGGCTCACGTCCATCTTGCAGGTGGCTCTTCCTCCACATCACGAGGGGGTCTTGGAGATGAAGGGGTGGGGCGGGGAAATCTTCCTAGGCTTTTAGATTTCACTCCTCTTTTCCTGTTCAATGGTCTCTTTGGTTGGCAGGGTGTTCTTCTACTGCGTCTCGGTTTTCTTCAGCTTGGCCTTATCGAGGCTGGCGATTTCCCCCAGGTCCGGCTTCTCTGCCATGTTCTTACAACTCGTGGATTCTCGTTCCGAGCTCGCGCTCCAGGTACTCCCACCCGCGTTGCCGCAGCAAGAGACCCAAAGGTACTTTCTACTATAGATGCAGTAATGAGTCTGTTAGAAAAATGAGAGATGAATCTGCATTGCAGCAAAATTGACCTCAGACCTGTAGGATCCGCTGGTTTCTTTGATTTTTAAAGTGTGTGTGTGTGTGTGTGTGTGTGTGTGTGTGTGTGTGTGTGTGCGCGCGCGCATGAGTGGTCTGGGTGGAAGCCAGAAAACTCTGGTGTCATCATCATCATGGGCCACCTTCCTTGAGTTCCCATTGGCCTGGAGCTCACCAATTTGGCCGCACTGGCTTGCCCTTGAGCCCCAGGGATTTTCCGGTCTTTGCCTCCCCAGTACTGGAATTACAGATATGTGCCATTGTTACGGGTAGTCCACCAGTGATGACCCCTCAGACAGTTTATAGCCCATTGAACGTCTTTATCCCAGCCATTGGGACCATACCAGCTATTTGGGGACCTAGTTGTGGCCCTTAGTGTCTAGAACATGGGGCTATAGCTGGCAGAAACCACATCCTGGCAGCTCATTGGCAGCTGCAGGGAACTTCACAGAAGTAGGCAGTTTGAAGCAAGCAGCAGGCAGGTTGATTTTTTTTTTTTTGGTAGTTTCTTTGAGATCTTGCTCTGTAGACCAGGCTGGCCCAGAACTCAGAGATCTACCTGCCTCTTGCTGGGATTAAAGACATGCACTGCCACCACTGGAGAAGAAATAAGTTTTAACAGAAGCTATGATGATACATGTATCTGAAGGCGGTCCTGGGATGCTTGCTTGGGCAGGAACACTGGTCTCTGGGGATATTCTTCTCTTCCTCCTGTTTTGTTTATTTCATTAGTTCTACTTTGCCACTTGGGTTTCACATTGGGGACCCTTTTCCAGGAGTCCTCTGACTACCTAGAGGTGAGTTCTTCAAGGGCTCCTTCCCTGACCCTTAGAAGGGACGAGCCCCACAGAGGCTCATGAAAACAGGTTTGGCCACTGATCCTGTGTTTGGAGGCCAAGAAAAATGGTGCCTATGGCTCTTATGAATCGTGAGGGCACTGACCACTGCACATCCATAGCCTGACGGCATTATTTGGAGGTGGTGGGAAGTAGGATGTGGGTCTCACTGAAGGAAGGAGATCGCTGGGGATATGGCTTCGAAGGATGCATCTTGCTCTAGCTTATCCCTCTCTCTGTCTCTTTGCCTGTTAACGGATATCTGACTCCCTTTTCCTTTTAGTTAAACAGTGTTAGAGTTTGGTCATGTCTTTAGCTAGAGGTCAACTTTTTTGTTTGTTTGTTTGTTTGTTTTGTTCTTCTTCAGTAATCGTGTGAACCATCCTTACCTCCAGTTCTGGTGATCTGATCCTCTCTTCTGACTTCTGTGGGCTGCAGGCACGGATGTGGTGCGTACACATGCACGCAGGCAAAACACTCATTCACATAAAATGAATAAAAAAAATTCCCACAAGAACTTGAAGTGGAAACTTAAGGGTTCTTTGGAAATTTGGTTGGATGGTGTTCTGCTGAGGCAAACATGTGAAGGAACATTTTGTTGAAGTGGACATGGTGAAAGACTAAGGCAGACTCGTGAAGGAACTCATGTAGGGACATGTAAAGGAATGGTTCGCTGAGGCAGACACAGGTGAAAGGACCCATGATGGAGGACTCTTCACTGAGGACCGACTGGATTGGTCCACTATACATTGCGTAGTTGAACTGCATTTGTTGGGACTCCATAGAGAGAAACGCACCAAAAACCTTCTGGTGGTGTGCTGCGGTTTCTTGCCGCTTCTGTGGATACCTGCGGAGTGATGTCAGCTGAGACAGAGGCACTGTGCTGTGTGGTGTCTGGAGGACTCCAGGGACAGTGACGTAGGCAGAGCTTAGCCTGCCAGTACAGCTAGTTGTGCAATGGTTGTGGATCTTGAGTCTTTGCTCTTTGCTTCCCTGCGAGAGGCACGGCTGACTCCTGGTGTCTGTCTGGATCCCTCCTGCTGACTTGTGTCAAGGCTGAGGCCTGCCTGTCTCTGCTATGTCATGCCACCGATCCTGATTCACGTTTGTTCTCCCAGTTCTAGGGAACTGGACTGCTGAGGTATCCGTGAAGAGGAGGTGCTGCTGCTGAGCTGTGGACTGAACGGCCGATGTCCAGACAACACGGATGGAGTCGCTCCAAAGAACCTTCCTAACATGTTGGTCCACTTCCCCCGTATCCTTCCTTTTCCACTACCTCTGGTGGGTGTTGGGCTAAAAGGGAGGTAAGAACCGTCATTAAAAATAGGTTCTGAAAAGAAAATAAAGTCACGACAACTGATGTTTGCTGTGCGAGCTGCTATTTAGAAACAGTATTTATTTTATATGTAAATATTTAATATCAAAATAGCAATAAACCATGCCTGAGGTCTTCCATTGTGGCCTTCCTCCTTTCGCAGATGAGAACAAGCGTTTGACAGATCAGGCAGTTTGAAGTCAGTGACCTCAGCTTCTTATCCTTTGCCAGGAGCGGGTCAGAGGCCAGAAAATTCAAAAGTATTCGGGGCTCCTATTCTGGTCCACTTTCTTGTTATCTTTTCTTTCTGCTGCTTTCTCAGCTGACTGGAAGCTATTCATGAGGAAGCAACGAAACTGCCATCCACACCCCCGGGCTGGAGAGGCCTGGGGACATCTGTGGGTGAACCAGACTGACCAGCTTGGCTCCCACACCTCAACCCAGTTCCAGCTTTAAGACCTATAAAAGCTCCCGGAGCAGCAGTTTGATGATGCCCCCTCTCTGAGGCCTGCTTCTGCTGTACGGGGCAGCTCTATGCACTTTCTCTGGAGCTCATGTCTGTGAGCCTATAATAAACTCCTTCTGCAAACTCATTCTCCCTGTGGCCAGTGAAATTTGTTCACAACATAAAGAGCCCAAAGCCCCTGACAGTTTTTTTTTTGTTTTGTTTTGTTTTTTTGTTTTTTTTGAGCTGTGAACTTCTGGAACCCCGACTCCCAAGTTAGGCCCCCCTGTGGCTGGGAAGTCTCCATCACACCCAGGGACCTTGGTGTCCTCTGTTTCAATCTCTTTGAGGCTTCTTAACAACCCCACAGACAGGCCAGGTGACGGTGGCCCACGCCTTTTATTTAAAAACTCTGGAGGCAGAGGCAGGTGGATCTCTTTGAGTTGTAAGACAGCCAGGGCTATATGGAGAAACCTTGTCTTGAAAGTCAAAATAAAACAAAAGAAAAAAAAACAAAGGAAAAACAAACAAAAAACCCCCAAACAAATGTTTACCCACAGATGTAATTGCAGAAGACACCAAAATCAAGATATGTGGAAATTTGTGTACCTTCCTTTTCTCCCTGTCCCTTCTCCTTCTCCTCCCTTTCCTTCTCCTCCTTCCTATCCCTTTTTCCTTTTCCTCCTCCCTATCCTTTCTTCCCCTTCCCCCTCCCTTCTTCCTGCCCCTCCCTTCTCCTTCTCCCCCATCCCTTTTCTTCCTCTTCTTCCACCCCCCTCTTCTCCTCCCCTTCCCTTCTCCTCCTTTCTCCCTTCCCCCTCTTCCCCTCCTTTCTTTCCCCTCCCTTCTTCTTTCTCCTCCGTTCTCCCCCTGCTCTTTTCTGCTCCTCCTCCTCCTTTGTCCCTCCTCCCCACCCATCTCCTATTTGGTGTATGTGTATTTGTGCACATGTATGGGAGGCCAGAGGAAATGTTGCTTAGCCTTTTCTATTGATCTCCATCTGAACTTTTGAGACAGGGTTTCTCACTGAATCTGAAGCCAGACTGACTGGCAAGCATGCTCAGAGGATCTGTCTGTCTCTGCCCTTCCAGCACTAGGTTATAGGTGAGCCACTGTGCCTGGCTTCCACATGTGTGTTGGGGATCTCATGTTTGTGCAGCAGGTACGTTACCTATTAAGATCCCTAGTTTCCCCTGAATACCTTTCTTTTTACTTTTAATAAACTCCAGCTGCGCTTTGCCCTGGCTTATCCTAAAGTCCTTTTCTGTAATTCGGCCAAAGATGCAGATTTATCTGAGCTGAGGTCTCTGGAACACTAAGTGAGTTTCTAAGGCCACCACGTACAGCAGCACGAAGCTACCCTTTTGTCCTCGCTGCTACAAGGGAGTCAAGTGACCATGCCCTGGAACCCATAAACCGTGAGCCCACATAAATGCTGCCGCTGTAAGTCGTTTCCTCAGGTACTCTGTCACAGCAACAACACGGATCAGTATATTTTTTAAATGCAAGCGCATTTTATACTATATTCCACAATTCCTGTATTTCTGATCTGTTTTCTCCATGAAGGCCTGTGGAGGTAGAGACAGAGCCCGGGCCAACAACTTCACTGTACATTGGGAATCTGCTAGAGTGCTTCATATCTATGCAAATATTTTCCCTCTTATGCTTCTCTTTTTTTTTAATAGACTTTACAACGTTTTTTTTAAAGATTTATTTCTTATATATAAGTACACTGTAGCTGTCTTCAGACACACCAGAAGAGGGCATCGATCTTATTTCTCATTACAGATGGCTGTGAGCCACCATGTGGTTGCTGGGATTTGAACTCAGAACCTCTGGAAGAGCAGTCAGTGCTCTTAACCACTAAGCCATCTCTCCAGCCCCCTCTTATGCTTCTCATTGGGCCATTAAAATCTCAGCCATATCGCTGGGTGGGGATGGGCCACTCCTTTAATCCCAGCACTCAGGAGGCCGAGGCAGGTGGATCTCTGTGAGCT
The DNA here is from genome assembly GCF_021556685.1 of Rattus norvegicus. Lineage (NCBI taxonomy): Eukaryota > Metazoa > Chordata > Mammalia > Rodentia > Muridae > Rattus > Rattus norvegicus. The sequence goes on along the minus strand of NC_141552.1, from coordinate 9,210,461 downwards.
TGAGGTCAGCCCGATCAACAGAGTGAGTTCCAGGACAGCCAAGGTTATATAGAGAGATCCTGTCTCAAAAAACTTTTTTTTTTTTTTTAAATCTTAACTATATCCTCAGCAGAGATTGCATCATGAAACAAAACTAGGTTTGACGGCGCTCTTCCTTATGGTCAGATTAATCTGTTTCCGTGAATCTTCCACTCATTGGCTTACATTAGATGACTAAGCCAGAGAGGAATATTCTGTGTGCCGGGGACCAGGTACTGTGTTGTTTGGAACTCATCTCTTAAACTTACAGCATAAGGAATATCTGAGAACCCTGAGTATGTTTGGCCAGGACCCCTGATCATCTAACCTTTTCTCTTTCATTGGCAAAACCCGTCTTAAATATCGTAATAAAGGGGTTGGGGATTTAGCTCAGTGGTAGAGCGCTTGCCTAGCAAGCGCAAGGCCCTGGGTTCGGTCCCCAGCTCCGAAAAAAAGAAAAGAAAAAAAAATATCGTAATAAAGCTGGGCACGGTGATGCGTGCCTTCAATCCTGACACTGAAGATGTAGAAGCAGACGGATCTTTATGGGTCTGAGGCTAACCTCATCTACAAAACACTGAGCCAGCTATCACTACATAGTAAGACCCTGTCCCAAAAAAGTCACTATAAGTCAAGTGTGGTGTGCGTCTGTAGTTCCATCTACTCGCGAGGCCCTGCTTGATCACTAGTGAAATCTAAGCACATATTGATTTGCTAATTATAATGGCCCTATGGCCAGAAGCACTAAGTCAAGAAGGAGTTCTCCGTCAGAGTTTGTTGTGTGAGAGATTTTTCCTGGAGACAGGCATCCCTCTCCCCATTCTTTCCAGAAGGGTCCAAACCTGGTGACTCAGTGAGTTTTTCTTGGGGTTACCAATAGGAACGTGGGTGAGAGGCTGTTTACAGGAGCAGGCATGACTGAGGGCTGCAGAGCTGACGCAGACGAGTTGCTACTCATTGAGAACTGCAACCCTGGGGCTTCCCTCACAACTCCAGGCAGCTCCGTAGGCCTGGAGATCTCGCCTGGAGCAGAACGGTCAGTTTTAGAATATCTGCTCCTGACACCCATGGGGGAAGAGGGGCTCTCTGAGCCCGGTAAGTTTCATTTTTCCTCATCGCTCCTTCAAACTAAGAACACACGGTCCACTTTAAAAGAACTTTACTCTTTTATTAACTCAGTGTAAGCGCACGCTGGTTTGCTGGTACAATGGTCATGCTTATAAAAGACAGACAAATCTGAGATCTAGGTCAGAGTTTCCTTTGCCCTTATTTCATTTTCTGTGCATGAGGGTTTTGCCTGCCTGAATGGATGTTTGTACACCATGCCTGCAGAACTCAGAATCAGAATCAGATCCTTTCGTGCTGGTCGTGAACTGTTTTGAGTTCTGGGAGCCAAACTTAGGGCGCCTGTGAGAGCAGCCAGTGCTTTTAACCACAGAGCCGTCTCTCCAGCTCTGGGTCTGAGCGTCTGGAAACTAAGAACACACGTTTCATTTTACTGAGTAGGACTTAAGGAATGTCTGTGGTGTGTGACACTTACCTTGCTCGTTAGGAAGCACCCGTGTTGGGAAAAGAAAGATCTCAGCGTTGCCCAGAGGAACCTCAGAGCAAAACCCAACAGAGGTTTGACAAGGCAATTTTTTTCTTCTTTCTTTTTCTTTTTTCAAAAAGGGTGCACAGAACCTAAACTGGCCTAGTGAACACACACTCAGTCAAAACGTCCCTTGTCATTTATCGCTGGGGTAGGTGGTGACCGTGTCTCATCCCATTGGTGGGAACTCTGTAAGGATTAAGTTTGTAGGAAGAAATAAAGAACGAGTTTACTCTGGTTGACAGCTAGAGCGGGCTTTATCTAACCTGAGGTGTGGTGTGTCAAGGTCAGCCTGCAGTGCAGGGCCATCAGGGGGCAACAGGAAGGCCAGAGTTGGAGCTCGGGTTACAAGCTTCAAGCGTTTTTGTAGCTGAGGATAGAGGATAGGAACTGTCTTAGGGTTGGAATGGGGAAGTTGGCTGTTTTCCTTAGATAAGCTGTTTTGAGATGCAGGGTCTGTGGTTTCTTTGTATCCCAGCGTCTGGGGTGAGGTGGGGGTGGCTGCTTTTCTTCAGCAGTCTCCTTAGAACTTAAGGAGCTATTGGCTTAGTTGGGGTCTTAGTTGTTGTGGGGTGGGTGTGGAGATGTTGTTCCTTTAATAGCAACTGCACAATACTTACGTGATGAACTCGTTGGCACAGAGGAAAAGGGGCGGGGCTGAGAGAGAGGGGGCGTTCAGGAAAAAATGGGGCTCTTGTCGCGCTGACTGTCTTGGGGCAGTTTTCACATCTGTAAGGCGTATCACCTAGGGTTTCACTCCACCGTCCATTTCATTTTAAATAGACTTTTCTGTGGTGGAAACGACTCTTTGGCATTTGGCAAGAGTCTTTGTTTAACGAACTTGTGGTAGAGCAAAGACTGTCGGGTTGCTCTTCTCATTGTCAGAAATCAGTGTTGTGTCCTCCCCCCACCCCCATCCGAGTTTAAGAAGCTGCTAGTGGTGACTCCTGCTTCAAGCTCCAAGGTTCATTTACGACCTACCCAGAACATGACTCCTTGTTACATAGGGTAAGCCAGACTAAGCCACGTGGTGTAGGACTTATCGGTAACTCTCTAAAACCATAAAAGCAGAAGAGCCCCTTTATTCAGGGGATGTGAAGGCCTTTTCTCCAGGATCCCCACCACACTGTGCATAGTGACCTCTCTCCTATTTTCCCGCTTGAAGCTCTTTCCCCTCATTAAGCTCCTCCTGTGTGATGATTTTATCTCTCCTAATGTTCTTAAGACGATTTTACAGCTAGGCGTGCTTGCCATCCTTCTCTGGTCACAAGGCTCTCTCTCCCACCATACGTATTCAGAGGGTGATGTTTTCTGAAACTAGCCTCCCGCTCTCGTCTGATTTGTAACACATCATCCTATTTTGTAGGAGGGAGAGACTCTTAGAAGGTAAGAGAGTAGTGTGGTTGGATCAGGAGAGAGGGGCTGACACAGAACAGCCCTTCTGGAATGAGCTTTATCCGGAGAGAAGATGTCATGACCGTGGGGATCATGATTGAACTTTGAGGTCAGAGCTTACATAGGGGACCAGGCATCATACCAGAGGTGCGTGGTGGGCTCTAAGGGATCGAGAGGTTCTTCCTTTAAACCTTGGAGAGGGAGAGAGGGAGGAGGTGAGAGAGGGAGGGGGGAGAGAGAGAGAGAGAGAGAGAGAGAGAGAGAGAGAGAGAGGAGAGAGGGGAGAGAGAGAGAGAGAGAGAGAGAGAGAGAGAGAGAAGAGTCAGGCAGAGAGACAGACACAGATAAAGACACAATCACACACAGAGAGACAGAGACAGACACAGAGAGAGACACAATCACACAGAGAGACAGAGACAGAGAGAGACACGGAGAGAACATGCTGCCACCAACAGGATGATGGTGAGAACCCCAGAGGAGGAGCATGCAGAGAAAACTCCCAAATGAAGGAAGATATCGGACTTTTAAATCCGTCTACGGGGTGATGAGAAGACCCTACCATGTGATTCAGTTTGTATCACCTGATGTGAGGAGAGATAGGAAGATCCAGGTAAGGAGAAAGACCATAAATGCTGTAAAACCATACCATGTATGGCTTCTTAACTCTTTATAGAGAGAGAAAAAGGGAGGAAGAGAGGGAGAAAAGAAAAAAAAAAGAGAGAGAGGGGCGTGGAGAGGGAGGAAGAGGAAAAGGAAGAGAAAGAGGAGAGAAAGAGTGAGTCTCAGGGGATCATGGCTAGGTGACCTCTGGCTGTGAGATCTGGCTACTTAGAGTGACCAGCATTTCAGTCTAACAGAAATCATATCCGACTTCAAGCTCTTTTCAGAGAACTGAACGTTCTTGTTTTTCCGGTCTTGTAGACATACTGGGACAGGCCAAGATGGTGACAGGTGCTTGTGATCCTAGCACCTGGGAGGTAGCAGCAGCAGGTGAGTGGTTCAGGACTATCTTCGGGTACATTGCGAGTTTAAGGCCAGCCTGGGCTACATGATACCCCGTGGGTGGTCAGGAGAGAATGTGGATATGTAGAAAGGGCTGAGGACTGTGCGCACTTGGGCTCAGCTGTTTTCCTATCGCCTGGAATGACAATGGGATATGGGGAAGCAGCATTGAGGGTCAGTTCCTGAAGAGACAAGACTAAACTCAAGGTTGCAGTGGATGGGAATGTACACCAACTCTGTTCTCACCTACGTTTCCTCCTGGTCCTGGGCACATGAGCTCTACCCTGCCCCTTGCCACTCTGGTTGACAGTGCTGCTTAATGTATAATCCCCCCCCCCCATGGCCTTTCCTCTATGTAATGCCTGGGGTTGAACTGAGACCCACACGTGGTCGGCTAGACCCTACTACTGAACTACATTTCTAGGCTCAATCACAGATTTTATTCTGAGGCAGGGTCTCACTGGCCGGGGCTGGTTTTGAACTTGTGACCTTCCTGTCTCAGCCTCCTAGTGTAGGTGGGACCACAGGCGTGTGCCACAGCATCTGGTTATTCCTATGTTTAGAATATGAGGTAAGACGCAGAGCCAGTGTGAACCTTGGCATCTTGGCCCTTTCTCAGTGAGGACGGCCTGGGTGTGGTGTGTGCATGTGCTTGAGACGGCTACTCTTGAAGCTGAGGTTGTAGCCCAGCGTAGGAGCAGCTGCTAAGAATGCACTCAACTCTGGGTTGGATCCTCAGCACCAAAATAGGGAGAGCCTTACTTGTATACCTGTGTAGCGAATTATAGGGGCTGGAGAGAGCTTGAAGCTTGCTGCTCTCGCAGAGCACAGGAATTCTGCTCTCTGTACCCACATTATTGTGGTCACAACCTTCTATAACCCTAACCCCAGGGAATCTGGTGTCCTTTTCTGGGCCACCGAAGGCACCTTGCACTTATGTGCACCTATCTATCTATCTATCTATCTATCTATCTATCTATCTATCTATCTATCTATCCATCATCCATCCATTCATCCATCCATCCATCCATCTATCTATCTATGCACGCATAATTCAAAATAAATCTCAAACAAGTGTTATGAGTAACAGGATTTCTAAGTGAACCGGGATAGGAATGTGTGCAGCTTTAGCAGGTAAAGAGGGCTAGCAACCGCTCTCAGCACCAAAAGCCACTTCTATCTGAAGGAGGTTGGTCTTCGGGAATCTTTTATCTTTCCTTAAACTTGCCACGTGCTTGGTTTGTAGCATCTGTAGGCAGAGCCTGCCATCTTGTGGTCATGTTTCAGATTGCACCCTATAGGACTACAGACAGGGCTGAGTTTTCCTTCGGCTTTGTCGGCAGTGACGTCAGGGAGAGCGACGTCAGGGAGAGCGACGTCAAGGAGGTCCGGTAGTCCAGGTTTAGCTTCCAGCACTGCTTGTCTTAAGTCGATTGTGGTGATAGCTGCATATATTTGTGAATGAGTTAAAGCATTTAAATTGTACACGATCGTTACTCTCATCATTATTATTTGTGGTACCGGAGATTTGAACCCTAGGCAAAGTGCATTACGAGTGAGCTACCTCCAGCTTGGACTGTGAACCTTAATTTTCTCCTAACATATTTTTTTTTATCAATTATTTTGGAATTTTATACAATGCATCCTGATCACTCTCACTTCCCCTTCCTCCCAAGTCCACCCAACCTTGTGTCCACCCCTGTCTTAGTCGGGGTCTCTATTCCTGCATAAGCATCACGACCAAGAAGCAAGTTGGGGAGGAAAGGGTTTATCCAGCTCACACTGTCCACATTGCTGTTCATCACCAAAGGAAGTCAGGACTGGAACTCAAGCAGGGCAGGAAGCAGGAGGTGATGAAGAGGCCATGGAGGATGCTTCTTACTGGCTTGCTTCCCCTGGCTTGCTCAGCTTGCTTTCTTATAGAAACCAGGACCACCAGCCCAGGGACGGCACCACCCACAATGGGCTGGGTCCTCCCCCCTTGATCACTAATTGAGAAAATGCCTTACAGCTGGGCCTCATGAAGGCATTTCCACAACTGAGGCTCCTTTTCTGTGATAACTGCAGCTTGTGTCAAGTTGACATACAAAACCAGCCAGTACAACCCCCTCTCATCCTCCACCCCCACCCCAAATACAAGAACTCTAATTTGTGTTGCCCATATACTTACTGAGGCAGCAGAAACCCTAGAATTGGCTTGGAATACTTTGAGGGACAAGAAGAAGGTCTAATATCCCCCAGAAACACCCTGCTGGCCGTTGCTAACAAGGAGGAGCTCAACCAGCTACTGAAAGGAGTGACCATTACCAGTGGTGGTGTCCTGCCTAGAATTCACACTGAAAGGGCTGGCCAAAAAGTGAGGGACCAAAGGCAAGTTAGAAACGTTCCTCTCCCCAGTCCCCAGGGAAAATAAGGCAAGAAGGGGAGCTAGAAATTCTAGGTCATTAAGCAACGAATATCTAAGATGTCCAAGCCAACTTACAGCGCTAAAGAAAGAAAATCAGATTCCACCTCAGAACATGGGGCTGGGAGATGGCTTTACCTGATGTCTTCAGAGAGCCTCGTTTTGGGGTAGAAGCTATCCCTGACCCAACGTGACATCAGTCATATTGGCTCCACGAGGGTGGAGGGCATCGTCCACCCAACTACAGTAGAAATCAACCTCAAAGAAGAGACAGAAAAAGGCTGGAGGTAAAGAGTTCTTGGAAACAGTGAAGGAACCTCGCAAATCCCAAGGTCCTTTGGACATTGCCGAAGTGGTCATCAGCCAGTTCAGTGGACTTGCAGCCACGGTCACATCTCCCAGTGGGGCTTCCACAGATGTGAAGAACATGTGGAGGAGACCATCAACAGCTGCCTGCTCACAGCTGAGGTCAAGAAGCTTAAGTCTTGGGCTGGAAAGATGGCTCAGCGGTTAAGAGCACTGACTGCTCTTCCAGAGGTCCTGAGTTCAATTCCCAGCAACCACATGGTGGCTCACAACCATCTGGGATCCAATGTCATCTTCTGGTGTATCTGATGACAGCTACAGCGTACTCATATAAAAATAAATAAATATTTAAAAAAAAAAGAAGCTTAATTCTTCCTCCTTTTCCCCGGTAGCAGGAACCGGTTTCCCAAACAGACGGCAGCCCAGGTGGCTCTCAATGCCATCTCGGCCCACTTCAACAACTTGAGCATGTCAGAAGAACCTGTACTTGCTGCTATTCGACAGCGAGAACACCGGTGAGCGTCTGCGTGCAGCAGACGGCCAAATTGGATACCAAGGATCTCTCCAGTGGGAATGGAGAAGGACCAATGATTATTTCACCAAAGCAGAGGTTTTAAAAGGAGTGAGGAAGGGTGACATAGCAGGGAGGCAGAGGACGGCTGAGAGGGTAGCAGAGACAGAGGGAACGTGTCCTGCCGGCCTGGAGAAGGGGTTTTGGGCAGTTTATATTCTCTTTGCAAAGGGAATAATAAAAATAATAAATAAAAAAACCCACTTGTCTTAGAAGGTATAAAAAGGCTGAAAGAAACAGTGAAGCATGACTGTTGGGGCTCTGTCTGCCAAATGTATATGTGTATATGTCTGCATTTAGTCGGGCTCCACCAGGGGTTACTTTCTATGTATTTTCTTCCTTTTGTATTAGAACTTCTTTTTTCTTTTTAAAACATAAAAATAGAACTTGTGTAGTGTTGCAGGGGTCGGGATGGGGCAGCCCTGACAGGGTCAGGTACTGAGGTGGGACATTGTAGAGGGCCGCAATAACATTCGCCACCGCTAGATGGCGGTGGCTTCCACTGCGCCCCACGTGGAAGGCCAGGATAGCCTCCACCATTACAAGATGGCGCCAGCCTTCGCCGCGCCAGCCGACTTCCTTTCAGGAAGTTAACTGTGCGCATGTGCAAGAGTGCCTTTGTGCTAGGTCTTTGCCCACTCTGGGGTGTGCCTGATGAGATCATGGGTAAACAACCAATCAGGCGTGAACACGCCACATTAGGGTGTATATAAGCAGCGCCATTCTGGGGCTCGCTCTTTCCTCTTCAAGATGTAATAAACGCTTTGCTGCAGAAGGATCCTGGTGTCCGCGCGTCGTTCTTGCTGGCGAGACGTTGGGCACGCGACATTTGGTGCCGAAACCCGGGACAAATGCCACACCATCGCCGGCGCCGAGGAGAGCCTCCGCTCGCGGAGAGGGTCCAGAACTGCAGGTCGAGAGGTAAGCTCTGAGAGGCATGTTTGGTCTTGATACAGCATGTCCGAAACAGAGCGGGATGAAAGATTAAAGAGCTCAAAGAGAAAAGGTGCACATAAGAAAAAAGGCCCTTCCAAGGACTTTAGATCCGAGGAAGCGAGAGATAGGGGAAAGGACGCCCCAGGAGAGAAACAGGGAAAGGAGGAGAAAGCCCCGAAAAGGAAAAGCCTTTATCCGGTAAAGGAGTTAGAGGCTTTGGGGCTTGATAGTTCAGAAACAGACAAGCTTAGCCCCTCTGAGGAAGAGGATTTAGAAGATGAGGCAGCTCGCTATGAAGAAGAAAGTTATGGGCCTAGGTGGAGAGCCACTGTGAAGAAACCGAAAGTTATGGATCCTTTGTGGACAAGGCTGGTAATTTTGTTTAATTTTTTCTTTGTGTGGGAAGCCGTTACAGCCGTTAGGACAGGTCAGAGGATCCTTGCAGAACAACAAGAAAGTATGTCAGAGGGAGAAAAGGTCTCTAAAGAAAAAACGAAAAGAAAAGGAGATAAAAGGAACACAGTATTTTGGGAGAAAAACTTTGTCTTAGTGCTTATGAAAGGTGTAATTAAGCTCCCGCGCCGGCTCTGGGGACGCCGCGGCGTCCGGGCGCTGATGCGACAGCTTTACAGAGTCATACTGATCAGATTTGATAGAGGCAGACCGCCTGAAAATTTATTCAGGAGAATCAAACAAAAGGACATCTCAGTGCCCGTGCACAGCCTGATAGAGTTAATATAATTGGGTTGTGAGTAAAAATATTCAGGGCTGTGTTTCACTTCCATACCATTGGCAAATGTCGGTCGTGCCGTTCAGATAATATATCTCAGTATCTTATAGGAATTGGGTTTCAACACGTTGGTGGACTAGTCCAGGAATTGAGACAATCCATCGTCCATATCGACTCCACTCGAGTGGATAGTCACCGTGAACACCATCTGGTTTTTTTCCCTATTTGTCTATTGTTTGTCTCTGGTGCACCAGGATGTCCCCATGTCTGTCAGTGTATGTCTGTGGTTTTTGTTTCTCGTTGTCTAAATGTTTTATGTTTCATGTTCAAAAGAAAAAATGGTAAAAACTTTACCTGCTGGTCGTTCACACCTTGACTTGGTTTTAACTTGTTTCAAAAGGGAACATATGAATAAAAAACAGTTTCAATCAGGTTTTTGGACCCCTGTGCCTGGAGCCAGGTGTCTAGATTAGCTGGAGAAGCTGCCCAGAGGCTAAGCGTCTACACAAGCTGATCTTAAAAGCGCCAACAGCTTCTCAGCTTCTTCATACAAGAGTTGATAGCTGTTTCTCTTAGAATAATCCCTGACTTATTACTTGACTCAACAGGTGACAAGGTGCTTCTCTTAAAATCATAGCTAAAAGGGTAAAAATGGTGTTTGGTCTAAATATTAAAGATAGGTGTAGCCACTTCAATTTTGTTTCTCATTGTTTTAAATGTGTAAATATGCTCTACTTGCCTTGGTTATGGACTATTGGCTTTCAAGTTGTTGGATATGGTTAAAAAGGTATAATATTGGTAACAGAAAGTTGACATAAAACTGGTAATTTGGATGGAGTCATTCTAGACAATATGTGGCATGAGCCAACCCAGGGAAACAGGTCTAAATTGAGATAATATTTTTATGGAATTCTTACTCTAGAAACCAGGCTTCTAAAAGAATTTAGGACAATGTCTCTTTGTTGAGGTATTGGAGACCGCACCATCGTGCGTTCATATGTAGGAAATGGCAGTCAAACTTCGTAGCATGAAGGATAGACTTGGTTTCTTGGAGACTGGATTTTGGAGACTAGTTTGTTGGAGGTTGAGTTTTGCTTTCCAAAGTTGTGGTTTGCCCTGAAGCTATCTGTATTTTAATGCTAATCCCACTGCCCCAAGGACAGCTGCCTAATCACATACTCAGAACTCAGGTGACCTTGTGGTTGTGCTCTGGTGTTACAAAGAGAACTTAAAGATTGTGATTAAGGATTGCCAGTGTTACATTGACTAACTCAAACTTATTTTTAATTAAGGAAAAATCAAACAGGTAGAGATTGTTACAAGATTTACGAAGGATTGATAAGGTTTTGGAACTTGTGAGAGCATTACAGCCAGTTTACTTACTCCAACTACCATTTCAGGATAGATTTAGAGGATTGCTAACAGCCTCATATTAGGTAATTTTGTTGCTTCTTCAGTGTAAGAAGTTAGAACTTAAATCTTTCAATGTATATAGAAATTTTTACTACAAACCTTTGCTCTTAAAATGAGCTTTAATATTTGGGGAGTAGCTGTTGCACTACTCCAGATAAGAATATTTGAAACTAATTTTAAGCTACTAAAGATATGTTAATTGGCTAAGTACCTCACCTTACCAGAGGACTTAGGTCTTTGTTATGCACATTGGAGATAAAGCTTCAGCTGTGTTAGTACAGAGTTGTGGACTGGAGTCCTGGAAGTATTTTGAATAAAAACCTGATAAAACATATCTTATTCCAAACAACAGTTAATTGGTTACTACTAAATACTGATATTTGGCCTATTACATATGCAAATTTTTCAGACAAAATTGATAATTTTACTCTTTACATGCTTTTGTACTTCCTACATATTTGTGCGTACAACCCATAGGAAATGCGCTTACTGCATTTATAGGTGGTTCATCTAATGAAAAGGCTACATGTATGATTGGATCACTTGTTTATTCTCTTGCGTTTCTGCTGCTTCAGCACAGATTATTAAATTCCATGCTTTAGCCGCTGTTTTTAAAATGTTAAAAAATCAAGCTTTCTATTCATATACTGATAGCCAATGTGTGGCTTGTGGTTTACAATTGATTTCAATTACTTAATGCTTTATTAGAGGCAAGTTTTCTACATGAAATCAGTGAGTGATTTCAGTGTAAATGTCTGACAACTCACTGTCCCTTCAGTGCTCTGGCTCAGACAACTAAACATAACCATAGACCCAGCTCTTTGAAAATGGTAATGGAGTTGATAACACACCCTCACGAAAAGAGGAAGACTCCATTTGCTTGTTTTCAATTCCCAGCCTCACCTTGCCAGCTCAGGGATTTCTAGTAAGACTGAATCTGGACAATATTTACAAGATTTGACATTTCTAATTAATGCTTATGTTTAGGTAAATAAAGTTTGTGAGGTGCTAGAGAAATGGCTTAGTGGTAAGAGCACTAAATACTGTTCCTTTATAGGACATTTAAGAACTCAAACTGGATTGCCTGGGCTCCTTAACAAGGGAGGACAAGATTCCAGACAGATTATAGGCCTTACATAAGAACAATTAGTGAAAAAAATCTCATTCTTTATATATCCAATACAATTATGCTAGAGACAATAATTTGGTATACAAGTCAATTTATAAATACAAGTGCTCAGTGTCCTCAACTTAATCCTCGAGGACTTACCTTAATAAATAATATCTTTACTATATCTTAATAAATAAAAAGGGGGAGTTATCCCTGTATGCTAAATAATGCTCCTTTTATTTCAATTTTAAAAATTTGGATGCCAAAGTTTATGGCACCCTACAACTAGGCATACTTCTGCCTAGGTGAAATAGAGAGATCCACTTATTGACATGTTCCTGTCCAGATATTTTATATGGGGAAGAGGGAATGTTTGTGTATTTTCTACAGGATGCTACAAGAGTGTGCCAGCTGCCTGAGTGGTTGCTGAGACTTGCTGATCCTGGTTATTCAGCTCTCCTGGTTCGGGTCCCTGGAGTCATTCCTCTGCCCTGAGAGGAAGATAGAAGATTCCCCTTCATCCTTTGTCATCACAGAGATTTTGCCGTTGCTGCAGTCAGTGTTACCTTTTACCGCTGCATGTGTCCCGTCCCACTATGGCCTGCTCTCTGACCCTCTGTACACTGCTGCTTGCTGGAGAAGACTGGACTCCAGCCGTTGCTGCCCCCTCATTTCCCTGGTGACTCTTGCTGCCTTAACTGGTCATTTTACAGACTGTAGCTTTACAGGAATGCTACCTGCGTAAAGCTGCTGTGGCCTGGGGAACTCTGCCCTGGTTGTACAGATCTCAGAAATGGTTCCATTGTCTGCTGGTTGTTCCAGAGAAAAATGACTGATCCTGAACTGTCCTGGAAAAGACCTTGACACTTTTGCTGCTATTGTAGCAGCCATTACTGCTGCAGACATTGTGTCTGCAGTGTCTGGAGTTATCCTCCCCCAATCTATTGTTAGACAAGTACAGTGGGTGAACTTTCTGGAGTAGTTACTAACAATTGGGAATTCTAAATTTTATTATAGGAGCGGCTTGACTACGGCCCTTGATGGTAACAGCTGAGGTGAACCAGATGAGGTGCCCACTACTTATCGGGAGTGGCTCTGTTTGGTGCAGCCCTATGCTGTGGATCAGTGTTCATACTATGGTTGGTTTACAAACTCAGATCTCAACAGAAACGTGACAAGGCCGTTACCACTCAAGCACTTGTGGCCATTGTACAAGGGGCCTCCCCTGGAAATTGGTTATGTATGCTCAGGAATTAGTCGGTATCTGAGTTCTCTGCTCCTGCACCCCATGGATCTGTGGATCCATTGCACTGGGAGGAGAGAGACTCTCTCTCGGTATCTGAGTTCTCTGCTCTTACACCCCATGGATCTGTGGATCCATTGCACCTGGATGAGGGAGACTCAGTGATCCTTTGATTAGCCCTTGCACATCGCTGAGGTTTCCTCATTGTACGCGATAGGGTGATCATGATTTGTTATAAAATAATTGATTTGTTATAAAATAAATAAATAGGGGGAGATGTAGAGGGCCGCAATAACATTCGCCACCGCTAGATGGCGCTGGCTTCCACTGCGCCCCACGTGGAAGGCCAGGATAGCCTCCGCCATTACAAGATGGCGCCAGCCTTCGCCGCGCCAGCCGGCTCCCTTTCAGGAAGTTAACTGTGTGCATGTGCAAGAGTGCCTTCGTGCTAGGTCTTTGCCCACTCTGGGGCGTGCCTGATGAGATCATGGGTAAACAACCAATCAGGCGTGAACACGCCACATTAGGGTGTATATAAGTAGCGCCATTCTGGGGCTCGCTCTCTCCTCTTCAAGATGTAATAAACGCTTTGCTGCAGAAGGATACTGGTGTCCGCGCGTCGTTCTTGCTGGCGAGACGTTGGGCGCGCGACAGGACATAGCTTCAGAGGGAGGTCGAAGGCTGATGATTTCTGCCCTTTAACTCTCTCTTACTGTTCTGGCATTTTAACTCACACTGTTCTAGGTCCAAAGGCTGATGGCTTCTGGGCATTTCATAGAAAAAGGAAAAGAAAGAAAGAAAGAAAGAAAAAAGAAAGAGGGAGAGAGAAAGTCAGGAACACACACACACACACACACACACACACACACACTCTGGCGAAGCCCAACCACCAATTATTTCATCAATTTCCCAAGTGTACATGCATACTTATATACATACACATATATGTATGTACATACATGTAGACAGATAGACATATACACATACACTTGGCAGATAGAGCAGAGACCCAACAGTCACGTTTTATTTTTTCTTTCAGCCTTTTTATACTTCCTAAGACAAAATTTTTTTCTATAAATTACCTTATAGATAAAATGTTACACAAAGGGGGAGCTACAGAAGGATGTGGATGGAAAGTTCAGGGCAGTGTTGCAGTCTATAAGCTCATTATAAGTTCAAAGCAGCAGTTTCCCGTGGCCTTGCTTTATCACAATGCACACCTGTGGCTTCCTTGGACCTGGCATAGAATGAATGGTTTTTCTTCATCACAAGTCTGTCTCAGGCCTAGTTCTCTTCTTAGGACTGCTTATGAGAGCAGCTCATTGTATTCTTTATTACACAGCCTTTACTTACGATTCTATGAAGAGGGGACACATTCTACGCTTGATTCTAACTTTCTTACCTCTTTCTGGCAAAACAACTGAAACCTTCTCCTTAAACTTTCTTCCTAAAATTATTAGAATCAAATCAGGAACTCTATAAAGTCATTAATTCATCTAAACGGAATTAATTCACGAAAGTTCATCTTCATGTCGATCTGCAGGAAATGTGCCCAATAGAGTGGGCTGTCAGAGGGGAGTAATCACACCAGGGAGTAATCACACCAGGGAGTAATCACACCAGGGAGTAATCACACCAGGGAGTAATCTCACCAGGGAGTAATCACACCAGGGAGTAATCACACCAGGGAGTAATCACACCAGGGAGTAATCTCACCAGGGAGTAATCACACCAGGGAGTAATCTCACCAGGGAGTAATCATACCAGGGAGTAATCACACCAGGGAGTAATCACACCAGAGTAGTCACACCAGGGTAATCACACCAGGGTATTCACACCAGGGTAACCACACCAGGGTAATCACACCAGGGTAATCACACCAGGGTATTCACACCAGAGTAGTCACACCAGGGTAACCACACCAGGGTACTCACACCAGGGTAGCCACACCAGGGTAATCACACCAGGGTAACCACACCAGGGTAATCACACCAGGCAGGCCATAAGCAGTGGAGGGTCTCCCGGTGTCGACTCACACCAAGCCACACCAGTGAGGAGTATGGCAATGACAAACATGAGAAAGCACATCAGCAGTCCTGGGACAGAGTCTCTGGGGCTGTGCCTCATCAGAGGGTACCCACTGCAGCTGGACTAGATGGCGGGAGCTCCAGGGAGAGCCAGGAAGCTCCCTTGCCCCCGGCCGCTCTTCCTGCATGGCAGTTCAGGTTTACAGTACTGACTTTTACACACACTCTGTCTGACACACAAACCCTTCCAAAGTTGTTACATCTCTGGTTCTTCCTTTTTCCAAGCGAGGAGGTTGTGACAGCCACCCGGGTATACTGGCTGTCTCCTTCAGTGAAGAGAAGATAAGAAAGTTGCCCTGAGGTGCTTCTCTCTTCTGTTACAGGGTCCCCTCCTTGACCCCTATACAATATTCGTAACTATACCTGAGGAGTTTTGCTTCCGCATGTTGTTTCTTCAGTTTTGTTTTTTAAAGAAAAAGAAAAACGTAGGGGGGAGAGACAGCATCATCTATGTCCCTCTCGGCCTTCGGCCATTTCTGACCTGTTATTTACTAGTGAATTTTACTATTTTATATTTCACATTTAAGGGCGGTCTTGTAATATTTTTTCCTATAATATTCTTTTAAGAATTCAAAATTTTTTTTATGTGTGCGTTTTTTTCTTCCACGGGTATATCTGTGGACCACATCCATGCCTAGTGCCCTTGGAGACCAAGAGAGGGGGTATCAGATCCAGTCTTGTGAGCCTCCGTGTAGTTGCTGGGAATTGAACCCAGGTCCTCTGGAAGAGCTGACAGTGCTCTAGCCACTGAGCCATCCCCCAGCCCCATGACGTTTTCTTTTTTAAACGCTAGGATGTGGCGACCGGGTCAATGTGTGTGGGTAAGCAAGCAGAGAAGTGGTACCTTTAACAGTGTCTCAGATGTGTGTGCAGACCCAAGAAGAACAGAAAACAGTGGAAGCTGTGCCCATTTGTAGGGTGAGAGGAGGAGATGGCGCAGGCGCTCTGAGACACCGTCCAGTAGTGCGAAGCGCGACTCTGAAGACTCGAGACATTTGCTTTCGTTTCACGCTTAGAAAATTTGAGTCGGCTTACGGGGTCACAAGAGAAGTCACTCACTTGCCCGGGGTTCACAGATCTTGTCTCCTGATGAGTGCTTGCTTATTCTCCACACATCCTATTTGCCTTTTTTCATGGGTAAAGGCCTTCAGACCACGCTCAGGGTGCAGCTCCATTCTCATTCTGCTCAACCTCGACCCTTAAGAGAGAACGGAAGCGGTAGTCAAGACACCGTTGATTTTCCTACACTCATTTTTATGGTGCTGGAAACAGAACACAGGGCCCCGCATGTACCCCATAAGCATTCTTACATCCCTAGCCCTAAACCAATATTACTAAAAAAAATTAAATTACTGGCTGGGTGCGGCGGTTGGTGCACGCACTCGGATAGCCCTTCGGTTATCGTCTCCATCTCCTTAAGCCACTCTGTCTAAGAGGCCGCTGTCCGCTTGCCCACGAGCTTTGTCTTTCTCGGTCGCTGCGGTCCTTACTATCTTCTTACACTTAGAAGCGTTCACGGCTTATCTTCTCTGGCGACCATTTATTTTAGCATGATGCTTTTCCTTGGTACAGGATTCTACGTGGATGGTTTTCTCTCGGTGCTTGAGCTATTCGGACTCACTGGCTTTTCTCTTGCATTCATTACCAGTGAGGAATGCGCTGTCACGGTTATCTTTCTTCCTTTCAACACAGTGTGCATTTTTTTTTTCCTTCGACCGAGCTTACAGCAATCCTCTTTTTCACCACTGTGGGGATTCCTTAATTGCGGTGTGACTTGATATCAATTTAAAACATTTCAGATAAAAATTAATTATGAACGTGCACGCATGCTTTTCTGAGGGTTGGCTCTCACCTTTCACCCCCGCAGGGGCGGGGCCTCTCTGGTTTCTGCGGCTGCCATGCTTCCTGCTCTGAGCTGATTGGCTTTGGAGCTTTCCTTCTGCCGGATGCTGGGATTAAGAAGCTCCAGCACATCTGCTTTCCACATGGGTTCCCGGGTGGAACTTGGCTAGTCCATCAGGCTTGCCGGCCAGACTTCTGCTTGCTGAACTAACTACCTGTCTGTCTCTTTGTTCAATGTTCATCTTTTTTTGTGTTTGGGGTTCATTTGTATTACTTAATGCATGGGCTTATGGTTTTCATCTAATTTGTAGACAGTTTGATTATGATTTCCTCATACATACTCTTCCTTCTGTGAATATTCCAACTTCATACACACACATACATATACACATATACACACAAATCCACATGCTCAGACACACATGTACATACATATACACATATACACACAAATCCACACGCTCAGACACACATATACATACATATACACACACATACGCATATACACACAAATCCACACGCTCAGATACACATATACATACATATATACACGCACATAGCACACATACAAATATATTCACATTCAGATATATACACATTTACATACACACATGCATATTCATATACATATATACAAATATATACACACATAATTAGGTACCACATATGAATATAACACACATTCACACATACACACATGCTTACACATATATGTACATACATATAAATACACACAGTACATATGCATGCACATACATACACACATATATAAACTCATTTAACGACCTGAAGGTGTCCTTCATTTTCTGGATTCTATCTTTCCTTCCACTGTGTTGTTCGGAATACTTTCTGTTACTCCTCCTTAAACTCACTGACGTTCACTCTGCGATGTTTAATCTGTTATTCCTCTCATCTAATATTGTTGTCACACACTATATTCTGTCTTGCCATTCTAAGAGTTCCATTTGTATTTAAAAAAATCTCTCATGCATCTATTTTGATTTGGAAGGACGTAGAATGCAGCCATACTGACCCTTTCATGTCTGTTAATTCTCTTTTCTTTGTTGAGATAAGGACTTGTCTGAGGGTTCTACTGCGAAGACACACCACGACCAAGGTAACATTTAATTGGGGCTGGCTTACAGGTTCAGAGGTTCAGTCCATATCATCCGGGAAGTACATGGTGGTGTGCAGGCAGACATGTGAAGGAGCTGAGAGGTCTACCTCTTGATCTGCAGGCAGCAGGGAAACTACACCGGGAGTAGCTTCAGCACATGATACCTCAAAGCCCACCCCTACAATAACACACTTCCTCCAACAAGGCCACACCCACTCCAGCAAGGCCACACCTCCTGAGTGTCACTCCCCATGGGCTAAGCATTCAAACTCGTGAGTCTATGGTGGTCATTTCTATTCAAACCACCACAGGTCTCAATCCGTAGCCCAAGTTGGCTTGGAATTTATTGTGTAGCCCAGGCTGGCTTCAAACTCATGGTGATCCTCCTGTCTCAGTATCTCTGCACTCTGCCTTGTCTGATAACTCTAGCAAACGGTAGTACTAGGTTCGTTTTGACTGGTTGGTTTTTCCTCTTTCTCTCGTGGTGCAGGTTTTACTTTTAAACTCTATTCATTTATTTGTGTGTGTGTGTGTGTGTGTGTGTGTGTGTGTGTGTGTGTATGTGCCTGGTATGTGTGTGTGTATGTACATGGTGCATATGTGTGTTACATGGTACATGTATCTCTCTTTGTTTGTGTGTGTATGCATGATGTATGTGTGTGCAAGGTGTATGTGTGGTACATGGTGTGTGCGTATGTCTGTGTATGTGCATGGTGTGTGTGTGTGTGTGTGTGTGTGTGTGTGTGTGTGTGTGCCTGGTATGTGTGTAGGGTATGTGTATGTGTGTGTGGTGCATGGTGTATGTGTGTATGTACATGGTATGTGTGTCTCTCTTTGTCTGTGTGTGTAGACACGTGTGCAGTGGTGCACATGCGTGGATCAGAGAATATTTCAATGGCATCTATTCTCTCCTCCCACCTTTACGAGGGTTCTGGAGATCAAATCAAGTCATTCCCCTTGAGCAGCAAACACCTCTGCTCACCATGACGCCTCACTGCCCTCTAGGTTTTACTTTTAAAATAGCCTTTTCCGTGTGGTTCTATTAATTTCTAATTAGATGCCAGACACGAAATTCACCCTACTGAACATCTTAGTCTGTTTGGGATGCTATAATAAAATTCCCTTGTCTGGATAATTTATAAGCAGAATGATTTTATTCTTCATCATTCTGGATGCTGAAAAATCTAAGGAACCAGCAGATTGTCCGGTGAGAGTTCACGCCTTAAGCGTCCCTTTGCTCTGTCTTCACATGAAGAAAGGGGAAGGGGCTTCCTTAAACCGGTTGGAACTCACAGATCCCCACAGGGGTTCCCAGGTCAGCTTCTTCAATGTCCCATCTCTTTATTGATATGCGGGAACAAAGTTGTGGCGTGGCTTTGGGCAAACGCAAACTTTCAGAGCATGGCACTGCATGCTGGGTACTTCTGTTCATTTCGCTTTTGTGTCCCTAAAAAAATACTTTTGAAGTTTCTTCTGGAACACATGTAAGCTATTTGTAATTAGTGCGGTTCTTTTCGGTATTGCTTCTAAGGATTAGTAAGTGGGATTGGATCAGAGCTCGGCTTGGGGATAATTCTTTTCAGTTCACGAGTCAAGGCCGTGCTGTGGGCTTTACACCCACAGTGGGTATGGCGAGTCCTGTGGATTTCTGGTCTGGCTGATGGGGATTAAGCTTTATTCCAAGCCTAGGCTGAACACTTCTCTAACCCTGCCAGGTGGTTCTTTGGCCAGGTCAGGTATCTCTCTGCTTCATATTTGCTGATGAGTTCTTGTTCAGCAACCTGTGAGGCTCTCTGGAGTCATCTCTCTATACCTCCCTGTTCACCGGAACTTTGTATGGTAACCTCTAGCCACCCAAGTCTCGCCGCTTTCCAATTCTCTCTCCTCCATTGACAGAGTCTGCACCAAAGCCAAGACTTCTAAAGCAAACCCAGAAACAAGGCAGGGAACAGCAGCCTGGGTTGTGAAGCCAGCAGCTCATGGATCCAGAGAAACACGCTTCAACGTTGGCAATGGCAGCTTTCGACATTCAGAAACTTGGCGCTTGGATTTGGTGGCAGTTCAGACAAATGTGTAGTTGGCTTGCACGGGTAATGCAGCTGGGCAGAGGGTCCCAGTAATCCACCCTGAAGACATGAAGGAACAGGTGTCAGCCTGGCAGAGTGGCTGTCCTGGAAAGTGATGATCAGAGGCTGCGGAGAAGGCTCAGTGGGTAAAGGGCTACGTTCTGATCCCCAGAGCCCATGTAGGAAGTCAGACGTGGTGGTCCATGTCTGTAATCCCTATGCTCAGGATGGGGAGAGCAGACAGGTGAACTGAAGGCTTCTTGGCCAGCTAGTCTAGCTGGAATAGTAAGCTCCACTTTCAGGGAAAGGTCCTATCTGGAAAACCAAAGTGGAGGAGACAGTGTCTCAGTGGTTATGTTGGGTGGCTGTAACTCTAGTCTCATGGGATCCGATGCTCTCCTTTGGCCGCCATTGTCACTCTCACAGGCGTGACAGATGCACAGATACACACACATACACATAAGCAAAAATAATACATCTTAAAAGAATCAAAGCGGAGGGAGATAGAAGACTTCATGTTGACCCTGGCTGCTAAGTGTGCACATACACAGCAAAGTGGTCAAAGTGGAGGGAGAGAGGAACAGGAGTGGAGAGGGAGAGGGAGAGGGAGAGGGAGAGGGAGAGGGAGAGGGAGAGGGAGAGGGAGAGGGAGAGGGAGAGGGAGAGGGAGAGGGAGAGGGAGAGGGAGAGGGAGAGGGAGAGGGGGATGATTTAAGGGTTCCTTCAAGCAACTCTAAAATTAAAATCCATTCAATTTCAGAAACAGGTAAAAAACCAAGTCTATTCAGACATCCTGGCTCTCACGAACCTGTGTTTTGGTCCTGGAATTGCTTGATCCCAGGACAAGCAGAAAATGGAAAGGTTGTTTTTAATGTGAAAGGGCCAAGCAGCCAGCGACGCGAGTGCCTTTTAAGCTCTAAGAGCTCTATGAATAATATGATTTAGCTTTTTATTTTTAAAATTTTTTTTTATTATCCTCAACTGGCTTCTCTGTGTCATCGATCGTAATTGCTATTGGTACCAGAGACAATTTCAACTTTCTTGCCTGGGCCAGAAGGTGACTCAAGGTCAGTCATTTGGTCTGTGGCTCCTGAGCTACAGCTGTGTAGCCTTTCTTCAGCAGATAAAAGGGGCCCCTGAGCACTGATGTGTTGAGTGACTTTGAAAGAGGTTGTCTGAAAGCTTGGAAGTTTCTCGTGGTGGAGATTTTAATATGTAAAGATACAGCCGCTTCTGGAAGCTAAATTCTTTTGTTGCTGATTAAAAAAAAAAACAAACAAACAAAAAAAAAACGCCTTTAAAAGCTCTAGACTTTGGCAGGAAAGATTTCTGTTTTTAAAATTGCTTTTGAAATTATGAGTTATTGTTGGGGAAAATGTTGATGTGGTGGATAATGGGGAGATAATTTCCACCCCCAGTCTGTCCTGTCCCCAGGGGCTCCTACTTTGTGCTCCCAGCATTTATGGGATCTTTGTATTGTCTTTCTGAGCTACAGTCAGGTATATCCAAGTCTCTCTTTTTATTCAACACAGTTATCCTGTCATGTATCTTTAAAAATGATCTGAGCACTGCCCCAATCTCCTAAGAGACAAAAATCAGACACACAACAACCTCAGGCTTCTCTGTTAGTATCAGAAAAGACGTGCTGCCAGGGGTAAAGACTGGGGTCTACAGAAAGAAACCCCAACCAAACTAAAATGGCGCCTCATCTTGGAATCTCCCCTCTACACCTCGCATTTATATGCCATCCTGTGGGGTTAGGTAAGTGTGACAATGTTGAGATGTCTGCTAAGACTCTTATTTTAAATGTTCATGCTAAATATCTGTATTTCTGAAGATATATAATTTCCATCAAAATAGCATAAATTTTAACATGAATACAGTAATCTATAATAAGTTGTGTTCTAATAGAACCAGAGTCTCGAACACATGGGCACTGGGGAAAATTTCCTGAACAAAACACCAATGGTTTATGCTCTAAGATCAAGAATTGACAAATGGGACCTCATAAAACTGCAAAGCTTCTGTAAGGCAAAGGACACTGTGGTTAGGACAAAACGGCAACCAACAGATTGGGAAAGGATCTTTACCAATCCTACATCCAATAGAGGGCTAATATCCAATATATACAAGGAACTCAAGAAGTTAGACTCCAGAGAGCCAAATAACCCTATTAAAAATGGGGTACAGGGGTTGGGGATTTAGCTCAGTGGTAGAGCGCTTGCCTAGCAAGCACAAGGCCCTGGGTTCGGTCCCCAGCTCCAAAAAAAAAAAAAAAAAAAAAAAAAAAAAAAAAAAAAAAAGAAAAAGGAAAGAAATGGGGTACAGAGCTTAACAAAGAATTCTCAGCTGAGGAATATCGAATGGCACCTAAAGAAATGTTCAACATCCTTAGTAATCAGGGAAATGCAAATCAAAACAACCCTGAGATTCCACCGCATACCAGTCAGAAAGGCTAAGATAAAAAACTCAGTTGACAGCAGATGCTGGTGAGGATGTGGAGAAAAGAGGAACACTCCTCCATTGTTGGTGGGATTGCAGACTGGCACAACCACTCTAGAAATCAGTCTGGAGGTTCCTCAGAAAATTGGACATTGAACTACCTGAGGACCCAGCTATACCTCTCCTGGGCATATACCCAAAAGATGCCTCAACATATAACACACAACATATAAGACATATATAAGACATATGACACATAACATATAACATATAACTAACATATAAGACACATGCTCCACTATGTTCATAGCAGCCTTATTTATAATAGCCAGAAGCTGTAAAGAACCAGATGCCCTTCAACAGAGGAATGGATACAGAAAATGTGGTACATCTACACAATGGAGTACTACTCAGCTATCAAAAACAACGACTTCATGAAATTAATAGGCAAATGAATTGAACTAGAAATTACTGAGTGAGGTAACCCAATCACAGAAAAACACACATGATATGCCCTCACTGATAAGTGGATATTAGCCCAAAAGCTCGAATTACCCTAGATGCAATCCATGGACCACATGAAGCTCAAGAAGGATGACCAAAATGTGGATGCATTGGGAGTTCTTTCCAGTTCTCCTTCTTAAAAAGGGGAACAAAAATATCCATAGGAGGGGATATGGAGGCAAAGTTTAGAGCAGAGACTGAAGGAATGGCCATTCAGAGCCCGTCCCACATGTGGCCCATACATATACAGCCACCAAAACGAGGTAAGATTGATGAAGCTAAGAAGTGCAGGCTGAAAGGGACCGGATGTAGATCTCTCCTGAGAGACACAGCCAGAGTGTGTCAAGTACAGAGGCGAATGCCAGCATCAAACCACTGAACTGAGAACGGGACCCCCATTGGAGGAATTAGAGGAAGGATTGAAAGAGCCAAAGGGGCTTGCAACCCCATAAGAACAACAATGCTAACCAACCAGAGCTTCTAGGGACTAAGCCACTACCCAAAGACTATACATGGACTGACCCAGGGCTCCAATTGCATATGTAGCAGAGGATGGCCTTGCTGGGCACCAATGGAAGGGGAAGCCCAATGTAGGGGATTGTTAGGGAGGGGGCAAGAGGGTGGTGGATGGGGAAGGGAATACCCTTATAGAAGAAGGGGAGGGGGAGGGATAGGGGGCTTATGGACAGGAAACCGGGAAAGGCAATAACATTTGAAATGAAAATAAAGAAATATCCAATAGAAAAATTACCTCACTTGTTTAGCTTTTCCCTAGATGAGGGCTATTGGGAGTTCTTTCCAGTTTTGGGTGAGACGATAGGAGCTGGTGAACACATTTGTGTGCGTGGCTTCGAGTGAACACAGACTTTCATTTGGGTAAACACCCGTAAGTAGGTATCAGTTGGTTAAATTGATAAGAATCTACTAAATTGCAACCCCAAATCCCAGTGGCGTTTTGTACGTCCATCATTAGTAGAGGGGTTTCAAGTTCTCTGAGTTCTCAGTCACTTTGGAAGTATTACTTCTTCTTTCTTCCATAGATGTCCCAAAAGAGAGGTTGGCAGTACCTCACCGTGGCTTTGGCTTGCACGCTCGCAGCGAGCCTTCTGTTCAAATATTTCCCAATTTCTTTAATTTTACTGGGCTTTTCCGGGTACTGTAATGACCTGTCATAGACTGGGTCATGTACTAGCTTTCGGCTTCTGTGATAAAATACTCAGGGGAAACAGTTCAGAGGAGGAGAGGATTTGATTAGGAGCACGGCTTCAATTCCATCACCTGCCCACTTGGCTCCGTTGATCTGCAGTGAGGCAGAACATTATGGCCATGGTGCAGCAAAGAGGCTTCATGAAGTCACGAAGATGGAGAGAGTGGTAGGGAGGGGCGAAGAGGGGAGGGGAGGAGAGAGAGTGGGAGGGGATGGGTGGGAGGAAAGAGCGAGGGTTCAGGGTTAGGAACATCCTTCCAGGGCATGCTCACACTTTTAACTGGACCACGTTCCCCAATGTTTTTGCCTCTTCTAATGGCTTTTAAGTTAGGAGTCCATCAATGAGTCAGACCATTCATGAAGTCAGAGCCTCCAGGATTTAGTTCTCTCCCTAAGGCCTCACCGTAGAACACTTGAGCTCCCTGGGGACATTTCAGATGCACGGCACAGCAGTTTCCAGACATTGGCAGTTTAGTGGGTGAAGGCTAAAAGGAGCAAGACATAGACTCTTGCTTTTCTTGAGACCCGTCTTCCTTTGTTGCCCAGATTGGCTTCAAACTCATATTCTCTTCCCTTAGCCCGTCAAACGCTAGATTATAGGTATGCACCTGCATACTGGATTATTTATTTATTATTTGTATATTTGAAACCACACACGTGCACGTCTGCATGTGGCTATATGTGCATGTGTATGGAAACGTGGGTATCCGTGGAGGCCGGAAGAAGACTTCAGGATCCCTGGATCCAGAGTTACAGGTGGTTATGACTGCCTCACGTGGGCACTGGGAACTGAACTCAGGTCCTTTGGAAGAACAAATGCTCTTAACCTCTTAACCATACCGCTAGTCCCTCCCAACACGTCTTTTTATCTGACCTGCGTTTTAAATGTAAAGTCAGTTTCTTATGCAAAGTATACCTTTACGCAAAGGTATAGCTTTACTTTTAAATCTTGTATCATTAGCCAGGCATGAGGGTACACACCTTAAATCCCAACACTCAGGAGGCAGAAGCAGGTAGAGCTCTGTGAGTTTGAGGCCAGCCAGGGCTATGTAGAGAGACCTAGTCTGAAACCAAACCAGACTAAACCAGACCAGACCAAACCAAACCAAACCCAAATCCAAACCCAAATCCTGTATTACTGTCTCTTTTATAATTGGTGTTAAGACTTTTTGGTGATGGTCTCCCCATACATCGTATACGTATATGGTGTGTGTACCTCAGTGTGTGTGTAGGTCTGAGAGCCTCCTCAGGTGTTGCTTGCCTTGTTTGAGATTGGGGGGGGGTGTCTCTGTGTTTGCTGCATGCTCCAGCCTAGTTGGCCCATGAGCTTCCAGAGATTTCTCTCATCATGCCACAGTAACTCTGGCATGACAGATACATGACACTCTGCTGGGATTTACATGGGATTTGACTCAGGTCCTATACTTGTAAGACAGGCACTTTACTCGCTGAGCCACCTCCCTAGTCCCCAGACATAATATTGTTTCGTGCATAAAGATTTTTAAAAGGCTCTATGCCAATTTCTCTGTCCATCCTGAATCAACAAGCATTTCGGTCTGACGTATACATTTCAGAATATTAATTTTGCGGGCTGGAGAGATGTCTCAGTGGTTAAGAGCATTGACTGTTCTTCCAGAGGTCCTGAGTTCAAGTCCCAGCAACCACATGGTGGCTCACAACCACTTGTAACAGGATCTGATGCCGTCTTCTGGTACGTCTGAAGTCAGTTACAGTATACTCATGTAAATAAAATAAATAAAAAACCTTTAAAAAAGATTGCTTTAGGCAATCCATTTTCACTTGGACAATGAAGATAGAATCGTAATTACACATTTACCTTTATTTATTTGATTTCTATTAGTATCATATTTATCCTGTCCAAACAACTTCCTCTTAAAGGTCTTGCAGTGTTTGCCTATGAGCAATGACGCTTTTTTTTTTTTTTTTTCTGAGAAAAATCTCTCCTTCATATTTTGAGACCTTTTTTTCCAGGGAGCGTAGAATTTGGTGGTGGTGGTGGGGGGTCTGTCTCTTGCTCTTGTCTTGCATTCTTCCTTCCTTGCCATGGTGGAGTGTTTCCTCTTGGACTGTAAGCCAAACCAAACCTTTCCTGTCTTTAGTTGTGCTAGCAATTTGTCATAGCGATAAGAAACGCAGATTTTCACCCGTGTGCTGTGAGTGACGAGGCTTGACACTTCCTGACAGACATCAGACTGTGCTAGTAACATGGGTAACTCTCCAGGAAGTCAACAAAACGGTATGACTTGACTGTAAAGTTATTGAACTCATTGCCGAACAGACGTGTGTGTGTGTGTGTGTGTGTGTGTGTGTGTCTATGTGTATGATGTGCATCGGTGCTTTGCCTGCTTGTGTTAAGGGGGTCTGATCCTGAAGTTCTAGACAGCTGCGAGCTGCCATTTGGAATTGAAGATTCCTGGAAGATTAGCCAGTGCTGAACCAGCTCTCCGACCCCAAACAGACTGTTCTGGCCAAGTGCTGCAGGATAGCTCGGTCCCTCTACATTCCCACCATTTCTAAGGCCGAGTTCCTGCTTTTACAGCTCCGTCGGAGTCACTACAGGTGCTGAATATAATGACACAGAGGCAATTTTCAGACAAAACCCAAGTCGTTTAATTGAATATTCTACCCCATTGAAATTCTCTTTAGTTTCAAGTAATTTGGAGCATATGTTCCAGAAAGCTCTTTGTTCTCGAGAGCAATTTTGGATCTAGTAGAATATTTGTAAGAGACGAGAAAATTGGAAAAATCCAAATTACAGTTTAGAGTTGAGGTCATAAGTAGGAAGACAGACTGCGAGGCTGCTGGCTTATTGAAATGAAAATTTCCCAACTTCACGCAGCGCATGTAGGAAAACTAATAGCATTAAACACCACGCCTCGAACATTTCATGATCCTGTGCCTGATTTTAGGTGGAACGTGTGATGTTAAGTAGTAAGGAAAAGTCTAACGATAGTGACAGAGAAGAGTGACGTCCACCATGGACTATGCTTAGAAAGCTTTGGGTCCTATCATTTCTACTTCAAGCATGGATCAATAAAATTTTACAATATTTATTTATTTATTATATATAAGTACACTGTTGCCATCTTCAGACACACCAGAAGAGGCATCAGATCTCATTACAGGTGGTTGTGAGGCACCATGTGGTTGCTGGGAATTGAACTCAGGACCTCTGGAAGAGCAGTCAGTGCTCTTAACCGCTGAGTCATCTCTCCAGCCACCCATTTTTTTTTTTCTAGTGTCGTAGACTGACATACAGAATGGGGATGTGAAGGACATGTGTATAGGTAAGGGAGGGGCACACCTTTCATGTCTGTGATATATGAAAGTATTAGGAGGCTGTCTTAGTTTCTTTTCCTGTCGCTGTGACAAAATCCCCCCCCCCCCCAAGCAACCCAAGGAAGAAAGAGTCCACCCTAGCTCGTGTCTGAAGGTATAGCCCAGGTAGTAAGACAGCCATGGCAGCAGGACCTTGAAGTGGCTGGCCACCCCTCATCGGCCATCAGTGTACAGGGCGGCATGAATTCATTCTGCGACTTCATTCTCTTAACTTCACTTTGTACAGCCCAGGATCCTCTGCCTAGGGAACAGTGCCGCCCACAGGGGGCAGATCTTTCCCCCCTCAGTTAATAAATTAGGATAATCCCCGACAGGCATGCCGAGAGGGTCAGCTCCCAGAATCTGGATTCTGCCAAGGTGACTTTCAACAGTAACCACCTTGGAGATCTAACTCTTGATTGCCTAAATCCCTCCTGGAGAAGGAGATTAATCATTTCTAGGTAATTAATAGGAGCACTGAACCCTTTGTTCACATGTACACATGTCATTAACAGAGCAAAGTGCCAGCTGGAGACAGGTGAGATTTTCTAATTTCTCTGGAGGATTCCTTGGGTATGAATAATTTTCAGAATTTCAAGCTCCACTGTTACTGAAAGGAAAGGGACTCCAATACCTATTCTTGCTTACCTCTGGTGTCTTACCAGAGTGCCCAAGTGATGTCTCTCATGGATCATATAAGTCTGTTCCTCCTTTAAGGGGATTTCGGTTCTCTTTATTTAAAGATTTATTTTTATTTAAGTTATGCATGTTTATCTGTCTCTGAGTGTGTATTTGCATGTACAAATACACCTGTGGAGGCTAGAAGGGGGATCCCCTCCGAGCTGGAATTATGGGGGATTGTGAGCCACTGATGTGTTTGCTGTGGATGAACTCAGGTCCCCTTCAAGGACAGCACATGCTCTGAGTCACTAAGCCAGTGGTTCTCAATCTTTGGGTCACAACCCCTTTGGGGGTGGAACAACCCTTTCACAGGGGTTGCCTAAGACCATAGGAAAGCACAGATATTTGCATTCGATTCATAACAGTAGCAGAGTTACAGTTATGAAGTAGCAATGAAGATAATTTTATGGTTGCGGGCAGCACAACACGAGCGACTGTCCTCTAGGGTTGCAGCATTAGGAAGGTTGAGAACCCCTCTTCTCAGTATTCTCCCCAGCACTGCCACGTCAACTCCTCAATGGTGTCAGCGTCCAGATTTTCCTCTCTACTATGTCTTCCTACTACCTCCCACAAACGCTGTAGTGAGGCCGGCTAGCCAGCTTAGTTCCTTTACCGTTTCCCACATCAGATTCAATCTCCTGGTGGTGGGACCACGCCTTGGGGACAAGTCTCTTACCCCATACCCTTCTCTTTCCCAGATGTTCCTGCTGGTCTCCAGGTCTGGCTTGACCGAGGAAACCACTGTTGAACACTTCTGTTGGTTTTCCTGTCAAAATGACGCACACATGTATAAAGACCGTAAAACATTATTTCTGTAAGTTATAGTTTGGGGTTCATATACTATATGTGATGTCTAGATGGCTCTCTATGAACTTTTGGCCTAACATATAGACAGAACTATTCCAGGAGAGGTGGTCTCTGTAGCCTTTCTATGGTGAATGATAACGGGCATGTGTCTTCAACAGTGCTCTGTGACCACGCTTTGTCATAAAATATGAATCACCAACCATAACGTTCAGTTCATTGCTCTCCGGCTTATCCTTCTGCCGTTCCTTGATAAATGTTCTAACTTCCCATCACGTGGTCAATGCTCTTGTAAACTATGCATAAATAGTTCCTCTTTGCCTCTGTTCCATGAACTAAGAATGCATTCACTCATATTTCGACCTATTGAAATCCTCCCTGACTTTCTTTTTTCTTTTGAGACCAGGTCATATGTAGCCCAGGCTGGCTTTGAACTTCATATGTAGCTGAGGATGACTTTGAACTTCTGATCCTCTTGTCCCTACCTTTCGGGTGTTGGGATTACGGATGGAGGTGGATAATTCCAGTACATTTGGTGCTGGGGATTGAACACAGGCCTTTATGCATGCTAGGAACACCTGCCCAGGTGAGCTACGGCCGCAGCTCCTGATCTTTTAATTTTACTTCATCTACAGGATTTTTTTTCCCCATCTATTTTGTGTGACTCTGACAGAATATTACAGACCGGATGATTTATAAAGAACAAATTCAATTCTCACAGTCTGGAGGGTAGGAAGTCCAAGATCATGACCTCATCAGGGTTGGAGTTTGATGAGGGCTTTGTCTCTGTTCATAAGATTGATGCCTTGAATGTTTTATCTTGTGGAGGGGAGGAACAATGTCCCTTAGACAGCAGAAGGACAGAAGAGTCAAGGAGCACGAGGGCCCTCAATTCATCCTTTTATAACAGCAGCGACGCCACCACCGAGAGCAGAACTTCCGTGGGATAGAGACCCTCTCTCTTAACAGTGTTATAGTGGAAACCAATGTTCCACTTGCATTTTAGGGAGGGCATGCAAACCAGAGCAAAACCATCTAAGCACCTTCTTTGTGGCATATCATACTCTTCTTCCCTTTGAGACAACTGAGTTCCCTGGTTCTGTCATTTCTCCTTCTCTCGAAAGAGCATATTAGGGGCCCCCTGCACGCCACAGGGAAGCTGGCTTCTTCCCCAAAGGATCCCACTGTCTTCTCGCAAAGACACATCATTCACTGTTACAGTGAGGCGCACTTAGTATTTATTATCTCCTCCCGCAGACCACAGGGATCCTGATACCATAACTCACACTTTAATCACCTTTGAGTCTTTCCTGAACACTTCATACATCAATCATCTTAGAGTAGGTGCTAAAATATTCGACAAATGGATGAAAACAGGAGCCGACCCTGCACACGTACACAGTGAAGGTTACTAGGTTAGACTCGGGGTGGGTCTTACAAAAGAAAGGTCAGGTGTGTTTTCTAGGGCTGGGTAGTCACCCCTGTTTTGTCTTGCTGCATATGTTGCTATAAGATACCTTAAAATAATACCCCAAAGCCGCGTTGTTCCCTGGTTGTGCACATGGTGTGGGGAATGGGGGTGAGAAGAGGGGATGCAAGACTTTCAAGAGCAGCAGGGCTCATTCAGATGCTAGTTCTGGTCTCCTTGTACTTCTGGGGTGGCATGCTACGATTTTAAAGTATTTGTGCGGGTGAGGATAGGGGTTGGCTGGGGACAGTGTTTATATAAATAATAAATGACTGGCACTTTGGAAGACAATGTTAAACAGTCTGAGAAGCAGCAGCATTGTAGATTAAAGTGAGCCCGGTGCTTGAGGTTATGGAGGAAGAGTAAAGAGAGAGGAACGAGGTAAGGCAAAAACACCTCCCGTGCGTCTGAATAAACAGACGTTAGGAAGCAGGGCTGGGACCACAGTGGAGCCCACAAATGTTAGCCAGAACTGGAAGCCAGCAAGGCAAGTGAGATATTGCTCTTATAATTGTTATCTTATTAACAATACTATAACAACTTAATGTGTTTTTCTCTTCCCACCAGACACCTCACATATATTAACACATTTATTATTCAGAAGAGCACTTAATTATAGCTACCATTACTACTACTTTACGGATGGAGAAAGCAGAGTTCAGTGGGAAAAGTTGCCAAAGCCCACCAGCTACCAAGTAGCAAATGTCGTGCTACGTGCTCCACAGAGCAAGGCATCCTCAGATTACTCACGGCGAGAGCCTCCCTGGAAGTTACAGATGCTTGTCATCTCCTTGATTTACCTTTCCCAATTCAGCGGAGGTGGGCTTTGAACATCGGTCCCGCAGTTTCTCAGGCATCTTTCTCATCTTCTGTCTCCAGACTTTGCGACAGCCATGAAGGGAGACAGTCAGCTGTTTCCTAGGAGCTCAGACCAGATACAAAAAAAGAACAATCTTACCAAGGAGGAGTGAGAGTTGGTTCAAAATGTATCAGGTTTCTTCCCTTCAGACAGACATTCCCGAGATGCCCTGTGGGTTCTCAGAAGCTCACTGGCGACTGGGCTCCAGGCACCACACTAACCCACCTCTGGATTCTCTTTTTGCCTTTTTACTCTGACCCTATCCACTCCTGCTTCCCGCTCTTCCCCGGTCCCTCCCCTCACTTTATTTTCTCTATTCTTTCCATATAGGGTCTCCGTACCTTGCTATGTATCCCAGGGTGGCTTGGAACCCACTGGGCTTCCTCCAACCTGCGAGTATCCTGCCTCAGCCTCTTCAGTGCTGGGCTTCCTGGTATGTTCCACCTGGCCACACTTCTCCTTCCTGACATTATTTTTATTCAACTCCTTGCCTCTGGTTCTGTTAGCAGGGGAATCTACACCAAGACACAGGGTAATGAGATGCATATGTCACATTCATAGCAATGTCATACTCCGGGGGGTGGGGTGGGGGAGATGGTCCCTTAAAGGAACACCAGGTATTTGAATCTGTTAAACTGTCAACCTGGACACTGTGTGATAAGATTCCCTACCTCACTGTTTGATCAGATATGACTTTTTAAAATTTAAAATGTATAAGGCAAACCTGGAAAAAAGCAAATATTTTAGTATTAATACTGTATGTAAAATCCAAAGCAAAAACAACCAAACAAAACCAAAATAAACTCAAGAACAAAAGCAAGCACTTGAACAAAAGCCTCTCTAAGGGAGAGTCACTATGTAGCAGGTTGGCCTTGAACTTTTTTTTTTGTTTTTTTTTTGTTCTTTTTTTTTCCGGAGCTGGGGACCGAACCCAGGGCCTTGTGCTTCCTAGGCAAGTGCTCTACCACTGAGCTAAATCCCCAACCCCGGCCTTGAACTTTTGATCCTTCTATTTCAGCCTCTTAAGACGGAGATTACAGGTAAGTAGCTGCTTTAAACAAAGAAAGAAAGAAACATACAAATGGACATTTTTTGGTGGGACTTGTGGTGGTTAAAGTAATCTGGGATTTTCTCCTCTCATTTTTCGATGTTTCTGTAACTTGGATCGGTGAGATTAACTGCTAGAAAACTTGTGCTTTGGGGGAGCAAATAGAGGCAGTTGAATGCTGTAACTTTCTTTACCAGAGTGATTTTTGATCTCCTCTTGGGTCATGAGCGATGGAGGACGCGAGGGGGCAGCCTCACCCCAGGCTAGATCTCGGTTTTCTCCTCCAGCCCTGGTGCTCAGTGACACTTGACAGCTGTGTGTGAGCGCCATCTCTCCCATCCCCGTTCTTTTTAAGACCAGCGCTCAATGTGCAGCGCTTCACCGTGACCCGCGCCTTCGCAGCTGCACCCAGGGCCTATTGATTACGGAAAGGACTCCTCGGATTCCAAAGCCGCGCTCGAGCTTCCAGCTAGCTGCTTGGAACACAGGCGAGAAGTAACGTGTTTGAGCAAGAACCACAAGCCTTCCTGCCCTGCCCGCCCGGGTCCTGAGGACTGCTCTGCTGGAAAGGACT
Organism: Rattus norvegicus; assembly: GCF_021556685.1. Classification (NCBI taxonomy): domain Eukaryota; kingdom Metazoa; phylum Chordata; class Mammalia; order Rodentia; family Muridae; genus Rattus; species Rattus norvegicus. Next base: position 9,177,703 of record NC_141552.1, on the reverse strand, counting down.
CCCTTTTGCCTGGGTACCACTACCCAGTCCTCTGTCTTTAAATGACATTAAGGGCATGACTCTCAATTTGATGTGGATCTTAGGTGTGAATATTTTTTCATCCACGTGTCTAGTTCCCTTAGCTCAGGGTGAAGCTGAACTTGGGATCCTCAAGTCTCAGCCTGCCAAGGTTTGCTATTAAAAGGGTGTGTGTTGTGCGTGTGTGTGTGTGTGTGTGTGTGTGTGTGAGAGAGAGAGAGAGAGAGAGAGAGAGAGAGAGAGACAGAGACAGAGACAGAGAGAGACACAGAGAGAGAGAATATGAGAGTTTCTACTACTCACATCCACTTTCAGGCAGCCCAATAATTCCAAAGTGTGCCCTCACTCCGACTGCTGTCAATACAGGTAGACAATGTACACTGCTTAGTTGCGATTGGATATCTCTTACCTCATTTTTCATTTCTTTGTATTGAAAATATTAAAAGTCTTCTTTATTAAAAAGTCTATTTTATTTTGAAATATACAGTTAATCTAGGCCTGGTGGTGCACTCCTTTAATCCCAGCACTCAGGAGGCAGAGGCAAGGTGGATCTCTGAGTTCAAGGCTAGCCTGGTCTACAGAGTGAGTTCCAAGACAGTCAGGGCTACACAGAGAGAACCTGTCTCAAAAAATAAACACACAAAAAGCAAAGAATAAATTCCACTTTGGCTCATGGTTTTGGGGGGTGGTTTGTTCATGGTAAGTTGGTCCCATTGCTTCTGGGCCCTGGGATAATACAGAGTAAGTAACCTTATAAGGATTCATGGAAGAATGAAACAGCTCATATCATGTCAAGTCAGGGAATAGAGGATGGGAGAAGGAAGAAGAGACTTGAAGCCCAGAGTCCTCTCAATCCATGCTCTTTGTGAGCTAAAGACCTTTTTGGATAAGTCCCTCCTGAAGTTTCTATCAATAGCACCAAACCGATAACATAGGGTGTTTGCGGGGTGCGGGGGGATCCAAAATACAGCATCTGTCCTTCATTTTGATCATCTCTAAACAGCAGTGCCTGGTTTATCCTTAGCATTTGTTTATTGGTTTAATTAGCTTTCTTCCTCTACTAGAATAGAAGCTTTGTGAGGGGTAGGATCATGTCTGGTTTGGATGCTTGATCACATCCTGCAGACAAATATTGCTGAACACATGTAAAGATGCTCAACGGAAATTTACTGAACAAATAAACACACAGGTGGAATTGCCGCCTTGACCTGTGGAGGAAGGGTTGACTGTGGAGGTAGGGTTGACCTGTGGAGGTAGGGTTGACCTGTGGAGGTAGGGTTGACCTGTGGAGGTAGGGTTGACCTGTGGAGGCAGGGTTGACCTGTGGAGGCAGGGTTGACCTGTGGAGGTAGGGTTGACCTGTGGAGGCAGGGTTGACCTGTGGAGGCAGGGTTGACCTGTGGAGGCAGGGTTGACCAGTGGAGGCAGGGTTGACCAGTGGAGGTAGGGTTGACCTGTGGAGGCAGGGTTGACCTGTGGAGGCAGGGTTGACCTGTGGAGGTAGGGTTGACCTGTGGAGGCAGGGTTGACCTGTGGAGGTAGGGTTGACCAGTGGAGGTAGGGTTGACCAGTGGAGGTAGGGTTGACCTGTGGAGGCAGGGTTGACCTGTGGAGGCAGGGTTGACCTGTGGAGGCAGGGTTGACCTGTGGAGGCAGGGTTGACCAGTGGAGGTAAGGTAGCATGCTTCTCTTTGACTTTAAATAAATCACTTCGTGCCTTTGATCATGTTTCTTCTTTTGGGTTTGGACTCTCCCATGATGTGTTTATTTTAATTCTCGAGAGATTTTCTCACCTTGTTCATGTGCGTTTTGTTAGAAATTTAGGAAGTTTTTGGGGATTGTGAATGAAAAAGGCTCTTGCTGTCTAAAAGTTTTAAAGACCCTTAAAACTGGTAGGGAGCAGTAAGGTTTAATGTTTCTCATCGTCCCGTCCACTTGCTTGTATGAAATGAATCAAAACCTCAGCTTTCCAAAGTTTTTGAAGTCCTGAAACTGGTCCTAGGTCGTGGAATGGACGGACCAACCCTTTCAAGATGGCAGCTCCCTGAGTAGATGGGCAGCAGGGCAGGCTGCATGTTCTTACTTGCTAAGCCTTTAGCTAAGTGCTAACCTGATTTGAAACCCTGGACCTGTTGTTTCTCAAACAGTTTAAACATAGCATATCCATTCTGTGTCCATGTACTTTAGGTTTTTATCCAAAGGAGGCAACAATTACAGGCTCTGAGGATGTCAAAGTGCTATTCATAACTAGCCGGAAAAGGTCATCAAACAAATACTTTGATGTCTGCTAAGAAGGGAGATTAGCCAGTCTTGACTCTGTGTTCACCCAGATCTTGGGATGTGGGAGTTTTTAATTCCCTCTCAGTTTCTTTACTGAGCTGGGATTCTGGTGTGCGACCAAGCATTCATTTCTTGAAAAGCCTTTTCATCTACCCTGTTGGCTGTACTTTAAGATCCCCTCCTCCCTCCTCCCCTACATGTGGGTCACCCTGTACCAAAGGAGAAGGTTATCTGGGCTGTTAAACCTTTGACTTGGTGTCTTTTGAAGTGTGCATTTTGCATTTTGTTATGTCAGGATTGTAATTAGATCCGTTAATTAAGGGAAGAATGAACTTTTCCCAAACTCTGAACTTCTCTGAATTTTTGATAAGTTTGCTTAGGCCGCAGCTGACCTTTGCTAGGGGCTATGGCACTGCTTATTAATTGGCAAATTTTAATGAGGAGAGTTTATGAATGTTCTGGCCTTGACAATAAATAAAACTGGCTACCAGGTCCCACCTCCTCCAGTTCCTTCGAAGTGTCCAGTGTTTCTTCACTAGTGAGTATTAAATTTGGCACAACTAAGTCACATTTTACTGTATGATGGGGCCAGAGACTCCCTGCTCAGACCTTGGCCGGGATGACACCATTCACTGTCTCATTTTAGTTTTAATAGTAATCTCATCATACCTGCTTTATGGAAAGCTAAACTGAGGCACACGGAAAGGAGTAGCTTGAATGTTAGTATGAAGGTAATTAGTTACTGATAACAGTGGCGAATGATGATGCTAGCAGCCACCAAGGGACTGAGTTCTCATTATGTGCTAGGGCACCTCCACCTCCCAAGCTCTCCACACGTGTTGTATCATCTAATACACAACACGGCCCTATCAGGTAAGCTTTCAACGGAAGGGAAGGATTGTCCAGTGTCATGCAGGTGAGGTGTGATAGACTCAATATCTAAACCTAGGTGGCTGAATGCTGTCTTCAGCTTGGATCAAAATGGCCGCAAAGCTATGTGCAGAGCTAATTCGGAAGTAGAGTAACTTATAAGGGGGGGTGGGGCCAAGAGGGAGGAAGTAGGTCATTGCGGGTGTGGCTTTGAAGAGTATATTACAATCCCTGTTACTTCCTCTTTCTCTCCGTTTCCTGTCACTATGACAAAGAGCTTTATTTAGTCATGCTTCCCCAGCCCCACCCCATCACGACATTCTGCCTCACCCAGAGATAATGGAACCAAGCGTTCATAACTCCAAACCCCTCAAACTGAGATAAAGAAAACTCCCCTTCTTTTAAAAGTCCCCCCCCGACCCCCCCCCCATGTCACACAGCAAGGAAAAGCTAATTACCACAGCCCCAGGAACAAGACTCCCAGTCTTCCTAAGTGGGTGGCTGGCCTGAGTTTCAACCAAGTCTGACTCATTTGTTCTCACTTTGCCCATTTATTTGCTTTATTGATTTGTATTTATACGGGGGGGGGGGTTGTTCTATGTGTGGGAAGCTAATTACATTCTCCTAAATGAATTATTTTGGAGTCAGAACAACGTCTACAGTATTCCAGGCATTTACAATACGCAGGATACCACAGTTCAGATTTACCCTTCACGTATGCCCACAGATTCCTCTCCTCCAATACGAGCGTTTCCATTGTCCCTGGGCTTCAGAGCTACACTCATGGTGAGGGGCAGTTCCGGGCAGCTCTCCCCAGTGCTCCTCCTAAGGGTCCTCCGAGGTTCTAAAGCTTTATAAACAATGGTGCTGCTGTGACGTTGTTCTTTGTTTACTATGTGTACTCCTGATGGTCTGTGACAATGATCCTGAGAGAGAGTAGCCACTCAAAAGCTTAAAACAGGCACTGGCATCTCACGTTGCTGGATGCCAGAAGCTCCACCCCCCCTTCTCTCGTCTTTGTCTGTCTGTCTGTCTGTCTCTCTCTCTCTTTGGCTAAAGACATCCTCCATCTTTTCTTGCAAAATGTCACCATTTTTAGAATTTCTGTTTTTGAACATTGTCCTAAGTGACTTCTTAGAGATTTTTTTCCCCAACCGTTGTGAAGATAATTTGGCATCACCGGGCAGCTGGTTCATTTGGGGGCAATTCTGTTCATCTTTCATCCTTATCATGGCTTATTTAATATGCGTCTTTACAGAGAGGACAAAACGAAGCAGAGAGAAGGTGGGTGTTTTGCTTAGGGTAGACAAGCAGGTACTTTAAAAAAATGTAATTTAATTTTTTTTGAGACTGTAGTTACTTTGTTTCTTCCTTTCCTCTAAATCCTCTCATATACCCTTCTTTGCTCCCTTTCAAATTAATGGCCTCTTTTTCCATTAATTATTGTCACATGCACATATTTATATACATTTATATCTCCAAATATAGCATGCCCAGTCCGTATAATGTTACTTGTATGTCTATGTTTTCAGGGCTGACCATTGGGTATTGAGGGTCCAACTGGCGTGCTGTGCTCCTCTTTGGGGAGGACTATTTCTCCCAATCTCAACATTCCTTAGCTGCCTGTAGCTTTTTGTGTCAGAAGGATGGGATGCTCCAATTAGGGAGGGGAGGGGGAGATAGATACAGACGAGAGAGAACAAGGTAAAATAACAACAAGGCTGTCTGAAAAAGTCATAAGGAATCATACTACTAATTATCTAAAAAAAAACCCGTAACACATGTAAGCCAGTGTATAAACATACATACATTACTTAAATGAAAAATTTTCATCTGGGCTGACAACTCCACCCAAGAGCGAATGATCACCTAATAAAACCTTCATAAAACTAGGCACGGGAAGTCCTCCTTTTAGTTATTGGTTCAGGGTTGTTCAAGAGACTCTCCAAACATATAGGCTGTTGCTATGGCCCCTGGTTGCGCCTCACGGGTGGAAGGTAAGTTCCCCACTGACGAAGGTACCATGCCTTTCAGACACAGGGCCCAGAACTGCAACTGACCTGCAAGCCTCCACCCTAGCTTTCACAGTATCAGAAGGTGCTACGCAAGCTTCCAAAAGAAGGAACGGATAAATAGTCCTATACAAGCTGTGACCCCACCAACTGCAGCAATAACTAATATGACACAGTAACCCTGAGGGCACAGTAGTGGCACGCATATCTTGGTGACCAACAGTTCTCTAATTGGACTCAATACCCACTTACCAAGAGGATAACCATGCCTAGTATTGGAAACCAAACCAAGTAAGTACCTAGGGCTAATAAAATCATGCCTCTTAAAGGAGGACCTACAACCACAACTTTACCAAACTAGCAGATATTTTAAAAAAAAGTATTCATGGTATATCCCCAAACTAACCTTTATATTTGAAGACATATACCATGTGAGCTGTTAGTGCACCAAAAGCTCCCATTGTCCTGAGCATCATGTATGTAGACTGACAGATTTGGAAAGAGATCATTTTATACCCCTAGAGGAAGAAGAACTTATTTGAAGACACATTTCACATTAATGTCAGGGATATATCTGGAACTTAGGCATCTGAGTCTCAGGTGGTAGCATTTTGATGAGAGTGTCTTTCAGCTTACAGAAAAAAGTTTTTATACACTGGGATTTCAGGAAGATGCGAAATCCAATTCCCCTTTAAGAAGGCATGCCCCGTGTACTGGCTGGTTTTGTGTGTCAATTTTCTGTGATAACACAAGCTGGAGTTATCACAGAGAAAGGAGCATCATTTGTGGAAATGCCTTCATGAGATCCAGCTGTAAAGCATTTTCTCAACTAGTGATCAAGGGTGGGAGGGCCCAGCCCATTGTGGGTGGTGCCATCCCTGGGCTGGTGGTCCTGGGTTCTATAAGAGAGCAAGCGGAGCAAGCCAGGGGAATCAAGCCAGTAAGTAACATCCCTCCATGGCCTCTGCATCAGCTCCTGCTCCCTGACCTGCTTGAGTTCCAGTCCTGACTTCCTTTGGTGATGAACAGCAATGTGGAAGTGTGAGCTGAATAAACCCTTTCCTCCCCAACTTGCTTCTTGGTCATGATGTTTGTGCAAGGAATAGAAACCCTGACTAAAACACCCTGGGTTTTTTTTTTTTTTGGAATACCAAGAAAAGAGTGATGGGATTGTTGGCGGACCAGAGGCAGGAGTGGCAAGGAGTACTAGAAGGCTGTACAGTGAGGAGAGTGTTTACAAGGAGCCTTATCAAATAAATTTGATTTCTATTTATTTTTAAAATTAATTTTTAGAGATTAAAAAATTTATGTTTAACGTATTTTACTGAGTGTTTGGGAATTAATACATCATGCAATGCATTTCATGAGATTCTCTCCTCTCCTCCACATCCTCCTAGACCCTTCCTCCCACCCATCCACACAACTTCATGTCTTCATTTAAAAAAAATATCCATTTTCATTTGTGGTGTTCATATACTTTGGGTGTTTGGGCTTCCACTAGAGTGCAGTGGACCTACCAGGGGCCACACTCTTAAAGGAAACTGACTCTTCCTCTCTCAGCAGCTATCACTTGCCAATAGTTATGTCTCCTCTGCCTGTGATGGGATCTTGTCTGTCCTGAGTTCATGCAGGCCTTGTGCATGTTGTCAGAGCGTCTATTAGTGTCCATGTGCCTAGCGAGGAGGCCTCGTGATATAAATCTCCCATTTAAGGATGAAGATTTTGCAGTCTTTTCTTCTCTGCACTTTGACCAGTTGTGGGTCTCCGTGTTATTGCCCTCTGTGAGAATCTTCTAAGTGCAGTAATCCGTGGGTATGCTGCTAAGCTATTAGAAGTTAATTTAATATTTTTTCCACAAAGCGTTACTTTATTAAAAATTTTAATCCCAGCACTTGGAAGGCAGAGGCAGGCGGATCTCTGCGAGTTTGAGGTCAGCCTGGTGTACAAAGTGAGTTCCAGGACAGCCATGGATGTTACACAGAGAAATCCTGTCTCAAGAAAACCCACCCCCCCACGAAAAACATCATTTGATAATTTCCTGTGGGTGGCCTTACAGCCACGTACACACTCCTTCAATTCTGCCAGGAGCCTCTGAGGAGATGACAGAAGGCCTTCAGAATTTTTCATCTGAAGAGAGAGATGCCGTTCTTGCTTTGGTGGCCAAGATGAGTCCTTAGTTCTATCTCTAAACTGTTGGCTGTGATGACATTTCCAAGGGTGTCACGACTCCAGTGGATGTGACCATTCAGAACAGAGAGGCTCAGATTGAAGTGGTGTGTCTACCTCTGTGCATGTTGTTGAAGCCCTCGGAGACAGCTGCCAATGCAGCTGTGTGGTAGAATTCTTGTGCATCGTGCTCAGAGTCCTTGCTCTATTTCCTCCCTTGCACCACCACAAACAATAATTCGACAAAGAAAACCCCCCAGTCAAGCAAACCCCAAAACCCAAGCACACGCTCACACCCGAAAACCCTCAAGGAGACCCCAAGGGACCAGATGAAACAGAAAAAGAAAATCACCGTGTCTGAGGGATATTTCACTTTTGATGAAACTGTCAACACCAAGGATCTTTAGCCACAGAACTCTTTGGAAGCATTCGAATTTTTTTTGAGGGGATTACTGCTGTGTCTTTTAGCTACCAGGTGGATGGTCGCCAACCCCATGATTTTGAAGATGAAATCTATGACGAGACAACTGAATACCCAGCTAAGTAAGATAAATGCAGGGAAATATTCAGTAAAAGACTATTTAACACCCAGACGATAAAAGCAAGGAACAAAGAGTACAGAGGTAGGCTGGGACCAAGTTGGGAGGGGAGGGGATGGTGGAAAATGTTGAGTGTGATGGGAATGTTTATTATCCTGATTGCAACGATTCACTTCGTGAGTGTCTGTGTCAACACTGGTTCAACTTTGCCTCTTGAACACGGGCGTGTTAATTTTATCCCCCAAATGTTATAAAATCACTTAATCAATTGAATGGAAGAAGCAGCTGTTTTACTGAGAAACCTTGCAGTTTAGCTGGTCCATACAACTTCTAAATCAGAACTACACATTGATTTTCCTAATTAATTTCCTAATAGTTAAATTATGTTTAAGTTTGAACTTAAAAAAGACTATTTAATTCCCTTTATGCTCGTGTCCATAAGTAGATAAGAACCCCATGAATATGTTTTTTTTTAAAGATTTATTTATTTATTTTATATATGTGAGTACACTGTAGCTGTCTTCAGACACACCAGCAGAGGGCGTCAGATCTCGTTACAGATGGTTGTGAGCCACCATGGGGTTGCTGGGATTTGAACTCAGGACCTCTGGAAGAGCAGTCGGTGCTCTTAACCACTGAGCCATCTCTCCAGCACCCCCCCCACCATGAATATGTTTTATGCAGTGTATTTCTTTATGATACGGATGGTTACCTTCTCCATCTTCCATTAAGCTCTAATAACAGAGCCTACACTCAAAACACATGAGTACTTAGCCCTCCCTGCATTACCTCAGTGGCTAAGATTCAAACCTTTTTAGTGTGGAGAAGTGCGCACTGAAGTCAAACAGAAAGCCTGTATCTATTCAAGAGGTTGGCCGATTTCTGAAAGCTCGGTTTCACTCTGCTAAAAGAAGTAAGTTCAGTTTTCAGGAGTCTTATGTCCAGTTAAAGAAAGTGACAGATCAAGGTGTACTCAAATGACTTGATGTGTCAACTGTTTCCTCGGGCCTGGATTTATTTATTTCCTTCCTTCCTTCCTTCCTTCCTTCCTTCCTTCCTTCCTTCCTTCCTTTTTCTTTATTTTTCTTTTCTTTTATTGGGTATTTTCTTTATTTACATTTCAAATGTTAGCCCCTTTCCCGGTTTCCCCTCCGGAAAACCCCCATCCCATCCTCCTACCCCCTGTCTCCGTGAGGTGTTCCTTCACCCACCCACCCACTCCCTCTCCCTGGCACTCCCCTACACTGGGGCATCGAGCCTTCATAGACCCATTGATGTCCGACAAGGCCATCCTCTGCTACATGTGCGGTTGAAGCACATATATGGTGGTTTAGACCATGGGAGCTCTGGCGGGGGTGGTGGTGTCTGGTTGGTTGATATTGGTTGTTCTTTCTATGCGGTTGCAACCCCCTCAGCTACCTCAGTCCTTTCTCTAACTCCTTCATTGGAGACCCTGTTCTCAGTCCAGTGGTTGGCTGCGAGCATCCGCCTCTATATTTGTCAGGCTCTGGCAGAGCCTCTCAGGAGACAGCTCTATCAGGCTCCTGTCAGCAAGCGCCTCTTGGCATCCTCGATAGTGTCTGGGTTTGGTCACTGCATGTGGGATGGATCCTCTTGTGTGTCAGTCTCTGGCTGGCCATTCCTTCAGTCTCTGCTCCACGCTTTGTCTCTGTATTTCCTCCTGTGAATACTTTGTTCCCCTTTCTAAGAGGTGCTGAAGCATCCACACTTTCGTCCTTCTTCTTCTTGAGCTCCATGTGATCTGTACATTGTATCATGGGTATTCCGAGCTTTTGGGCTAACAGCCAGGGCCTGACATTTCTAACCCACACTATCGGGGCTATTGGGTTTGGAGGCGGGGTTCTATGTTGACCTGGCTGCCCTGGAGCTCTATGGAGACCAGGTTTGACTTGGGTGCACAGAGACGCCCCCGCCCCCGCCCCCGCCTCCGCCTCCGCCCCCGCCCCCGCCTCCGCCTCTGCCTCCGCAGTGTTGGGATTAAAGAAGTGTACTACCATACCCGGTTTGGTTAGATTATATTTAATAGTGCTGCCTGTAACAGCACTTCTGAAGCCGGTTGCTAGAAGCTATTTTACACCTCACCATTAACTTACCAAATGCGGCTGTATTTTTGTTCCAAATGTTAAATATTTAATCAACTCTAAGATGAAACCCAAATGTAATTCATTAAGCAACTTAGTGTTGAGTCAGATGTAACGGACATGAAAAATGCCTTCTCATTAGTGTCCCTCGGCTTCATTGGTTCAAGAATTCTGGCTGATGGAACGAATAGCGAAATTATGTGCCATCCAAACAAACTGAGTGTGCCTGAATAAAAATAAAATAAAATAAAACCCAGGAGGTTTTTTTCCAATTGCCTTTTACTAATTGTGATGTATTGATTTTTCTATGCCACATTAATGTTCACAAAACTCTCCTTTGGTTAATCCAAAAAGATGAATGTATTTAATGAGAGTTTTTATTTCAAAGTGTGCATAAAAGTAAAGGCTGGAGAAAGGCCCATGGGAGTGCACACATGCAAAAGGAATATGGAGGGAAAGACGGACATGTTGAAGTTTTTATATAAGGAGAGATCATCGCCAAAGACCCTCTGAGTATCATCATTATTATTTTTTTTTTTAAAGAAAATCTCATGCAGCCCATACTGGCTTCTAACTCTCTATGTATCCCAGGATGCCCTCGGACATTTGGTCTTCCCGTCTCCCCCGGAAGCAGGATCTTAACACAGGGTGGGGGGTCCTGCCTTCGCAGTACCAAGGGCTTCTCCTCCTATTGGTGCCCAAAAAAGGCTATCCTCTGCTACATATGCAGCTGGAGCCATGGGTCTTTCCACTTTCTTTTTTTTTTCTTTTTTTTTCTTTTTTTTTTATTATTATTAACTTGAGTATTTCTTATATACATCTTTCCACTTTCTTATTGTTCCCAAAGGAGGTCTTGCTGGGATGGCTGACAGAGAAAATATTGCTTTGTTTGAAGAGAACTCTAGGGTTTAGTCTGGACCTGGGATTACTCTAAGACTATTTCATAGTGTCCTATAATTACAGTCCCCAAAGTCTGGTTCTTCAATTTTATGATCTAGATTAGAAGCAAAATAATTTAGAACCACAGTTAAAAAAAAAAAAGAACCCTCCAAATGAATGGACCCTGAATCATGGAATTTGCCTCCATCCGTTGTGTTCATGTGAAACTGAAGTGTTGACAATCTACTCAAGGTTAAACAAGGCACACATGAAAGCTGGCGTGTGAACCGGGGTCAATGCCAAACTCTCTCTTTTTAAGGATTTCTTCATGAATACATGTACGATCTCTGGAAAGTGTTCTGGGCTCTAAGACTTCCACATACTAACATTCGTGGACTTCAGAGAATAATCACACAGTCATACCCTGGAACCAGGGAGACCTGGGTTGAGTCATGAGTCTTCCAGTTATGCAGTAAGGCACGTTCGCATCGATCAGCATCTTTGTGGCTTCATGTATAAAGTGGCGATGATAAAGACACTTACAGGCAAGTTGCAGAAGCTAACAACACATTTGTTAGCATCTCACACTTGGCAAGTGCTTCACCACCATTAGCTTTTATTTCATTTTAACTGGGTAAAATAAAAATTTGCGAATCTTCCCACAAAGGAGCACTCCTCACTCCTCTAATATGATTTTAGGTCTAAATTATTTTTTATTACAACTCAGATGCACTCTTTTGAATTCCCTTTGACTTTTGGTGCACTTTTGAAAGCCACCAAACACATTTAAAGGTTGCACTGGGTGAGGGACACTTGGGGAACAGCATTGTGACAACCACTCAACCACTGGTGGTGACTTTCTTCTTCTTTGACAAGGTCTTGGGAGTTGATGATGTTCGGGGTAGAGGAGGTTTCGAAATGCTCTTCATGATCCATTAGGCACAAATCATTAGCCCGGCACTGAAGCACACGGAGACATTTGTAGGCGTCTGTACTATCAGCAACCCACAACGAGCCCATTCTTGTCACCACAGACTCTTAACATCTCATTTCTAAGAATTTCAGAGGTGGCTGACAGTTCATTTCAAAGAGCAGGCTGAACACGGTGCTTTCTACGAAGACATTAGCAAACGTACTCTTCAAGTTCTTAAATGTTTCCACGTGGGGCAGCGATGTTAAAAAGGCACAGTGGCGCTAATGTGCGGTGCAGAGAATTAAATACTGAGATGGGCTCTCTTACTTTCATCACAGTGATTTCCCATCTTCACAGTGCTCTGACACACATCTCTGTCCATAAGCGCATACAGATCATTTATTGATGATGTATATTTATGCCACACCCTACGGGACCACCAGTGTATTGGGCAATCACGTCAGTGTATCCTGGATCACTTTCCAGCACTTCTCTCCATTCTCTGATGAGGCCATTTTCATATAGTTTTCTTTTTGTTGAACAGTGACCTGTGATAGACTCTAGGTGGAGTTATCATTCTATCGCAAGATATACCTAAGGGAAAATAAAAGTTAGAAAATCAAACTAATTTCTTAAACTTTCCTAGGTAGAAAAAAAATGAGGTTCACAACTATTAAACAATAAAATTATGTATATGTATGTGTGTATGTGTTTGTCTGTATATGTATGTATGTGTCTTTATATGTATACATATGTGTGTATGCATGTGTCTGTATATGTATACATATGTGTGTATGTATGTGTCTATATATATGTGTATTTATGTGTATGTATATGTATGTGTGTATGTGTATATGTATGTGTGTATATGTATGTGTATGTATGTCTTTATATGTATGTATATGTATACATATGTGTGTATGTGTGTATGTGTATGCATGTGTCTGTATATGTATATGTATACATATGTGTGTATGTATGTGTCTATATATGTGTATTTATGTATATGTATGTATATGTGTGTATGTATATGTCTGTATACGTATGTGAATATATGTATGTGTGTATTTGTATGTGCATATGTGTATGTGTGTATGTATGTGTATGTGTATGCATGTGTCTGTATATGTATGTGTGCATATGTGTGTATGTACATGTCTGCATATATATGTGTATGTATGTGTGTATGTGTCTGTATATGTATGTATATGTGTGTAAATATATGCAAATGTCATATAGCCAATTTGATGAGAAGTGCTAAGGCTAGGGTGGAAAAGTCATTACATACTAGTTTTAGTTCATCAGGCTGTTAGGGAGAGTGGAGTCTTTCCCAGACTAAGTCTCATGCTGGCATTTAATTGTTGTGTAGCTTAGGCTGGTCTTGAACTCATGGTCCTCGTGCTTCAGTCTTCCAAGTGATGGTATTACCAGCACTCATCATTGCACTTGGCTTGGTTACTGTGCCATTTGGCTGTTGTTGTCAGCTTGACACAACCTAGAGTCATCCAGATTGGCCATTAAGTGTATCAGTGGAAGATTGTCTTGATTGCTAATAGACATAGGAGGGTCCAGCCTGTTGTGTGCAGTATCGTACCTGGACAAGTGGGTCTGGGCTGTCTAAGAGAGTAGCTAAGCCTGAGCCGGAGTGAGCCAAGAGAGTGACCCAGCAAACAGCTTTCTCCAGGATGTCTGCTTCAAGCTCCTGTTGGAGTGTCTGCTCTGACTTTTTCTTTTTCTCCTCGGTGACTCTCATCTGGCAGTATGAGCTGAAACAAACCATTTCCTCCCTCCAAGTTTCTTTTTATCTGAGTGTTTTTATCACAGCAACGGAATGAAGCTAGAATAGTTAACTTTTTTTTTTTTTTAATATTTATTATGTACACACTGTTCTGCCTGTATATACATCTGTAAGCCAGAAGAGGGCACCAGATCCCACCACAGTTGACTGTGAGCCACCATGTGGTTGCTGGGAATTGAACTCAGGACCTCTGGAAGAGCAGTCAGTGCTCTCAACCTTTGAACCATCTCTCCAGCCCCAGTTACTGTTCCTAAAAGAAGCCCAACTTGGCGGGGGTGGGTACTGGAGAGACACCACAATTAGTTAAATACTTGCCACACAAGCATGGGGACCTGAGTTTGAACCTGAGAAGCCATATAAAAAATTCTAGGCAAGCTGGCACATGCTTATAATCTCCACACTGGGGGACAGAGACAGGGAAATCCCTGGGTCATAGTGGCAGAGGTGGGTAATTTAGCCAGATTCTGTCTCCAAATAAGGACCGGAAGTAAAGGTCAGTGGTCCTGCACCAGGGTAACAGGCATTAAGTCCTACCTTCAAGCATCAGTACTGCAGGATAGCAAGCAGGAATGAACAAGCAAACAAATGACCTCTTCAATGGGAGTCTCTCCTAAGGAGCAGAATCAGCCCTGGGAATGCTTACACTTGCCGGAACTAAGACTCGGTTCAAATAATGAAAGATGTCTGACGCAGCTGTCCCATCAAAACAGCGTAGATCTTCACGCTTATTTTTAATCTGTAACTCACTATTGGAAGATAATTAATTTCCCATACATGAACATCGAAAGATCATTTGTAACTATCTGTCTTTTGTTAAGTCAATGTTAGCATGGGATCTTAAAGATTATATGTCTACCTTAAGATTTTGTTCTAAAATAAATTAGGGAAGTCCTTTAGGACTCCATTGAACTGAGAACAGGATCCCCGTTGGAGGAATTAGAGAAAGGATTGAAGGAGCTGAAGGGGCTTGCAACCCCATAAGAAAAACAATGCCAACCAACCAGAGCTCCCAGGGACTACACTGCTACCCAAAGACTACACATGGACAGACCCATGGCTCCAGCTTCATATGTAGCAGAGGATGGCCTTGTTGGGCACCAATGGGAGGAGAAGCCCTTGGTTCTGTGAAGGCTGGACACCCCCCCCCCCCATGCTCAGTGTAGGAGAATGTCAGGCAGAGAGGCAGGAAAGGGTGGTGGTTTGAGAGGAACACCTTTATAGAAGAAGGGGAGGAGGATAGGATAGGGGGCTTATGGACGGGAAACCTGGGAAGGGAATCACATTTGAAATGTAAATAAAAAATATAGGATTTAAAAAAAAAAAACGAAAGAAAATGAAAATGAAACCTAAAAAAAAAAAAAAAAGACTCCGTAGTGCTTTCAGATTAAATATTTTGATATTTGATAGCTGGCTACTGATGTTAGCAATATATATGCTAACGTTTAAAATTTTAATTCATCTCAATGATTAAATATTATGGGTCAAAGACCATGATATTTCTACTTAAAGGAAGGTCTGGTATACGAACCTTGCAAGTGTGTCCTTGAGGTAAGGCAAGGGGTAGCTGTGTTTAAGTGTTCCCAGAAGCTTGCAGCTGGGAAGAACCAGATCTCTGGGTCCCACGACTTCATTCTTTCTGCTGAAAACCCGTGCACCTGAGCACGGTCTGTGGAGCACAGTGTTTCTCTAGACTGAGTCAGCATCCTAGCCACATGCTCTCTCTGCCGGAACAGACTTGGTGATTTCCGGGGAGCAGGCGTACGGTGGGGTTTTTGAGTCAGTCTAGGCCCAAGATTAGTTGCTGGTGAACTCTTTTTTTTGGGGGGGGGAGCGCTGGAGATAAAAGCCGGGGCCTTGAATGCACTGGGCAAGACCTGTGCCACGGAACTAGGTGCCCAGCCCTCCTAGATGCCCTTAAATGCCATGTTTTCTGCACCCCTGAGTTCTTATTGATTGAAAGCCAGGGGATAACTGGTTTCAGAATGCCACTGAGGTGCTGGGATATAGCTTGGTGATACGAGGCTTCCGAGCACGACAAGGACGGGTCAGGGCGACCATCTCTCCAGACCCGGGAGGTCGTCAAGCCTATGATGAAGACAGTACATCCCGGCCTCAGGCGAAGCAGCTACAGGGCAGTGAGTTTAGGATCGTAAACTCTATTTCTTCTCTTCTCTGTTTCCTTTCCTCCTTTCTTTGCTTGTACCCCCACCCCCACCCCATTCACCCCTTCTTCTGTCTTGCCGACATCATTTGACCTCAAGGCTTCCGTTCTCACTTCTTCACCAATGGGTCTTCCCTGTGCACACCCTAGGATTTGCGTCAGGTTCCAGGATGTGCCTGTGAACGACTGGCAGGACACACAGCAGCTGTGACCCGAGCCTTTGAAGGAATCTCGTGCTCAGTTTGGCTTGATTGTCGCCTGTCAGTCCCGTCACTTTCTTTGTGGTTGCAAAGATGCCGCTTTCCTAGGACTCAGAGTCCACAGACTGTTGGGTCTCTGTGCAGATATATTTTACATTAACCGTTCCTCCCCAAAGGGCCCCTCATGAGCTACAGTGGGATGACTCTGTGAGTGCCAAGACTTCAAACAATTTCATAAAGATTTGAATTAAACGTGGGAAATGAAAGCTGCTCATTGCAAATTGGCTTCTCTGCCTTCCCAGGAGTCAATTTCTACGTTCAAACAGGAAAATCAGGAGTATTACTTTTTGGTTATTAAACATATGAGTGACACTGGAATTTCGGGTTGTGTTTTACAGAGGCTTGTGGTTTAAAGCCTCAGGTAGTTATCATGATGCGCTTGGTTGTTTAAAGTGAATGAACTATCTGAAGAATCATTTACCTCCTAGGAAAGGTAGTTGACATCAATTAGTCTAGACCAAAACACAAGATGGCCAGGCTTTTGTGGATCATCTACAAGGCTAATGGGGGGTGCTTCATCTTTTTTTTTTTAATGTGGTCAATTTCTATTGGTTGTGTAGACTTGTCTTTTTCTAACTTTGGTGGTGATGTCTAACTGTGACTTACTATATTAAGTGGTTTCAGGGGTTATATGGGTTTAAGTGTTAAATCAGGCATACATGTTTAGGGTCCAGTTATGAAAGGAAACACACACACACACACACACACACACACACACACACACACACCCCAAATAATTGTTTGTTTGGTTTGGTTTTTGAGACTGGGTTTTTCTACATAGCACTGGCTGTTCTGGGAGTCGCTGTTTAGATCAGGCTGGCTTTGAATTCACAGAGATCTGCCTGCATATACCCCCCAAGTGCTGGGATTAAAGGCAGGCACGACATGTCTGGCTTTAAAGGAAATATTTTGTATATTAAAACAGGCATGGGCCAGCCAGATGGCTCAGGGCATTCATAGCCTGACACCTTGAGTTTTATCCTCAGGACCCATCTACAAAGTTGGGTTCAGTGGTGTATGTCTACAATCCCAGCACCGTGGCAAGATTGAAGGTACAGACAGGTCAATCAGCTGCAAACTTTTGGGCACACAGCAAGAGGTATCCTGCCTCAAAACGAGGTAGAAGGTGGTAACTGATTGAAAAAGCTGTTCTCTGATTTCAACATGTCTGCTGTAGCATATGAGAACCTATACTTCTGGACAGATAGACAGACATGCACACACACACACACACACACACACACAATTAATACTAATACCAACAAATCAGGAATGATTGTATATTATGCGTATACACTGCATACGATCACTGGTACACAATATCTAAAGGACATTTCATGCTGATTCTGCATGATTTCCTTGATGCTCCCAGACCTGGGGTCATAATATAGGGATGTATTTGAGATACATTTTCTGGGTGGGTCACATTAATATCTTAGCACTTGCACACAACATATACTGCTCAAATTAGAATAAACACTGCTTTCTTGTCTTTAACTTTTAAAAACAACAATCTTTTTTTTTTCTTCTTTTTTTTTCAGAGCTGGGGACTGAACCCAGGGCCTTGCGCTTGCTAGGCAAGCGCTCTACCACTGAGCTAAATCCCCAATCCCTAAACACAACAATCTTAAGGCTGGCATACAAACCAATGGGTCTGCTTGTGCTGTTTTCTCCTGTCGATGTTGATTCGATCTTACTTGATTTCTCCTCACCACGCCCCCTGCCCTGCCTTAGCTGGCTCTCTTCCTCCCCTCCTATGGTCCTCTTTCCAGCTTCCTGATCTTTATCACTTTTTCATGTGCTTTGAGCCTCTGGAGTCCTCTCCTGTAGACTCCATAGAACTCGAAATGTTTTTTTTTTTTTTTTTTTTGTAACCTAACATCTCTCCGCCGTGCTGTGGAACATGAGAGCGTATTCTCTTCGCCCATATTTTGGTCCAGTTTCCCTTCATTTCTTCCCCCTAGCCTTCCCAGCTTTCGTAAGCACAGTTCTACACTCTGACCTAGAAGAGAACACACATTTATCTTTCTGTGAGTAATAGTCAAATGGAGAATTTATGTTTGCATAGCAGATTTGCTTCATAGCGAGGGGTGCGAACAAATTGCTGGCAGCTAACACAGTGTCTCCAAGTCCCATCTGTTTTGCTGCCGACGCAGAATTTCGGCCTTCTTTATGTGTAAATAGTATTCCATTTCACGTACCTGCGTACACGAATTCATAGACACACACACTTTCTTTGACCTTTATCTGTTTGTAGGCACTTAAAGTAATGCCACGTTTTAGCTACTAGGAAGAGTGACAATAGAAACATCGGTGTGCATTCATGTCTTTGTCATGCCGGGGACTCCTTTTCCCTTTGGTATGTACTCAGAAGAAGGAGAGCTGGATCAAATAGCAAGCTTATCTTTAATAAATTCCAGTTTCCCCCAAACCGGAGACTAGAGCTCCATGCATTTGGTAGCTTAGCGAGCAGTTCTGTGGTTGGCTCACAGAATGGGTGAGGGCATTCTGGGCACGCTGTCAGAAAAGTCCTAGGATGTTACTGGAAACTTAAGGTACAAAAACTTGATAGGGATCCCAAGTATGGAAAGATAATAAATACCACAGAGCTGGAGAATTGGAATGAGTCAAGTGGACAATTCATGCTTATATAGCAGATTCACTTTGTAGCAAGGTGTGTGTGTGTGTGTGTGTGATATATATATATATATATATATATATATATATATATATATATATATATATATATATATATATATAACAAATTACAGTCACATGGGCTCTCACGAATTTGAAGCTCCTTAACTCGTTTGTATAAAGTTACAAAGAAGATAGAAGCAATGTGTGGTGGGAGGAGTAATCACATCTGTGTTATGGTTGTCCTTGTCAGGGAAATTTGAGTCACAGAGGGGCTTGGGGAGCCGGGGTGATGCAGTGATGCTTCGGTGAGATACTGGTTATGCCGAGATACTCAGCTGGCAGAGCTCCGACCATGTGTGCAGTTACGATGTGTGCACTCTTCTCCTATAACCCCTCCCCCTCGATAACCCCTCCCCCTCTCAAACTCAACAACAATGACAATGACAACGACGCCGACGACAGCAGTGACGATGACGGTGAAGACATTTCAGAGACAGTGTTCCGGGGTTACTGAATAGGAGCGGGACAAGGGTGGGTGGACACAATGCTGTGGTTCCCTTCTGCAGGAGACTAGAAAGTTTCCATCCATTTCAGCATCAGGTGAATGCTAAGAGTTGAGCTGTTGGGAAGACTCACTGGAGAGGGACCTTTGGAATTCCCAACCTGAGAAAACAGCAGGTTTAATTTTTTCACCTCTTTTCCACCTGCTCACCAGGAAGGGGAAAAGTCTGCATTTGGCCTCGAAGCTGACCCCTTTGTTTTTATTGAGGGGTGGGCAGGGAGGGTACCAGGAATTACTGGTAACTTGTTGAGGCATCATTTAAGTAATCGAGTGAACCCTGACCGTTGCTAAGAGTTATCCCCAGTTGTGCCTGTTACTCCAGGCAAAAGATGGATGTTGTGCCCTCTTCACCCTTTTGTTTCTAGCAGGAGTTAGATTCAATACCTCTTTTTATATGTTAGGTGATGTTCTAAGGGGGGGGGGAAAGCCTTCTTTTTCTCATCCTTAACATAAACTTAAAACAACATAGGATGTGTAGTCCTTATATGAGACTAATTATTTCATAGACCATTACAAAACATACTTCCAATTCTCTCTCTTTCCCCTGTCTGTCTGTCTGTCTGTCTGTCTGTCTGTCTGCCTGCCTGCCTGCCTGCCTGTCTGTCTGTCTCTCTGTGCACGTGCGCACGCTCGAGCATGGGCACACACTCACACATGTGTCACTGCTACACATTGAACCCTGGACCTTGTGCCTGTGAGGCAGGTGCTGTACCCCTGAGTTACACCCTGAGCTCTTAAGCAGTCATTACTTGTGGTGAAACAGATACAACAGACAACTTACCCTCTTAGGCATTTTATTTTTTATTACTTTTATTTTCTCTTTTTCATCGTAGGTATTTTTAAGTATTCAGTTCAGTAGTGTTAAATTGTCCTCCCGCTGTTGGGCAACCAGTCTCTGGAACTCCTTTCTGCAAATCTATAACTCATTTTTGTAAATCTGTTCCCATTAAGCAATTCCCTTTGTGTATCATCCCTGGAAACCCCCATTTAACTGTGTTTCTTTGAGTTTTTATCGTTTTGGATGCCTCACATAAATGGGACTACCTAATAAAGCTTTGTTTTAACTCTCCGTCCTAGGCCTAAGACACTTTTACTCATTTACTGAACTTAGAAAGCTGACTGACCGTGACATAAGTCAGAGCAGAAAGCATACTAGATCCAAACTGTACGTGAAACCGAGTACGATTATCAGGTGGCTCTTTGTCATCGGACTTTGGCTGCGTGAGTAACATCTTCTTTGGCTGATAGCAAACGGGAGAAGCAGGGATAGGAAAGTCAGACACCCCAGCCAGAGGACATGATGGTGTTGGGGTGGGAAGAGGCTCTCCTGTATGCATAGGAAACCCTGGGCACTTTTCATACATCATCTGATTTCAGTCTTCTTATTGGTGTAATACAGCTTGCTTGCTTTCCAGCAAGGAGCCTGGGACTGGGAGCGTGGATTGTCTTGTTCAAGATCCAGCCCGACAGTGATGAATGGCAGCAGTGGCTTTTGGCTTTATTTTGTTCTACCATTCTTTTTGTCATCCAGAGGTGGCTGTGGCAATACACCCAGGGCACACATAATCTGTATAGCATTAAGTTAGGCTAATGGATGATTACGGCTCTCCGCATCTATTAGACTTTAGGAATAAAGCGTAAAATTAGATTATCAGAAACAGGCCCCGGTTCTCTCCAGGTTTGTGGCTGACCTTCCACAGAGGCTCTCCAAACTGCAATAAAGAAGAAGCTGGGGGTGGGGGTGGTGGCAGGAGGTCGCACATGCACAAACAGCTCATGGTGGGACATCATATCGCAATGTTTTCCTCCCAGGAGATGGAGATCAGGGGTCATTTCACAGAAGCCCGTGAATGACCCACCTAAGAGTCTGATCTTAATTTGGGAAGCAACTGGGGGGGGGGTTGAAGAACCTTGATTGAAGGTGATCAGACCTGAGCTTTTAGAAAAATCAATGCATACATTAGAAGGTGAAGCCCTGAATGTAAGCATTCTCTCTCTCCACGTTACTAAAATTGGAATGGCTTTATTGCCTTTCTGCATCCCCTTGACCTTTTCTCAATACCAATCGGGAAACCCACTGTTATTTAACATTTAATAGCAGGCATTCTTTTTCCTTAAAGATGTCTGGATAGTAAGGCTGAGATCTCAAGCTTTCGTGTGTGTGTGTGTGTGTGTGTGTGTGTGTGTGTGTGTGTGTGTGCGCGCTCTACTGAGGACATTTCAACACTGTAAGTCAGAGCAGCGCTTCTGTGAAGGGTGAAATGTAGAATTCCACAGGATGTTTCTTAGGCAATCGTTTTTCCTTAGGTGACTTCAACAGGCTGAAATAAAAACTATGTTGCAATGAAGTTATATATATATATATATATGTATATATATATATGTATAATAGGATTTTTTAAAAAGGATTCTGTGCCATGGGCAATTTTCTTTCTTCTGTTCTCCTTCCTGACACTAGAGGTCACTCAGACCCTGTCTTTAACTTACTTTCCCATTGTTCATCTTGGGATGTCTGAATTTCTGTTGAGGACTTGGTGTTTTTCTTTTATGAAGAATACAGTTTCCCCTCTCTTAACCTGCTAATGTTAGTTTGTAACATCCCCTCTTACACTGATAGTTTAATTGACAAATTAACTTGTGTTAGTTTGCCAGATACTAGCACAAGGCAGATTTTTCTTTATTACCTCAGTGGTTGATGTCAGCAATACAGAGGGCAGGTTGATTGGATGCAGAATGATTCTAATTTCAGAAAAATCGATGTGATAACCACAGTGTTCACATTGCACTATTTCAAATGTTATATATTCAATCATGTGAAGTCTGCTCAATTTTAAAAATGTATTTTATGCATTTTTATGTACACTCAAATATTAATTTATTATTTTCACTAATTAAGTTGTCTATTCAGTCATCGTTTTTGGCATTTTGGAGATAGGGTCTTAATATATTCTGCAGGGGGGTAGTAATAGAAATTTACTGTGTAGCCCAGGCTGACCTTGAACTCGTGATCCTTCTGCTTCAGGCTCCTGATGACTTGAGATTATAAGTATGCATCACAACAGCCAGCCCCCTCATCAATATTTTATTAAATATATGGCACACAGCAATCAAAGAGAACACAGGGATGAGTGGCAGTAAAACCAGGTTAATAAACTTCTGCCTGAATGCTAATGTATTGTAAAGGTAAAAATGAATTTACTTGGCTGGTCGTGACGGTACACGTAATTCTAGGACTTGGAAGGCGGAGGCAGGAGAATCACAAGCTCAAGGCCAACCTGAGCTGTGCAATGAAGACATATTTCAGGGGAAAGAGAAGTACAAGAAAGGACACGAGTTTGCTTAATTATTTTAAGTCAGTCAACTCTAGAAGGAACACTGGAAACTCTTGGGTTTCCACGTAGCTAACACTTAAATGGGGTGGAGGAAAATGTATTTTCTGACTGTCCTCCCCTGTGTGCTTTCTAAAGTCCGCCCACTGAATCACTTGGCAAAGTAACTAAAGATCTTCATAAGGTTTTCAGAGTACTTCATGATGAACGCTTGAGGTACACAAGTTCCTAGTTAGCTCTCAAACTGTCATTCCAGAGAAATGCTCCTTTGTTTTCTTTTCCTTTCCTGTGCAGTCCAGAATGGCACATTCCGGTGTGACTCAGAACCGGCCGCAGAGCATTTAGACACACGTTTCTACTCCACGTCTTCAGAGCTTCTGGCCGGAAGCGTCGGTGTGAAGCCCTGCAATGTCTATTCCTAAAGATTTCCCAGACAGTGCAAAAGCCCACAAGCTGCTGCTCTGGCGAGCAGGGCGCCACATCTGGAGTTGGGACTCTCACTTTCTGGCTTTAGTTTTACACATACAAAGATGGACACATACTTTCGCCCCATGCAATGTCGATATTCCGTAGGTTTGATCGTAACTCCATCACGACCCCTTAAAAGCAACTACAAGCGATCACGCGCGAGGGTTGTTTTGTTCCGTTTCTCCTCATTTTATTCTCCACTGTTTTGGTTTCAATGTAGCCTAAAACTTGGCGTTCCTAGGAGACGCCATGCTCTCCCATGATTCCCTGGTGTGTGTGCTATGCTCCAGATCCCCCCTTTCCACAGATTAAGTTGCTAACAACTATTCCTTCTTCACGTTCCAGTTCGACAGCTGTAACCGGAAGCTTCATCTGTCACACTCCAACACTTCCGGGTGGAGCAGGCCCTTCCTTGTAGGGTCTTCCCTTACTGCCTTGGACGCAGTGCCTTCATTCGATTACAGGGCTCCTACTGGCTCTTTAGCCAGCACTGTGACCCGGTTATTTCGCATTTCTGGTACAAAGTCAGGCCTCAATAAATGTTCGGGGCGGGACTAAATCCATATACTCATAGATATTTCCCCTTTTAAATTGCGACTTCCTAAATAGATATCTTCGTTATTTTTGTTTTTAAACAATCATCACGTTATAAGGGAATTTAATGAATATTAAATCGCTGAAGAACGAAATGATTAGATTGAAGAAAAACCCTTATATTTCTCCCGGAGCATCTCTAAGTTCTAAGTTCAACTCTTTGTGTTTTCGCCCTGTTCAGTTGCTATAATTGGATGTGATTGCAATAACATTTAACATGTAGAAGTGCGTTTTGTCTGGGGACTGTGCTAAACACATTTCAGAGTTTTTTTTTTTTTTTTTTGCAATTCTTACAATGACCTACGACGTGAGTTTTATGTTGCTGGCATTTTATGGAAGCAGATTCTGAGTTTTGACTGAGCAAGGTCATACATATATTTAGTGATAAACCTGGGACTCACACTTATTATATTATTCTATGAGAAAAAAGTTTTAAGCAGAGGAGGCCTTTAACCAATCGAGTTACCTAGCACAATGTATACTGCATGGAGACATCAGCGAAAGCGGAAGACAATGCATGTCCTTGTCCCAGAAACAAGATATCCGGAGTTGTCCTAAGATAGGCTGACTTGGTGAAGGTTTTTCTGGTGTGCTTCAACTTTGCAGCAGACACATACATCACACGTCCTTGGCAGAACTCAGGCCTTCATAATAACTGTCCTGTTAGGCTGTCAAAAAAGCTCAGGCTGAAAGGAGGCAGTTCCTGATGGGTGAATTGAGTCCTTCATGTTTCTAGGAACCTAGCTCTTCAAAGCCAAGAGTTTGCAGGTTAGTTTTACAGGTGGGCATGTGGGCAGGTGGGCAGGTGGGCCTGTGGATAGGTGGTCAGGTGGGCATGTGGATAGGTGGTCAGGTGGTCAGGTGGTCAGGTGGGCATGTGGGCAGGTGGGTAGGTGGGTAGGTGGGTAGGTAGGCATGTGGGTAGGTGGGCATGTGGGCATGTGGGTAGGTGGGCAGGTGGGCATGTGGGCAGGTGGGTAGGTGGGCATGTGGGCAGGTGGGCAGGTGGGTAGGTGGGTAGGTAGGTAGGTGGGTAGGTGGGTAGGTGGGTAGGTAGGCATGTGGGTAGGTGGGCATGTGGGTAGGTGGGCAGGTGGGCATGTGGGTAGGTGGGCAGGTGGGTAGGTGGGTAGGTGGGTAGGTGGGCATGTGGGCAGGTGGGTAGGTGGGTAGGTGGGTAGGTGGGCATGTGGGTAGGTGGGCATGTGGGCATGTGGGCAGGTGGGTAGGTGGGCATGTGGGCATGTGGGCATGTGTGTAGGTGGGCAGGTGGGCAGGTGGGCAGGTGGGCAGGTGGGCAGGTGGGAGTATTTACTGACCTAGTCTCAGGGGCTGCCATAGTTTTGTGTGCTAACAGTTTATCCAAGCATCAAGGATCATCACTACAGTTTTGTCTTATATGGTGTGGTTTCGCTTGGCTACTAGATTTCAATAACTCCAACCTAGGCATCTCTCACTTGTTGCCGGTGACTTTACCAGGAGCATCTTAAAGACTCTTTAGCCCAGGCATTTATAATTACGAGTCTTAGACCACGTACAAACAACACATGTTCCCTACTACTTAAACTTGACCCTGAGTCGGAGATTTGAATTTGGGTGCCACGGACTGGACGAGGGTGAAACCCTAAATTCTAATCTCCAATGTGATAGTATTTAGAGGTGGAACGTTTGTGAGGCAACTAAGGTTAGATTAGACCATGAAGCTGCGGCTCATGGAATCCATACTCTTATAGAAGGAGGAGGGAGCCGGGACTCTCTTCCCTCTTCTGTCCTGGAGTATATACCTGGGGGGGGGGGCTGTGAATAGACCAAAAGAGGGTTAGTAAGAACCAAACAACACTGGCCTCAGACTTCTAGACTGTGAGAATAAATGCCACAGTCTTTTATATTTTAGCAGGCCAAGCTAAGACTTAGTGAGTTTATTTTGGAGGCGACTATAGAAAACGTAAGTGTGAGAATAAGGAGAGGGAGGGATGGAGGGGTGGAGGGAGGGAGAGAGAGAGAGAGAGAGAGAGAGAGAGAGAGAGAGAGAGAGAGAGAGAGAGAGGATATAGTGACCATTGCTGAGTTACTTACTGCTTAAAACTGTCTCACTGTGCTGGAGCTGTATCCCAGTGATAGGACGCTTGATGAAGATGTGAAGGCCCTTGGTTTAAGCTTAGCGCATGTGCTGGTTAGGTCTATTTACTTATTTATTTTGTCAACTTGATACAAACTCAGGTCATCTGGTAAGAGGGAAACTCAGTTAAGAAGATTGGCTTGTAGGTAAGAAGATTGGCTTGTAGGTCAGTCTGTGGAAACTTTTTTGATTAATGATTGTTGGGCGAGCATCCAGCCCACTGTGGGAGTGCCGCTCCTGGGCAGCAGGTGTTCCCAGGTGGTGCTGCTCCCGGGTGGTATATGGTCATGGAGACTAAACCAGGATTCAGCGTTTCTCCATGGTGCCTGCTTCAATTCCTGTCTCCAGGCCCCTGCCTTGAATTCTACCCCGACTTCTCTTCACAATGGCTTATTAATTATAAAATAAAATAACCCTTGGGACTGGAGAGATGGCTCAGTGGCTAAGAGCACTGACTGCTCTTCTAGAAGTCCTGAGTTCAAATCCCAGCAACCACATGATGGCACACAACCATCTGTAAATAACATCTGATGCCCTCTTCTGGTGTGTCTGAAGACAGCTACAGTACTTATATATAATAGATAAATAAATCTTAAAAAAAAAAACAAGTCCTCTTTTCTCTTATCAAGTTGCTGTGCATGGTGTTTTACCACAGCAATAGAAAGTAAACTAAGGTTGTGTGGCAGAAAAAACTATGTCCCCTTGGCAGGCAGGGGAGCCAAGACATTTGGACATAGACTTTCGTCCTGTTGAGGATTGCAATTATCTTGGAGTCACCTCATTTCGGCATTATGCCCTCTTGTGGTTGGGGTATTCTGCACCTTTTGAGACCAGAGTCCGGAGAGGCACCACGGAGCTGTCCGCTACCAAGTG
The DNA here is from genome assembly GCF_021556685.1 of Rattus norvegicus. Classification (NCBI taxonomy): domain Eukaryota; kingdom Metazoa; phylum Chordata; class Mammalia; order Rodentia; family Muridae; genus Rattus; species Rattus norvegicus. The sequence goes on along the minus strand of NC_141552.1, from coordinate 9,151,120 downwards.
CTTAAATTAGGTGGGTGGAGGGTATTCAGCGACGATCACCGCAGTTTTCCGACACTTTCAACCATAGGGGTTTCTTAGAAAGAGCAGTGAAGATAGTTGATGCTCCACAGTCCCTTTTGTGTCTTGGTATGCATTTGTTTTGGGAGATTACGACTGCAATTGACTGATACCCAGCTTTTTTCTTTCTCTTAAAAATGTCTATTAGATGGAGTTTTCAAGGAATTAAATAAAATATTAAAAATTGTCAAGATATCAATTTCTGGGGAGGTCTAAGAGAACTACAAAGGCAGACTAGAAATTTAGCTTTGAGTTTCCTTAGACATGTATTGTTTGCTACATTTCCTGGCCCAAGTTAATATCAAACTTTTGAGTTCAAGCAGTCCTTCTCTGGCTTGACCTCAGGTATGGACTGCCATGCCTGATTAAAACCATAGCTTTAAAACCCATTAACACACAGCTGTTACTGGATTGACAATTGGATGGGTGGGTGAGCATAAGAATAGAAAACAATATATATTTAAGATGAGAGCCTCCAGAATATTTGATTCAAGAATTATTTATTATTCGTTGCGTGACATTTGAAACATCGGAATAAAAATGTAAAGAAGCTTGACCGACTCAGAGCTAGTTATCATTGCCGTATGACATAATTCTTCCCAGTTAAAAGTTCTTATTAGAGACATAATGATCTTTTTCCCCACCTAATACATGCCAGTTCCCTACCGAGGCACAGGTAAGAAAGCCTGTCTTCTGAATGCTTTTTATTTCCTAGTTACTAAGTTAGATGTTCTACATATCTTGGTCAGTCAGCCTTTGCTTTGTTTGCTTCTAAGAAGACCCACCTAGCCCCAGGGTCAGTCTGGTGATTGGGTGCTGCCTGGAGCCTGTCTTTAGTCATGGAGAGAGTGCTTTGTCTTCCATTGGCCTCAAGTGAGGGAGTCAGAGAGGTTAAGGAGCCTTGGGAACTGCTGAGCAGAGGTTTTTATTTTCCCTGATGGAAATGAGAGTGGGATAGAGGGAGGCAGGAGGAGGGAGGGAGCTGTGTTAAGGCAATGGAAGAGAAATCATCTGAAGTTTATTTTCCCCCTCAGCGCTGTGTTATGTATGTCTGTTTTTAGGTCTGCTTGTTCAAATGACTAGGCAGATTTTCCCAATTAAACCATCACTTACAACCCCGTGCGTGCGTCTCAAACATGTAAATAAGCTTCCTTTGGGTTTGTGTGACAGGCATTTGCATCATCATGGGTGTTTTGACAACATTACGGGAGATGAAAGCAATTCTGCCATACTCCCAACTCCTTCAAAATACCCCCTCTCCTTATCTTTCATTCACTAGTGTAAATAAATAAAACTGGCTCTACCTGTTGTGTTTTATTAAAAAAAAAGTTGCCTAACTCAGATATACGGAATAGATACTGGCTCAATCTTGTCAGAAATCTGCTCAATGTAACATTAAACATTTACGCTTAGTATGACAGATAGAGACTCGCAAAGACTAACAGTGACCGCCTCCAAGATGTCTGAGAAGCTCTGGGCACATCGACAGGACTGCCTGGATTGTGGTGTGATAACCACTGAGACACACTGCTCCATTGTCTTGCCTGCTGCCAGGGCTTGGCCTATGCTCTGAACAAACAGAAGACACCCAGAGGGTTAAATGTCTCATATTGTCTAAGACATGACAAGTCATTTCTCCCATGTTCCTACTCTACAGGAAAAAGCTTCTCCTCTTCTGAGCCTTATGGCCAAACTGACTCTGCCCGAATTGTGATGGAGATCACAGGGACCTGGAAACTGTCTAGGTAGTGGTCTGTTGACCAACCTCTGACATCTTAATTAATGACATCTAGATTGTAATGTATTCTTCCAAGATCGTGACGACCCTATTCCTGCTTCACCACCACCTCCTTCTAGTTTTCCCCTTTTAAAAATTAAACCAGGGGTTGGTGATTTAGCTCAGCGGTAGAGTACTTGCCTAGCAAGCGCAAGGCCCTGGGTTCGGTCCCCAGCTCCGAAAAAAAGAAAAAAGAGAAAGAAAAAAAATTAAACCAAAATGGAGGGATGTTAGCATTCCTTCAAGGCTCTGTCCCACAGTTACCTGGCAACAGCTAGGTAGGCCTAGCTTACTATAAAAGGGGCTGTTTGCCTCTCTTCATTCTCTTAGTCTCTCTGATTCTTTTCTCTCCCTGACCCATTTCTTCCTCTCTCCCCTCCCCCTCCCCCTCTCTCTTGTGTTCCTGGCTGCTGCCGCCGCTGCCTCCTCCTCCTCTTCCTCTTCCTCCTCCTCCTCCTCCTCCTCTTCTTCTTCTTCCTCCTCTTCTTCTTCTTCTTCTTCTTCTTCTTCTTCTTCTTCTTCTTCTTCTTCTTCTTCTTCTTCTTCTTCTTCTTCTTCTCCCCCCAATAGAATACAACACTATCTGTCCTGCCTTCCTCCTCCCTTTTCTGTCCAATTTAAATTGAAAGTGGTTATTTTTAGCTTTGTTCTCAACTATGTCCAACCCATGTTCTCACTATGGTGCTGACTGCCTGTAAGGAGGCTCACTAGAGGAGAGGTGGCAAGTACCATCTGCAAACAGTGCAGGGAAGACAGGAAGAAAAGTAGAGGCTCTACTCCTCTGAATCTAGGAAGCAGGGTCTTCTCAAAACAGTTTGCTGTTTTGTAAGTTTTCTAACCAGGACTCCATGAGTTGAGAGAAAAGGCAGATTATAAAGCAGAAGACTTAGCATTGTGGGTTTGGCACTGGGCAAAAGGGCTGTTTTTGAAACCATATAGGATAAGTGATCTAGAAATATACCCAGGGGTGGCTCGAGACAAAAGATGCAGTTAAAAAACAAGTACATATCTCAATATTGATAAAGTAAGGACACAAATAGCCCATATATGTGTTTTGTTTGGTTTTTACAGTGCTTTAAGATATTTTTATTGTTATTCAATCACATAGTCAATATTCAATTAGGTATTCAGCATGAGATTTCATTTATTTAGTTAGATAACACATGTTTAAAAGTCTATGTATATACGATGTATTAATGAACTCTTTTAAACGATTCATAAAAGTCCAGAAACTTATTTCTCATGGCATCCCGGAGCCTAGGTTTTAGTACTGTCCCTACTTTGTAGATGTGGAAACAGAGGCGTTAAATAATTTGTGCAATGTTATGTTCTCTTTATGTGACATTCAAGTAATTTGATATTTTCACTTACAAAATAGGGAACCCATATTTTTGATCTTTAGGATAATGAAACCTTCTGATAGGCCAGGTTCTCAGTCACTGGCTAACATATACTTGAGTTGGACAGAGAAGTATGTTTGTATTTCTTTTTTTTTTTTAAAGATTTATTCATTTATTATATATAAGTACACTGTAGCTATCCTCAGATACACCAGAAGAGGGCATTGGATCTCTTTACAGATGGTTGTGAGCCACCATGTGGTTGCTGGGAATTGAACTCAGGACCTCTGGAAGAGTAGTCGGGTGCTCTTAACCGCTGAGCCATCTCTCCAGCCCATATGTTTGTATTTCTGACTTCTCTAGGATATTGGGGATGTCTGAGGAGCTGGCTTTCGGTCACAGGGCAAAACGTAGGACAGAGTGTTATACTCTGTCAGATTATTCACATATACCTTTCTCTGTAAAAATACCTTTCACTTCAAAAATACCTATTATTTTTCCCTATTCTTCCAAGGAACTGAGCAAATAACATCTGAGAAAGAGTCATATCCAAGAAACCCTTCAGGAGACTTATTCCAAATACTCCGATACTCACCTCTGGGGCGGTTGTAGTCACCTCTCTTTCATCCATATGCAGCAGATGACTAAGGCTGAACGAGAAGCTGAGGACACAACTCTAGAGAGGAACGGAATAGAACTTGAGCCTGGGGGAAGATGCTGGCGACAGCCTACCGTTGCTCTTGATACTCGATAGGGGAGGGGATACGGGAAGGGTCACTTTGGACAGTCAGCTCTGAGGAGGTAGCCTCTGTAACCTGGTGGGAGTCAGTCACGTACGGGTGGTAGAGATAATCTCCTGAGAACACTTTCCTGGAGAAAGCATCAGGAACAAAGGGCAGGTGCAAATGCTCAGGAAGGAAGAATAAGCAGAAGAAACAGGGACGCACATTTTTATGAACCGGGGCTGGATTTATTGCTAAGGACACTTGCCACTCCCCCCTCCATCCTGGGCCTGGGACCCAATGTCTGGTGCCCACTAAGCATATTTTCTTTTACTGAGTTACACCATCAGGTCCACTGCATTGGTTTCCATATCACAGTTTTCTTTACCTTTAATTTGTGAACAGAAACACCCGAGTTTGGCTGCAAAGATGACCACACTAATACTTGCAAAGTGTTTGCTAGAGAACACAACACATCACAAATGCTCACCAGGATAGCTGTTACCACAACTGCCTCTTTTGGTGCTGAAAGTCAAACACAGGGCCCTGCACAGTGTAGGCAAGTGCTTTACCACTGGGCTATAGCCTCAACACATGGCTTACAAAGATAGATTATCAATGTGCAGCCCAGGCTTGCCACAAACTTGAAATCCTTCTGCCCCAGCCACCAACCCCCAAGTGCTGCTGAGGTCTGACAAACTTTAATTCTACCGTGACTAGTATCAATGACAACACGGATGAGGTTAATGGTATGCATTTACTGCTGTTATTGGAGCATCTGCTTGGTGCCAAGAGATGAGAGAAACCACTATTCCCCTAAGGACCCCTCACAAAGAGAAGGGGCTTGAAGGGATAGAATAATGTACAGTGAAGGGACCCTTAGATGACAGGGCATTGGCAAAGAGCAAAAAAGAGAAAGGAAATCAAATAGAGCAGCAAAATGTTCCCTCTAAAGTTCTATGACAAAACCCATAGACTATCAAAACCCCCTCCCCCCAGCACAAGAAACCTTCTATATGGTTGGCCAGGGACATCAAGGAGACTCCCAGATAACAGAGACTATTATTGAAGTTGAAGGAAGCCCCTGTCGCTGAAGGCACACAGGGCACAAGACTCAGATGATTTGTGTTAGAGCTAAAATGAAAGCTTCTTTCCTGGGGTCTCATTTCTGTGGTTCCAGAAAACACTACGCAAACTGCTAAAGGAAGGAAGCGATTAACTGTCCTATCTGGATGCACCATCTATGAATCACAGCGATGACCAGCATGTCGAGATAGCCTGAAAGGCACAAGGGGTGGCACTCATATCTTAAGATGGTAACCAGTGGCTGTCGTATGGGACTTAGGGCTACTTACTTCACAAGAGGGAAGTCATACTTAGTGCTAGATACGTGGCCAACTTTCTGGGGCTTGCGAACCTTAGAAAAGAATCTACTGCCGCCATTTTGCTAGACTACCACAGCTCCTTAGTACATTCTAAACCTTATCCTTGTACCCACCACCCCCATCAAAGATGGAGATCATCACAGAAACCACAACTGGACACAATGCAGAGACGGATAGAATGAGGGAGGCCCGGCAACGATGGCTATACCACATTACACAGCTCCTGCATCATGACTCAGAGGACACCAAAGAAGAGTGGGCGGAAAGACGCTAAGAGCCAGAATACAAAAGCTTTCTGCCTAGCAGTGCCTCCTAGAAGTGAATGCAGAAAGAAGACAATAGCAATGGACACATTAATGTGGGCGGGAAATTTGGTTTGCAGGGTCCCGGTCATAAACAGGGCTACTGACTGCTGGCAAAGGGAGAATTAGTCTCTCCCTTGGATGAACCCTCTTATAGGGTATCCAAAGCAGTGTGGTCAGCTCTGAAATGATATACACAGCACCAACAGAAGTAGACCCAACAGGCTGTATCTATATACTTGTACACACACACACACACACACACACACACACACACACACACACACACATCCCAATAATAAATCACAGAAAAAGAGGATGTGAACTTGAGAGTGAGGGATATGGAGGTGTTGAAGTGAGGGTATCTAGGAAGGGCTGTAGGCAAGGAAGGGAGAGGAAAAATGATACAATTCTCCTTTCATTAAAACATTTTAAAAATAAAAGAAACATTGAAAACAACTGATTAAAAGCAAGGTCCTAAAAACAAGTGCGGATGTTCAAAGCCAACCATAAGACTGGTCACGGGGATCCCAGTGGAGGAGTTAGGGGAAGGACTGAAGGAGCTGAAGGGGCCTTATCTGGCATCAATGGGAGGAGAGGCCCTTGGTCTTGTGAAGGCTCGATGCCCCAGCATAGGGGAATACTAGGGCAGTAAGGCAGGAGTGGGTGGGTGGGTAGGGGAGCATCCTCATAGAAGCAGGGTGAGGGGGGATGGGATAGGGGAAACGTGGGAAAGGGGACAACATTTGAAATGTAAATAAATAAAATGTCCAATTAAAAAAAAAAAAAAAGAAAAAGGTCCTAGGAGCTGGAGGGGTGGCTCAGGGGTTAAGAGCAATGGCTGCTTTTTCTAGAGAATCTGGATTCAATTTAAAGCACATCAAAACATTAAATAAGAAATGTTAGAATTCCACGACAACCTTCTGCTATAAAGATGCAGCGAAAACATTTTTCTCCATCTAATGTCTTGGTCATTGATCGGAGAGGCAGCAAGATAGATTTTTGAGTCTGAATAGATGATTGATAGCTTCCTGTCTATCCACAGTCAAGCTAGAACCTGATGTCCAGATTTTAACTGTAATCCCCTCTGCGGGCACTGTCAATTCAGGCACAACTTTTTTTCTGTGCAGATAGTCCACCTGACTCCATTATATTCTGGATCTGTCCTGTTTTATTCGCAGGGATATGTGACTTAAGTGCTCTAGCCAGTGGTTTGGTAGCAAACCCGCATCTACTCTCTGTACCATTCTCCATTTCCCTGGGTTCCCCCTAAGAGGGTGATGTGCAAAAGGGGCACCCCAAGCCTTAACTACTCAACTCTGGCTGGAGGCCTTTCTTTCCTTCCTTCCTTTCTTTCTTCCTTCCTTCCTTCCTTCCTTTCTCTCCTTTCTTTTTTCTTTCCCTCTCTCTTTTCTCTCTCTCCCTCCCTCCCTTCCTTTCTTTTGTGTCCCCCCCCTCCCCAACTCCCCAAGCTTAAAGGATTATGAGCTACAAGCTTAACAGTGATGACATGTTCACAGGCGAGAGGTGAGAATTAGGGGGAATGTTTCTAGTTTGGAATTCTTTCTTTTCATTGTTAGTTCTCCTATCCATATGGCCTCTGGAGTCACTGGGGAAGTTATATCGCTTCTTGCAAACGGTGAGCTGACCCACCCTCCATTCTTGGGATGGGTGAGCGACCTGTTTGTACAATTAAAATCAATCCCTTTAATCTCCTGCTACCATAGTTTCAGGGGTGGGCACAAACCAATTAATCCAATCAGCACAAAGATTGTGCTGGGAGACTGGGAAGAGAATGTCTCTTCTTTGTGTTGTTCTTGCTAAAGAGCTTTTCACATGGAGAGATCCTGTTTGAGAAAATGCTCACTCAGGAAGTAGAGGGAGGCAGGAGAAGGGGAGGTGACGGAGATGAGGGTGGGGGTGGGAGGGCGATGAAGGAAGAGAGGCAGGGAAAAAAATGGAGAGTGATGGGGAGAGAGAGGGGGAGGTGGAGGTGGAGGGGGGGAGGAGGAAGGGGAGGGAAAAGGAGAGGGAGAGGGAGAGGGAGAGAGGCACGGGCATGCGTGGGCAGAGAGGAAAGTCAGTCAGTTAGTCCTGGTGACTACAGCCAATTGATTGTTAATTAAATGAAGTTCGCTGGAGAGCCCGGTGCATTTGTTCTGATTCAAAGCCGGCTCTCCCTTCCTGCCTCACGACTGTGTCTCTTTCAGTGTCAGCATAATGTGGGCAGGGAGAAACTCTTTGCTCCGTTCCACTCCACACAGGAATAAAGGCACACGTGAACCTAAAATGCTTTGTGAACCGGCAGAAGCCACTTGTTAGAGCTGGGGAGAATCGACAATAGCAGAAGGCTGAACCGATGGAGAAGCTGGGATCACAGTCAGTTGCTCTTTTAGTCGCAGAAACTTTTCACTCCCACAAGAAGCAGGGAAGAAGCCCACAGAGGTGATTAAGCCTGTGATTGGGAGGAAGATCAGTTTGAGGTACAGTCTGTGCGGAGACCACTCAGCAGGCTCACCCAGCTGGGCGGGAACCGGAACCTCCGTGTACCAACCCGCACATTTCATCGCCTGGAATCTGCAGAGAGCCAGGGCTGTCACTGATGTGCGGCAGTAGACGCCGGTCATCAGATGCTCTGCTATACCCACTCCCATTCATGTGCCCATTAGGTGTGTGAACAGCTCTCTGCACACCAAGCTGGACTTAGGTAGCCAGTCTTTCTCACTATAGCAGCCTTTAATTTAACAGGAAAAAAATGATGAGTGGTATGCAGTAAATCCTGCACAGCCAGTGACTATTATTTTCAGGTTTTGAGAACCTTAAATAATAGCTAGCTAGGGACTATTCATATGATACTCCTAGAACGGACCCATTCTATTTTCCTCTCTGCTGACTTATACTGTCCAAGAAACAGATTGGGTTTCAGTCCCATGAGGGGAAGAAGCAAATGGAAACTAGGAGGTAGTGAGGCATACCTTTAATCTCAGCACTTGGGAGGCAAAAGCAGGCAGATCTCTATGAGTTTGAGGCCGGCCTGGTCTACAGAGTGAATTCCAGGACAGCCAGGGATATACAGAGAAACCCTGCCTCAACCAACCAACCAACCAACCAACCAACAACAACAACAACAACAACAAAAAAAAAGAATAGAAAATACCGTAAGATCATAAGAAATGTATTATTCCTTCCCATTTGATCCTGTACCTGGAGCAGACCTGGGGTGCTGGTTCTGCATGCACTCCTACAACACCCAGAGGAAGCCCTACTTCCAGGTGCTCTAACACGCTCAGGATCACAGGTGAGGCCACAACACCTGCCCCATCACCTGGAGTAACTGGGACTCCCCTTGGGTTCCAGGGATACAGGACCCCCCCCCCCCAGCTAGTGGCACAGGTTCCTTCAGGCTTGCACTACCCAGGGCCCTGGCTCCTCACCCACTCCTACAACACCCAGAGAAGGCTTGACTCCCAGAAGCTCTGACACACCCAGGATCTCAGGACCAGAGCATCCCAGAATCATAGGATCACAGAGACAGCTGGATTCCAAGGCATTCTGAAGCAACCAGGATCACAGGAGAGACAGGCTCCAGTCAGAGTCAGCAAAGGCAGTTAGCACTAGAGATAACCAGATGGTGAGAGGCAAGCACAAGACCATAAGCAACAGAAACCAGTGCTACTTGACAACATCAGAACCCAGTTCTCCCACCACACCAGCCCTGGATGCCCTAACACACCTGAAAAGCAAGATTCAGACCTAAAATCCAATCTCATGAAGATGATAGGGGAATTTAAGAAGGATATAACACCTTAAAGAAATACAAGAGAACACAGGTAAACAAGTAGAAGCCCTTAAAGAGGAAACAAATAAATCTCTTAAAGAAACACAGGAAAAAAAACAACAATCAAACAGGTAAAGGAATTGACCAAAACCTCCAGGATCTAAAAATGAAAATAGAAACATTAAAGAAAACACAGAGAGAGAGACAACCCTGGAGTTTGAAAACCTAGGAAAGAGATCACGAGTCGCAAATGCAAGCATCACCAACAGAGTACAAGAGATAGAGGAGAGAATCTCAGGCATAGAGGATACCATAGAAGACATTGACGTAAGAATCAAAGAAAATGCAAAAAGGAAAAAGCTCCTAATTCAAAGCATTCAAGAAATCCAGGACGCAATGAAAAGTCTGAACCTAAGAATAATAGGGATAGAAGAGAGTGAAGATTCCCAACTCAAAGAGCCAGCTAATATCTCCCTACCTAGTCAATATAGTACTTGAAGTCCTAGCCAGAGCAACTAGACAACAAAAGGAGGTCAAAGGGATACAAATTGCAAAAGAAGAAGTCAAAATATCACTATTTGTGAGGGATATGATAGTATAGTTAAGTGACAAAAAAAAACCCAACAAAAACAAAATAAAACAAACAAACAAACAAACAAAAAACCCATGAGAGAACTCCTACGGCTGATTAACAACTTCAGCAAAGTGACTGGATACACAATTAACTCAAACAAATCAGTAGCCTTCCTCTACTCAAAGGATAAATGGGCTGAGAAAGAAATTAGGGAAATGACACCCTTCACAATTGTCACAAATGATATGAAATATCTTGGTGTGACTTTAACCAAGCATGTGAAAGATCTATGACAAGAACTTCAAGTCTCTGAAGAAAGAAGTTGAAGATCTCAGAAGATGGAAAGATCTCCCATGCTCATGGATCAGCAGGATTAATAGAGTAAAAATAGCCATCTTACCTAAAGCAATCTACAGATTCAATGCAATCCTCATCAAAATTTCAACTCAATTATTCACAGAGATAGAATGAGCAATTCTCAAATTTATCTGGAATAACAAAAAAACCAGGATATCTCTTTTATTCTCAACAATAAGAGAATTTCTGGTAGAATTACCATCCCTGACTTCAAGCTATACTACAGAGCAATAGTCATAAAAACTGTATGGTATTGGTACAGAGACAGGCAGGTAGATCAATGGAATAGAATTTAAGACCCAGAAATGAACCCACATATCTATGGTCACTTGATCTTTGACAAAGGAGCCAAAACCTTCCAGTGGGGGAGGGGGAGGACAGCATTTCAACAAATGGTGCTGGTTTAACTGGCGGTCAGCATGTAGAAGAATGCAAATTGACCTATTCTTATCTCCTTGTACAAAGCTCAAGTTCAAGTGAATCAAGGACCTCCACATAAAACCAGGTATGATGAATCTAAAAGAACAGAAACTGGGAAAGAACCTTGAACACATTGGCACAGGGGAAAATTTCCTGAACTGAACACCGATGGCCTATGCTCTAAGATCAAGAATTGAGAAACAGGACATCATAAAATTGAAAATCTTCTGTAACAAGAAAGACACTGTCATTAGGGCTAAATGGCAACCAACAGATTGGGAAAAGATCTTTACCAATCCTACATCCCATAGTGGGTTAATATCCAAAATGTACAAAGAACTCCAGAAGTTAGGCTACAGAAAACCATAGAATCCTATTAAAAATGGGGTACAGAGCTAAACAGAGAATTCTCAACTGAGGAATCTCTCATGGCTGAGAAGCACTTAAAGAGATGTTTCACATCCTTAGACATTAGGGAAATGCAAATCAAAACAACCCTGAGATTCCACCTCACACCAGTGAGAATGGCTAAGATAAAAAAACTCAGGTGACAGCAGATGCTGGTGAGAATATGGAGAAAGAGGAACACTCCTCCATTGCTGGTGGGATTGCAGACTGGTACAACCATTCTGGAAATCAGTCTGGAGGTTCCTCAGAAAATTGGAAATAGTTCAACTGAGGACCCAGCTATACCACTCCTGGGCATATACCCCAAAGAAGCTCCAACATATAACAAAGACACATGCTCCACTATGTTCATAGCAGCCTTATTTATAGTAGCCAGAAGCTGGAAAGAACACAGATGTCCTTCAACAGAGGAATGGATACAGAAAATTAACGTGATGGAGTTATACTCAGCTATTAAAAACAACGATTTCATTAAATTTGCAGGCAAATGGCTAGAACTTGAAAATACCATCCTGAGTGAGGCAACCCAGTCACAAAAGAACACACATGGTATGTACTCAGTGATAAATGGAAATTAGCCAAAAAGAAGCTTGGAATACCCATGATACAACTTGTAGACCATATGAAACCCAAGAAGAAGGAAGATCACAGCAGAGTGTGAATGCTACACCCTTACTCAGTAAGGGGAAGAGAATAATCTCTGGGAAGTAGAGGGAGAGAGGGATCTTGGAGGGAGAGAGGAGGGGGAGGGAAAAAGCCCCAGTTCAGATGTGGGAGGAGATGGAGAAGTACAGAGGGCCAGGGATTTGAAAGTAGGTGTGTAGCAGTGGGGGAGGGGAAGTCAAGGGTAGCCACTAGAAAGTCCCAGATGCCAGGGACCCAAGAGTTTCCCACCTAACAGAAAGAACTTTAGCCAAAATACCTAACAACAGGGAGAGAGAATCTAAAGAGACCATATCCAGTGGATAGGCACGGCCCCCAATTGAGGGATAGGGCCACCCACCTACCTCAAAAATATTAATCCAGAATTACTCCTGTCAAAAGGAAATGCAGAGACAAAGAGTGGAGCAGAGACTGAAGGAAAGGCCATCCAGAGACTGCCCCTCCTAGGGATCCATCCCATCTGCTGACACCAAACCCAGACTCTACTGCTGATGCCAAGAAGTGCTTACTGACAGGAGCCTGGTATAGCTGTCTCCTGAGAGGCTCTGTCATAACCAGACCAATATAGATGAGATGCTCACAGCCAAACATTGGACTGAATGTGGGAACCCCAGTGGGGAAGTCAGGGCAAGAACTGTAGGAGCTGAAGGGGTTTGCAACCCCTTAAGAAGAACAACAATATCAACCAACCAGATCCCCCAAAACTCTCAGGGACTAAACCACCATCCAAACTGTACACAGGTGGTATCCACGGCTCCAGCTAGATATGTAGCAGAGGATGGAATTATCTGGCATCACTGGGAGGGGAGCCCCTTGGTCCTGTGGAGGCTTGATGATCCAGGATAGGGGAATGCTAGGCCACCGAGGCAGCAGTGGATGGGCAGATAGGGGAGCATCCTCATAGAGGCAGACGGGAGGGAGGAGGAGATAGGGAGTTGGTGGAGGGGAAACTGGGAAGGGTGATAACATTTGGAATGTAAATAAATAAAATAACCAATAAAAAAAAAGGGATGCATCATGTGGCTGGCCATTTAGGTAAGTGATACCAAACAGGAGCTTTTTTTTTTTTAAAGGTTTATTTATTTATTTTTTGTATGAGTGCTCTCTCTGCACGTACACCTGCAGGCCACAAGAGGGCATCAGATCCCATTACAGATGGTTGTGAGCCACCATGTGGTTGCTGGGATTTGAACTCAGGACCTCTGGAAGAGCAGCCAGTGCTCTTAAGCACTGAGCCATCTCTCCAGCCCCCATACAGGAGCTTTTTAATTTGGGTTTTAAAGCAGCATTTAAAACCACGCTATACACAAGGTGGACAAGGAGGCCATAGCTGCATCTTAAATATACGTGTGACACTGACTAGAGGAAGTTACTGGATTTTTCTGTGAGGGCATCATTGAAAAGCCTACCTTAAAAGCTTATTTTAGTCAGCGTACAAAGTAGCAGGTTTCCTGATGGCATTTTCAGGTGCAATTGCTGGGTTCCTCCCGGTTCCTTGCTGCACCTCCCTCCTTCCTTTCCCTTCGGTATCCTTTAGGTTCCAGAATCCCTTTTTCCAATCTCATATCAAATGTGTCTTCCACACCCTGTTCCAGAGTGCCTCTGTTTCCTTCCTATCTCATGCCCCTTCCTAATCTCCCACACTTAACTTCTACTTCTACTTCTCCTCCCTCTTTCTCTTCTGCTTCATCTTAAGCTCTTCCTCCTCTTCCTTCCCCTCCTCTTCCTCCCCCTCCTCTTCCTCCTCCTCCTCTTCCTCCCCCTCCTCTTCCTTCCCCTCCTCTTCCTCCCCTCCTCTTCCTCCTCCTCTTCCTCTTCCTCCTCCTCCTCCCCCCTCCTCTTTTTCCTCCTCCTCCCCCTCCTCCTCCCCCTCCTCCCCTTCCTCCTCTTCTCCCTCCTCCTCCCCGTCCTCCTCCCCCTCCTCCCCTTCCTCCTCTTCTCCCTCCTCCTCCCCCTCCTCCTCCCCCTCCTCCCCTTCCTCCTCTTCTCCCTCCTCCCCTTCTTTCTCTTCCTCCTCCTCCCCTTCCTCCCCCTCCTCCTCCCCCTCCTCCTCTTTCCCCTCCTCCTCCTCCTCCTTCATTGTTATCTTCTCCTTCTTGTTCCTCTCCCCTCCTACTTTTATTCTTTTCTTTTTGGCATCAGTGGTTTACTGGGATACGAGAACAGCTCCTGGAAAGGGCCAGACCTGTGCCTTTGTCTAGAGAGCAACCACTTGCTTATGCGTTCTGTTCTCATTCACAAGTCTTAGCTAAGCTAGGTCATCGCGATCTATTTAAGGAACAGAATGCATTTAGCCATGATCTATGTCTAAATATGCCTAGCTTCTCAAAAAAAAAAAAAAAACCCAAAAAACAGAAACCCACTAGGATTTGTGATCTAAATGTAGTAGCAGAACCAAAGCCAGGATTTTGGTGTTTGATCCTAGCCTCTGGCTCCAAGGTCCAGATTTTGTGCCAGTAGATAATATTATTTGGCACCAATTAAAAAAAAGCAGCATTAAAAAAAAATCTCAGGGGTTGGGGATTTAGCTTAGTGGTAGAGCGCTTGCCTAGCAAGCGCAAGGCCCTGGGTTCGGTCCCCAGCTCCGAAAAAAAGATAAAAGAAAAAAAAATCTCAGAGCTGGAGGAAGGGTTTGGGTGGTGAAGCATTTGTAGCAAAAGCACGAGGACCTCAGCTTGGGGAAGTTGGGTGCAATGGTGCCTGCCTGTCAGGTGTCTGCTGTGGGTCCGAGGTAGAGCGATATCTCCCTGGGGCTTAGTGCCTGGCTAGCCAGCCTAGACGAAACGCTGAGCAAGGCAATCCATCTCAACAAACCAAGTGGAGAGTAACTGAGGAAGACCTGACCTGCACACATACACGTACATGTGTACACATCTGCATGCATATATGCCCACACCCACATGAACACATATGTGTGTACACACATAGACACAGAGAGATCTTAAACATGGCTCAATTCAATTCTTCCTTAGTCTTCTCACGAATGTTCCCCAGTGACCCCTCAGAGTTTCACGTGGCAGAGAGCATGTTTCCCTTGCCCTGCATCTGAGGACTTTGAGGTTTGGTGGGAGGTGTCTTTTTTATTCAGGATATCAGAATAATCGTTTTCTACAAATTTCCAGCCAGGAGAGAAGTTCTAGACACAGGATGTCCTGCCATCCAGGGAGCAGAGTCTGTTGGCAAAAGCAGAGAGCAGAAATGGACTCAGAAGTGGACTCCTAGCTATGACCTCAAGGAGTTAGTTCTTCGCCTCTTTGACTGTGGGGGTCACTGCTGGGGTGACACAGAGATGAAATTCTCCTTTGTTCAGAGACTCAGACCACAAGGAGAGTTTTTATTGCAACTCTTCTCTTCTGGTAATAATGAAAATGAAATATTAAGAGCTCTTCATTATAGGCCTTAGGGAAATACACAAATATGTTACAACTTTCTAAAATATGTCCTGATTAAATGTCTCATTTCTCCACTTCCATAATCGGGAGATAATAGAGCGACTGATTGTGCTAAATGGGTTTCAGCAAGCCTTGCTGTCATGCTCCATGCTTCATCAGGAGGGACACTTATTTCTTCCTTGTGTCATCTTTAGATACAAAGGACAACTCATTCCTACAATTGGAAAGTAAATTTCTTTCAAAATATAAAGAATTCTGACAAGGCTTTATTTGCGACTTACATAGGAATTTTCGAGTTTATCTATAGATAAAGGAGTGCATGCAGATATGCATTGAGCTGTAATGTGGACCTCCCTCCCTCCCTTCTTTCTTTTCCCTTCCCTTCCCTTCCCTTCCCTTCCCTTCCCTTCCCTTCCCTTCCCTTCCCTCCCCTCCCCTCCCCTCCCCTCCCCTCCCCTCCCCTCCCTTCCCTTCCCTTCCCTTCCCTTTCCTTTGAGACATGGTCTCATGTAGCCTAATCTTGGTCTCCAGCTTACTGTTTATCTGAAGATGCTCCTTGAACTTCTAATCCTCTTGCCTATGACTCCTAAGTGCTAAGATTACAGGCCTGTGTCACCATGCCAGGTTTATATAGTACAGGGGATTGAACCCATGGCTTTGTGCGTGCTGGGTAAGTTCTCTACCAACAGCACTACATCCTAAGCCTGGCGCACAATGCTGGGAGCTGTTTTCTAGTGAGGATGATAAAGGAGCATCTATTGCTCCTTTCCCTCCCTCTCTCCCTCCTTCCTTCTCCCATCCCTTTTTCCTTCCTTTCCTTTTTTTTTTTACATTTTCCTTCTTTTCTATTTCCCTCCCTCTCTCCCCCACTCTCCTCTCCTTGTTTCCCTTCTTTCTTTTCTTGTTTCTCAGGGTCTCCATCTGTAACTCAGGCTGGCTTTGAATTCATAATCCTCTTGGCCGGTGTGTACTATCATATCCAGTGCAAGAATTTAACACATATCCTTCACAATGGCTTCGCTTTTTTGTTTATTTAATTCCCCCAAATAAGTAAGCAGTACCCAGCATTTGGTACTGATTCCCGAGTTATCAGCACCATTTGATTTGTTTTCCATTTTCAGCGACCTCTAGTACCATGTACATGTTGAGATGGATTTCATTCACTTCCACAGGTAAGGATGCAATGCACGTCATAGGCCAAACACTGCTGAGATCTGTAGCTAGGACTCTTGTGTGCCTGTGTCTTGTTATTTCATTCATCAGCAGTAAAGAGTGTATTGACAGATCAGGTCTTAGAGATGGAGAAGTTATCCGTATTTGGAACAAGTAGTTAAGATCTGTCAGAATAGCCCGAGCGGGTTTTGAAGATGAGCACACATTTGTCCTTCGGAAATTAGTGAAGGTGATCATTCCTGGCAGTGGGGATGGTCTGCACATAGCAAGGATGCCCTGTGCTGCCTCACATGGAAGGACAAACAGAAGTACCCTTGGGGGTTGCTGGAGTGGATAAGACCAACCTAGGATGATGGTGGCTTAGGTTATGGAGGTCCATGAAGACCAGCGACGGTGTTTTCTTTCTTAGCAAACAGGGACCGCGAAAGGAGAGCCAGGAAAATGAAGAGGCAGCTGCTGCCAGTCACTCCTCAGACCTCAACTTCACTCCTGCCCAGAGCTTTGCTACTTAGCGACGGAGCACGGTGATCATACCTCAGAAGCGGTCTGCCGGCATTCATTAAGACCCGGGCTTAATCTCAACTGACAACATCAATGTCAAAATCGGAGCTTGGAGCTGGCAGTATTTCAGTGGAGGAGTCTGGAGCTTCCACAAACTGGTTCAATAAACAATCTTGCTGCGAAACACGGAGTTTGATATTTAGAAGGGTTTTAGCTGGCATATCCACAAAGCTGTGGCATCCTGTCCAGTGACTAATTCCTCTGTGAAATGCTGAAAGACAGCTCTTTGCTCCAAGAAAGCGTGTAGGCTTCTATTTGCATGCAAATTGCTGCCATTCATGTGTGAACTACGGCAGGTAAAGGCTTTGCCAGATGGAGAAATTGGGGCAAGGCTGTCCTCCTCGATGAAGGCCACAGGTATCCACACATGCCGTCCTTCAGCTGGGTCCCGGTTTTATACATCGTCCCCTGGGGAGTAATTATTTTAATAATGGGCCACAGGGAAAGAAAATCCCACTCAACCCTGCCATCATCTAGTAAACAAAATGGTTCTAATTTATGTAATACTGAGCCAGTGTTGTATTTGATGCAATCAGTAAATTGAGTTATAGATATTGAGAGAGGTAACGGGGGTCAAGGTAAATTGATAGATCAAGAAACCCCCTTGGATTCTGACAGGTACAGTTTGTATCAGTTTTTAGGAAAAGCCATGGTGGTCTCAACAGCACCTTGTAGTGGTTAGGGATGTTTGCCTTGAGACCCAGAGTTCAACCGTGGTTCTAGCCCTTCCGACCCAGCAGGCTTTGAGGACATCCTTCACCTTTCTGAAGTGTCAGCTTTGCATTTACAGAGTGAGGACAATCATGGACAGCTGGATTTCCTCCCTTCCTGACCACACGAGGAGAGTCTGACAGGGTTAAAAAAAGGGAGCTTATGTGTAGTCAAGCTTCCTCATATTGACCACTACGGCTGGAGCTGAGGTGCCCACAGGGTTGTGTTATTCTCCAGATGGTGCTGCCTGTCTTGTTTTGTTGGGAGGGGTGCTCTGGGAGATTTGGGAAATGGGCATCCGATTTTGCTGGTAGAAGCTGGTCACTAGGGGTTGACTTTTACAAGTTACACATGGCCTCTGTTCCGGTTATGCTCTCTGTTTCTTGGTGGTATAAGCGGCGTCTCTCACATACTCCTATCACTGTGAATCAGGCTGCTTTGCTGCCCTTTCCCCACCTTGACAGACAGACACCCTCTGGAAGTGCGAGCAAAGTTGATCTTTTCTCCTGTAAGTTCTTTTTGTCAGGGTCTGCGCCCACTGCGAGATAAGAGTAACTAAGATGATAATTCTAATAATTATTACCACTATCAGTGAAATAGCTTTGGGCCTAGGTGAAGTGTTTTTATTTTCCGTGATAGCTGCGATAATTAACTCACAGATGTTGTTTCTCCAATAAACAGAAATCTCCCAGGATAGACGCCATGTCTTCCTGTTATCAGCAGTTTCTTTAACACTTAGTAGGCATTTGGCAAACAGATCTTAACTGCACAGGTTTTAAACATTAATTATGATTATTTGGTATCTCTTTCTGTCTCTTTCTCCTGTAGCACCTGTCACTACCACCACCATCACCACCACCACCACCACCACCATCACCACCACTACCACCATCACCACCACCACCACCACCACCACCATCACCACCACTACCACCATCACCACCACCACCATCACCACCACTACCACCATCACCACCATCACCACCATCACCACCATCACCACCACCACCACCACCACCATCACCACCATCACCACCACCACCACCACCACCATCACCACCACTACCACCATCACCACCATCACCACCACCATCACCACCATCACCACCACCACCACCACCACCATCACCACCACTACCACCATCACCACCATCACCACCACCACCACCACCATCACCACCATCACCACCACCACCACCACCATCACCACCACCACCACCATCACCACCACTACCACCATCACCACCATCACCACCACCACCACCACCACCATCACCACCACTACCACCATCACCACCACCACCACCACCACCACCATCACCACCACCACCACCATCACCACCACTACCACCATCACCACCATCACCACCACCACCACCACCACCATCACCACCACTACCACCATCACCACCACCACCACCACCACCACCATCACCACCACTACCACCATCACCACCACCACCACCATCACCACCATCACCACCACCACCATCACCACCATCACCACCATCACCACCACCACCACCACCACCACCATCACCACCACTACCACCATCACCACCATCACCACCACCATCACCACCATCACCACCACCACCACCACCACCATCACCACCACTACCACCATCACCACCATCACCACCACCACCACCACCATCACCACCATCACCACCACCACCACCACCACCATCACCACCACCACCACCATCACCACCACTACCACCATCACTACCATCACCACCACCACCACCACCATCACCACCACTACCACCATCACCACCATCACTACCACCACCACCACCATCACCACCACCACCACCATCACCACCACTACCACCATCACCACCATCACCACCACCACCACCACCATCACCACCATCACCACCACCACCACCACCACCATCACCACCACCACCACCATCACCACCACTACCACCATCACTACCATCACCACCACCACCACCACCATCACCACCACTACCACCATCACCACCATCACTACCATCACCACCACCATCACCACCACCACCATCACCACCACCACCATCACCACCATCACCACCACCACCACCACCACCACCATCACCACCACCACCACCACCACCACCACCACCACCACCACCACCATCACCACTACCACCCCCTCATCACTACCACTGTCACTGCCACCACCACTACTACTGTTTATCCTACTTTCAATTTTTTTATCCTACTTTCAATTTTATAGAGATAAATCTGGAAAAATTCATGCTGAGGACTCAGAGATCAACACAGCAGTTACGAGTCACATCTTTCCCAGGACGACCTCCTTGCCTGTGGACCTTCACTACCTCTCTCATGAATCTCCAGTCTGTTCCTTGCGCTTTTCCCGGCCCTGTGCTATGAGCTAAGTTTGTGACTTTATGAATCAGTTTTCTTATCCTGCCTCGGCCACCTCCAGGCTGACAGCTCCTGCTTCCACACCCACCCCTGCCTCAGACTCCGACTGCCATTTATGCTTTCCTTCCCTCACCCTGAGAGATCTACCCAACTTCTGAAGCTCATTTTCCTTCTTGAGAGATGGTAGAGAAAGTCCTACCCTATTTTTATGTGCAGATATTTCCTAAGGGGAGAAAAAGCAGGGGCCTTTTTGGACATAGTCCTGTCTGCTGACTAAGCTCCTCTTTCTCACCATGCACACCCATTCAGCTCTCTGAAGTGGGCCAAATGAAAGCGACCGCAGCCCGGGATGGCCCCCACTGCCGCCCTTTTCTTCCCTCCCAAAGGTTAAGCTAGAGCATTTCCTACTCTTTCTTTGTCATTTCTGTTGCTCTCAGAGGACTTACTCCTCTTACTACCGTTTGGACACTCCAGACTTTTTCCAGTTCAACACAAGTCTTGTGCGTCTCCACATCAACATGAAATGAGTCAGTTTCTTTCCTAAAGAGGCTTCTTGCCTAAGTTCTAAGGAAAATCTGAAGTCAAATAAGGTGTATTTTAATGGAGAAGACAACTCTTCCTTGTTCCATTCTTTTTAAAAAGCAAAAGATTATATATGTATGTATGTATGTATGTATGTATGTATGTATGTATGTGTACATGTGTGCCTGAGTGAATTTATGTGTTCCGTGTGCAGGAACTGGAATTACAGGCAGTTGTGAGCTGTCGGATGTGGGTGCTGGGAATTGAACCTAGGACCTCAGGAAGAGCACTAGACAGTCTTAGTGGCTGCATCATTTCTCCAGCCCTATTTTTAAAAAACGAAATAAACAAACAAAACAAAAACAAACCCCTTCATCGTTTCCTAAAGTTTTTTTTTTTTTTTCAGGCTGGAAACTCTGGTGGGAGGAGATACTCTGCTGAGGGAGCGTCTGGGAAAGAATTCAGGCCTCCTCTTGTCCCATTAACAAAACATAAACCACCGTGTAAGCACTCGAGATGGAGGGCTCTAGTGTCCTGCTGGTTAGAGAGGGTCTCGAGAGACTGCTGAGTAGTTGATAATAGTGTAAACTTGGGCTTGGTGTGGCAGGGAGGCAGATTTTGAAGCATGAAAGAAAGATCGACGTAGAGTGAATGCCGAAAGACCTGACTGCTGACTGATACATGGATTTTCAAAACAAAACGAAACAGAACAGAACAACTGGAAGCTGTTCACGTATCATGCATCAGCTGAACTGAGGAAGGACAGAGGTGTAGGAAGGCCATCTAAGGAGCAACGACAGTATCTCACGTCATGTCCATTCTCTCAGCACACCCAACGCACACACATGCTCGTGTGGGCTAGCACTGCAGCTCAGTTACAGATGCCACCTCCAGGAAGTCTCGCCAACACCCTCCTCCTCTGCATCCTACATGTCACATCCTCAGTCTTCTGCAAAGTCACCTTCAAATGGCTTTTGAGCCTAAAGTCCTGTTTGCCTCTCTTGGGTCCTTATTTCCATCATTCTCTGGCACAGTCCATCCCCTTTCTAATTTCTCCTCCATTTCCCTTTACCTGACTCCAATAACATCTACTTTCTGAAGAGTCTTTCCCTCTCTAAGACAGACTTAGATTTGAGATTCCAGCCCTGTTCTCGGTTGACTTTTGTTGACCTAAACAGATCTTTTCTGCTAGACCTAGGATACGAGGACCCCACAGTGGGGCAGACTACAGTCTGATGCTGTGGACAACCATCCTTCGGTTCAGTGGACTTTTACACACGGTTGTAACAAAGAAAGCAGTGGTCCAAGGAAGGTCGTTTGAGTGCAGAAAAGCATGTAAATAAACACCAGTAAGCACACACTGATTATTAACAGAGCAGTCCTTTCCCAGACTTTCTCTGGACAGAGCAATTTAAACCCAATTGCCTGGCATGTACCATAGATTATCTCTGGAAAAGCATGAAAGCAAGCCAGGAGGTCATATCCAGATTCGGGGTCCACCAACCAGATTGCGTTCGATAGTTATGATCTGACATCTGACAAGAGTAACCATGCCTTATAAATAGAATGTAAATGTTTAACCCAGGAGGTATGTTCAAGAACAGTCCAGGGGGGGTTGGGGATTTAGCTCAGTGGTAGAGCGCTTGCCTAGCAAGCGCAAGGCCCTGGGTTCGGTCCCCAGCTCCGAAAAAAAAGAAAAAAAAAAAAAGAACAGTCCAGGGAACAAAATGCACCAGAGGTTCAAGGCCCTCTGCCTTTTCTCCTGGAGCCTCTCTCACAGGTCCCCAAGGCATTGTTCACCAGGCATGAATCTTTGGACTGCATTCTGACATTCTCATCAAAACCTCTGCTGTTTTCCTAGCCTTCTCCCTGGCCTTCCCAGCTCTGTAGGATTTGACATCCTGGTTATTGTTGCCTTTCCCACTGCTCATGACTACTCTCTGGTTTCTGCCTACACCATTCTACATGCTTGGTGGTTGCTCCTAAAATGCACAGGATCTCTCTCTCTCTCTGTCTCTCTCTGTCTCTCTCTCTGTCTGTCTCTGTCTTTCTGTCTCTGTCTCTCTCTCTGTCTCTGTCTGTCTCTGTCTCTGTCTTTCTGTTTCTGTCTCTGTCTGTCTCTGTCTGTCTCTGTCTCTGTCTGTCTCTGTCTCTCTGTCTCTGTCTCTGTCTGTCTCTCTCTGTCTTTCTGTCTCTGTCTCTCTCTCTGCCTCTGTCTCTGTCTGTCTCTGTCTCTCTCTCTCTGTCTTTCTGTCTCTGTCTCTGTCTCTGTCTCTCTGTCTTTCTGTCTCTGTCTCTCTGTCTCTGTCTCTGTCTCTCTCTGTCTCTGTCTCTGTCTCTCTCTGTCTCTCTCTCTCTGTCTTTCTGTCTCTGTCTCTCTCTCTCTGTCTCTCTCTGTCTCTCTCTGTCTATCTCTGTCTCTCTCTCTCTGTCTCTGTCTCTCTCTTTCTGTCTGTTGTCTCTGTCTGTCTGTCTCTCTCTCTGGTGGCATGGGGGGTGTTGTGCTTGTTTCTCTTTCCTTGGAATATGATTTTTCTGATCTCATCGCTTCTTTTCCTTTTCTCAAGTCTTTCACCAAATGTTATTTATTAAGAGATAATTGCGGGCTGGGGATTTAGCTCAGTGGTAGAGCGCTTACCTAGGAAGCGCAAGGCCCTGGGTTCGGTCCCCAGCTCCAAAAAAAAAGAAACAAACAAACAAAAAAAAGAGATAATTGCCCCATCTTCTATTTCTTTATCTTCCTTCTGTTTATACCGGAGGCTGGATTCTGTTTGGATGCATTTATGTCTTTCGTGAGTGTCTTTCTCACCAGAATGGAAGATGTCATGGTTAGGAACTCGATGACACCATTTACAATGACATCATTTGTCACCAGACCTCACAGGGTGGGGCACACAGTGGACACTGTATGTGTATTTGAAGACACAGTGGACAATATAGCTGTGTTTGAAGATATTTGGCACATGGGTCGGGTGCCTGCTTTCCCTCTTAGATGCTCCCTGCGGTTCTTGCTTGTAATATACTAGTGATTTAGCCAAACAAGATGGTCTCACCTCAGATTCAGGTATCATTTTTCCAATGTGGAGAATTTTACAATTTTGTAGGAGTTGGAGCATCTAGAAGAATAATTTATCTTAAAAAATGTTATGAAACTCAGATGAATTATATGATGATGATTGTTTGATTAAAGAATGTCTCCCACAGTCTTGGGTGTTTGTACACTTGGTCCCCAGTTGATGGCTCTGTTTGGGTGATGTAGTCTTACTGGAGGAAGAGCATCTGAGGAGAGGCAGGCTTTGAGATTAAAAGCCTCATACTGCTTGCAGTGGGGGCCCTCTCTGCTTCATGTTACAGTGGAGGAGGTAAGTTTTCCCTCTGCCATTTGCTGCTATGGTCCCTTCTACCCTCTAGATGTTGCTTTTCTTCATGGTGTTTTATCATAGTAACAGAAAAGTAGCTGATACAATGATAATGTAATTGCCACCGCAGCTATCTCCAAGTTGAAACATCCCCTGCTGGAGGGAGACTGGGAAGACTCAGGAAGTTAATGAAACTTACAAGGCTCAAGGACTTCATGAAAGCAACAGGATTTACAAGTCTGCCCTGACAAGGTTATGTAAGCAATAAGCAATGCCGAGGAGGGGACATTCTTTGGTGGAGGTGCCACCAAGTTGGCAGGGATTTCCAGAGATGCAGCCTTTTTTTGGGGGGTGGGTGGGAGCATTCACTCATGGTGAGATGGGACCATTGGTGAGGCAAATAACTTTTAGCTGCCTGTTTTTCTATCAATAGCTCCTCCTTAACATTTCTATAAGTAACCCTAATAAACTCATTGGTTTGCCAAGCTAGACTTGTGTAGAATTATTTCTTTGGTGTGTTGTGGTGCCCTCTCTCGGTGAATCAATATTCATGTCTCCCCAGGAAAAGTCCTTCAACAGACATACATAAGTATGAGAAACATCAGAGACAATCACATAATGAAGTAATGGATTCGAAAGTGTTTAGAAATAATTTATGGGAGGAAAAGACATTCAACTGCAAAACTTCCGCTCAATGACTTATTAGGGATTTTTAGTGAGAACTTAAAGAAAAAGGTCAATTATTCTATTACAGTTTTAGAACGTCTTAGACAGTTTTGAAACATGGCAGTGTGAGAATTATTATCAAAGGCATTAGAGCCCCAAGGAAGTCACCAAGACATTTCCCCCCCACTAATGATAAACTTTTGAACCATTATCCTGTTAATTTAAAATATTTTAAGAGGTGATTCACTTACTATTCCCCTTGTATGAATATTCTGCTCATGCCTAATTGACGTGTCAAGGAAACTTTCTCCCTGATCGAAAGCTTGCACGTTCCTTTCTTAATTCTGCCCATTACTCTTACGTAGGTCATGGTCATGTTAAAGATACACTCTCTGTATTCAGCCCCACCCGTGTCAGCTGTGTCTGGAGTCTGTGAGCCACCTCTATATGGGGGCACAGAAAGGCCTCCCACATTCACCCCTGTTGTCTGCCTCTCCACCTGGGCCCCATACACTGCCTCATCTCATCCCCATAGCAACCAGGTGAGGTGGGCGGGTATTCTTAGTGACATCTTAGTGGTGTAAAAATTGGGTTGGATGGGGGTGTGTGTCTGAATCAGATGAGCGATTTGAATCTCAGATATAACTTATTCCAAATTCTGCTTTCCTTTACATCAGTAAACTATAGAAAGTCTTCTCTGCATATTTTACACAATGTAGGCTCCAAGTGGTTTTTTTTTTTTCACTCTAATTCCATGTCTCTTTCAGGAACGATGCTTTGGGAGCCTAGCAGTAGGTGATAACTTTCCTTTCCAGAAACTTCTTTTTACCAAGTCACCCACACACATCCTGTTTTCAGTTCCCATTTGTCTGTGCTGCGTTTGAGGTGATATGTTTGAATCTGGCTATCCTTACCTCTGTAGGTTCCCTGGATAACTTAACAATACTTAACAGTGTTTGCAATGCCACAAGTGTTAAGAATTTGCGAATCTCATTAGCCCTTGCTCCTTCCTTCAGATCATTAATGAAGATGCTAAACAAAATTTGACAAACCAATCCTTATGCTACCCTGATAGAAAACCAGGTACTCGGAAGCTCATGATTATTCCTTGCTCATGACTCTTGAGTCAGTCCCCAAATCAACTGAGGGTACTCAGAGCCAAGCCAATTTCAATTAATTCTGTAAGGAGAACTTCATGAGCAAAAGTACCACCAACTTCCTTAAAAGTAAATGGATCACTTGTAGTCACTTAACCTACAAAAATTAAAATTGCGTCCAAGTAGCAATTATAGGACATTTCTCTGGTGAAATCCAATCTATTTTGAATTTCTTTTTACCTCATAGTTTCCGTGATCAAGAGTTTTTTCTTAAACACACCTAATATTCAGTGCCATACTCGAAAATCAGTGTGAATATCTGTAGTGTTTATTTTCATAATTTAGAAGATGGCTTCTCTCGATTTCATTTGCTTCCTTCTCTAAAGCAGCTGATACTTTTTTTTATCTGGACATAGAGGATGTGAAAAATAAAAAACAGAATTGTCATCATGTAACAAAAACCATGCAGACTTAGAGTCTAAATCTCTCTTCCCAAGTGTGAGCATGCATGTAAATGTCTGTGCATGTATGTGTCTGTGTATTCATGTGTGGGTGCATTCATGTGTCTGTGCATGTATGTGTTTGTGCATTCCTGTGTGGGTGCATTCATGTGTCTGTTCATTTATGTGTCTGTGCATTCATGTGTGGGTGCATTCATGTGTCTGTGCATTCATGTGTCTGTGCATTCCTGTGTGGGTGCATTCATGTGTCTGTTCACGTATGTGTCTGTGCATTCCTGTGTGGGTGCATTCATGTGTCTGTGCATTCATGTGTGGGTGCATTCATGTGTCTGTGCATGTATATGTCTGTGCATTCATGTGTGGGTGCATTCATGTCTGTTCATGTATGTGTCTGTGCATTCATGTGTCTGTTCATGTATGTGTCTGTGCATTCATGTGTATGTTCATGTATATGTCTGTGCATTCATGTGTGGGTGCATTCATGTGTCTGTGCATGTATGTGTCTGTGCATTCATGTGTGGGTGCATTCATGTGTCTGTGCATGTATGTGTCTGTACATTCCTGTGTGGGTGCATTCATGTGTCTGTACATTCATGTGTGGGTGCATTCATGTGTCTGTGCATGTATGTGTCTGTGCATTCATGTGTGGGTGCATTCATGTCTGTTCATGTATGTGTCTGTGCATTCATGTGTCTGTTCATGTATGTGTCTGTGCATTCATGTGTCTGTTCATGTATGTGTCTGTGCATTCATGTGTGGGTGCATTCATGTGTCTGTTCATGTATGTGTCTGTGCGTATATGTCTGTGCATGTATGTGTGGGTGCATTCATGTGTCTGTGCATGTATGTGTCTGTGCATTCATGTGTGGGTGCATTCTTGTGTCTGTTCATGTATGTGTCTGTGCATGTATGTGTCTGTTCATGTATGTGTCTGTTCATGTATGTGTCTGTGCATTCATGTGTGCGATACTTGCAGGGGACAGAGAATGACCTCAAGTGCTATTCCTCAGGGTACAGCAAGGTCTCTCACTGGCTTGGGGTTCGCTGCTTGAGCAAGCATCAGGAATCCTCTTGCCTTTCTTCCCCAATGCTGTGAGTAGAAGGGCATGCCACCACACCAGACTTTAACGTTTTTTTTTTTTTAAATGTGGGTTCTGAGAACTAAAGTCAGTTTCTTGTGCTTGCAAGACAGGCAAACACTTCTCTAACTGAGCTATCTCCCCAGTCCTTCTTTAAAAGTTTGAAATCTCAGCTTTTCTAGTTCTTAGTGGTCTGACTTTGGGCAGCTAACGGCATCTCCATTTTATATAGCATCACAGTGATATCTATTATAGAGTAAAACTATAAAAAAGTGAAAAATTATGGAAGTAGCAGGGTGAAAAATAACTTGTGAGTCCCGTCTTGCAGTTCATCAGAGTGTCAGTCGGCGTCAGAGTGTCTGTCAGTCGGCGTCAGAGTGTCTGTCAGTCGGCGTCAGAGTGTCTGTCAGTCGGCGTCAGCAGTGAAGGGATGGCTATGACACGAAGGTCACTGCTCATTGCTCACCGTGTTGACGCTTTCTTCTTCGTTTGCAAACACACTGGGAACGATTTGTAAATTCCCATAATCATTTCACAAACTAATTTTGAAATAGTCAAAGTGCCATTAGAAGGCAAGGGGAAAAGAGCCACGTTATTAGAACTGCAGTATAAGCTACTTGGGAATGTGAGGCAGGAGGATTGGTGGGGTGCAGGAGTTTGGGCCGTCATCATCATCCCACCTCAAAGAAAGAGAAAGCTATTAAAATGAAGAAATGGAGAACCTGAAGGAAACAGACCGGATAAACAGTTCTCTGCACCCAAATCCCGTGGGAGGGAGAGCTAAACCTTCAGAGAGGCGGACACGCCTGGGAAACCAGAAGAGACTGCACTCTGTGCACATCCAGACGCCAGAGGAAAACACCAAACGCCATCTGGAACCCTGGTGCACGGAGGCTCCCGGAAAGAGCGGCGCAGATCTTCCCGGTTGCTGCCGCCGCGGAGAGGACTTAGGCAGTACCCCACGAGCAAACTTGAGCCTTGGAACCACAGGTAGGACCAACTTTTCCCCTGCAAGAAACCTGCCTGGTGAACTCAAGACACAGGCCCACAGGAACAGCTGAAGACCTGTAGAGAGGAAAAACTACACGCCCGAAAGCAGAACACTCTGTCCCCATAACTGGCTGAAAGAAAACAGGAAAACAGGTCTACAGCACTCCTGACACACAGGCTTATAGGACAGTCTAGCCACGGTCAGAAATAGCAGAACAAAGTAACACTAGAGATAATCTGATGGCGAGAGGCAAGCGCAGGAACCCAAGCAACAGAAACCAAGACTACATGGCGTCATCGGAGCCCAATTCTCCCACCAAAGCAAACACTGAATATCCAAACACACCAGAAAAGCAAGATCTAGTTTCAAAATCATATTTGATCATGATGCTGGAGGACTTCAAGAAAGACATAAAGAACTCCCTTAGAGAACAAGTAGAAGCCTACAGAGAGGAATCGCAAAAATCCCTGAAAGAATTCCAGGAAAACACAATCAAACAGTTGAAGGAATTAAAAATGGAAATAGAAGCAATCAAGAAAGAACACATGGAAATAACCCTGGACATAGAAAATCAAAAGAAAAGACAAGGAGCTGTAGATACAAGCTTCACCAACAGAATACAAGAGATGGAAGAGAGAATCTCAGGAGCAGAAGATTCCATAGAAATCATTGACTCAACTGTCAAAGATAATGTAAAGCGGAAAAAGCTACTGGTCCAAAACATACAGGAAATCCAGGACTCAATGAGAAGATCAAACCTAAGGATAATAGGTATAGAAGAGAGTGAAGACTCCCAGCTCAAAGGACCAGTAAATATCTTCAACAAAATCATAGAAGAAAACTTCCCTAACCTAAAAAAAGAGATACCCATCGACATACAAGAAGCCTACAGAACTCCAAATAGATTGGACCAGAAAAGAAACACCTCCCGTCACATAATTGTCAAAACACCAAACGCACAAAATAAAGAAAGAATATTAAAAGCAGTAAGGGAAAAAGGTCAAGTAACATATAAAGGCAGACCTATCAGAATCACACCAGACTTTTCGCCAGAAACTATGAAGGCCAGAAGATCCTGGACAGATGTCATACAGACCCTAAGAGAACACAAATGCCAGCCCAGGTTACTGTATCCTGCAAAACTCTCAATTAACATAGATGGAGAAACCAAGATATTCCATGACAAAACCAAATTTACACAATATCTTTCTACAAATCCAGCACTACAAAGGATAATAAAGGGTAAAGCCCAACATAAGGAGGCAAGCTATACCCTAGAAGAAGCAAGAAACTAATCGTCTTGGCAACAAAACAAGGAGAATGAAAGCACACAAACATAACCTCACATCCAAATATGAATATAACAGGAAGCAATAATCACTATTCCTTAATATCTCTCAATATCAATGGCCTCAACTCCCCAATAAAAAGACATAGATTAACAAACTGGATACGCAATGAGGACCCTGCATTCTGCTGCCTACAGGAAACACACCTCAGAGACAAAGACAGACACTACCTCAGAGTGAAAGGCTGGAAAACAACTTTCCAAGCAAATGGTCAGAAGAAGCAAGCTGGAGTAGCCATTCTAATATCAAATAAAATCAATTTTCAATTAAAAGTCATCAAAAAAGATAAGGAAGGACACTTCATATTCATCAAAGGAAAAATCCACCAAGATGAACTCTCAATCCTCATCTTCGGTTGGTTTATATACAAGTGTGCAATTTCTAGGCTTGAAAGTAAAATGATGCTATCTGGTGCTGGATAGAGGAGCCTTATTTTTTATTATGGCAGCTTGCTATTTTTGTAATATGGTGATTTGGTTGAACACATTAAAGTACAGTAGTAACTGATCTCCCCCTCTTCCTGGATGAGTGAGGAGATGATTAAATGTTGATGTCAGCATCCATGAGCATATTCAGATGAGCTTCTGCTTCTGTTGAAAAGGATGCTGTGTTTGACTGTGGTCCGAAGCTTTGAAGCACTACTTGGCATCTCCTTCCTTGGAGGTCTCACTGTTTAAACATAACAGATTTGATAGCTTGTTGGTAAGGTGAGGTCCAGCTTGTCTCCACTAGGTCATCTTCATGTGAATCCGGTGGCTATACGGTTTTGTTCTAGGGATATTTCATTTTTTTTAATAACGGTTTTAGCTGACATTCATGGAGAGAATGAATCCTTAGAAGTGTGCCACTAGTGAAAGGAAATCCTGTCTAGAGTATGTTTCTTTACAAAGCTGTGTCACACCATCCTTTGGGCCCTCTGCTGGAAAAGTAGAATCAAGTCTCAAATAATGCCTTTTAAATTGTATCCTCTAGTATTATAGATGTAGGACAGTACTGTATCATACCTCTGTGGATGTAAAATAGCTTGTACCTGCTTTATGATACGTAGTAGTGACCGTGCTTTATCAGAGCTGTTTTTAATGATGTTGCTCAGAATGTTTTCTTTCCAGATGATGATTGAGAAGCTAATTTAAAAAAAATGGTGCCAGGTACCACAAGAGTAACAGAACTGTGCTGTTTTCTCGGGTTTTGTTTTTTTACTTTTTTTTTTTAATGGAGTGTGCTGGATGTCTTTACAGTTTTGTTCAGATGACTGCAGAACCTGGAAAAGCTGTTGCTGCTGTTGATGCATAACACACTGCTATTATTGGTCTTTTTATATAAATATAAATATATATATACAGATATATAATTTGAATTTTTTGAAACTTTACCTGTGCTGTCAACTTTCGAAAAAAGTATCCCCGTTTACTGTGTTGAGTTGGCACTGTACAGAAATTAACAGCCATATTGGTCTAGAAATGTTGAACTTAAGTTTTTTCCATTTGTACAGGGGTAACACACTGTATTAAATATGTAAGGTCTTATATACGTGGGTTTGATTACAAAAACTAATAAAGTATTCTCTAAATAAAAAAAAATACTAAAAAAAAAAATGAAGAAATGCCCTTCTCAACCTTAAGAACGAAGCACGCAGAGCCTGTTTTGTACAAAGGTCGTGAAAATGAGACCTAACGCTTTTTTCTGGAAGTTTTAAGCTATTTTCCATAGCTTACTAGCTACAGGGGTACGGTCTTCTAAATAAACGACTTTGGCAAATCTCGGAGAAGTTTTCTGTGGAAGAGAGTTCTTTGCAGCACTGGTCACAACTGCAAAAGAACCAGGCTTACAGTTTACTGGGACGGATAAATGCATACACAAATGGCTTGTTCCTTGACTGCATTCCGTTTGTACAAATTGATAAGGTTATTCCTGGAGTCCATCTACCATTGCTCAAGTATAAACCTTGCTTTCCTCATTTATCGTGAAGGGCGGAGGCAGAGGCTGTTTGTTATGACAGCCTCAAAAGGCCATCAAAAACACAAACTTTCTGATACAGAGCCACCCGCACACTCATGTTACTATTATAACTACATAATACATAATAGCTGAGATACGGGACCAATTTACACATCTCTCAAAAGGCTAATAGGTAGAGAAATGTACATCGATACAATGGGATTTACTTAACTGCAAAGGATGAAATTATGTCATTGCAGGAAAATGTACAGAACTGGAAATCATTCCACTAAATAAAGTCAGACTCAGAAAGACAAATATCTCATATTCGTAATCTAGATTTAAATGCATATGTATGTATGTATGTATGTATGTATGTATGTATGTATGTATGTCATGAAGTAGGAAGGGGGCTATGAAGGGAAGAATGGATATGAATGGGAGGAGGAATAAGAGAATAATGGATGTGTGTGTGTGTGTGTGTGTGTGTGTGTGTGTGTGTGTGTAGGCTTGTGTGTGTGATAAAAGCAGAATGGTGACCTATTTGTGGAAAGGAAGGTTATCATTGAGAGAGGGAGGAGGGAAAGGGAAGACAGTGAAGGTAATGAACATAAACAAAATATAACTATATATATACATATATATATATATATTTGACGATATCACAATGAAACGTATGCCTTTGTATGACAACCAAAATATCAAAAGGACTCCTAGCTTCTTTGTATAACACGTTGCCATAGGTACATGGAGTTCCTTTCCTTATGGTCATAAAATGGCTGCCCCGCCAGTGTGAATTATATCTTCATTCTCAGCCAGAAAAGATGAAAAGGAAAGAAGTAAGGAGGACTGGATGAGGCCAGAGCAGTTCTCAAGAGACTCCACTTTTGTCTCACTAGCTAGAACTGTGCCGGAGAGCTAGACGTGGCTGCCAGAGGCCTGGGAAATATTGGCTAGCTTTGTAGTGCACACAATTGTGTGGAGAGCATGCTATGTTTCTCGTAAAAAACATGGTTTTGGGGAGGCAACTGGTACTTTCCATCTGCTCTGTGGAAAGAATGAGTTTCACATTTGGTCACTAATGTGTGTAAACCCGGGAAGCAGGACTAGGGGTGAAAGTCCAAGTAACAGAATATTATCTGTGGTGTGATGATCTTCATATGAGTTTAAAGAAGCTATACGCACTAAAATCTGTTAGCTAGGAATATCTATCTCAATTAAAAAAGCAGAAAAATGTATCTGTGAAAGCCAAATGATCTGAGAGAACAAGAGAGACAAAATTCAGAGCTGGATATAAAGGGAGTCCCAACTATTTCCCGAATCCATTGTCAAGCAAAAATTCCAAGCTTAATTACAACAAGAGCGTTAGTACGTCTCATAGAAAGTAATGCACAAACACAGGCCAGGTGCCTGCACGAGGTGTCTCTTTTGATTTCAGAATCTTTTCTGCTCCAAACTTCTTAGCTGTAGAAGGGTGACCCCAGAGGCTACAATCTAATTAAATCGATGTAATCATTTTCGGAGAATGAGATCTGTCATTTAAAATCCACAGCAAATATTTGAACGAGCAAAATAATAAGAAAAATATAAATAGGGATTTGCTTTTGGCAAGCTATTAAAATATTTAATTTTGAACAGAAAATGAAACTGTTAGTTCCTTATGTTCTCTGATGCCCTCTGAACTCTTAGATTTCTGTGGAGGAAATTGCAAAGATGAGAAGCAAATGGCATTTGATACAGGGAGACAATTGCATATTTTTTAGTAATATGTGTTGTGTCATAAAGCTGTTATGAAAATACATTGTTGCCCGAGGTGATAAAGTTCGTACAATTCTTTCCTAGTTCCTTAGACAGATTTAAAGCTCAAAGTCTTTACAGGCAGCAATAATGTAACGATGAAGGCCAGTGTAACTGAATTAAACAGTTATTTATGCTGAGAGTGACCCTTATAATTGATACTATTTGTTTACATATGTGTCCAATCAACTTTTATTAAACACCTACTATGTATGAGAGAGTATTTGCCAGGTCCTGGGGACTTGGATATACAGTTATTGCCCTGTCATTTAAAAACCATTCGAGACACAGACATGTAAAGAAAAGTATAATAAAAAAATAGAGTTAGAGGAAGGCATTTGATATGGGAACACCGAAAGACTTAATTTGGTGAACTGATCCATACAGGTCCCAGGAGGAAATGAGTGGTCCCTCCAAACAGGATCATTTGAGGCTAGTTGACTAGAAGGCTATCTGCGAAATGTGGCTATAGAATGAAGAGGCATGAAGGGTGGCTGAGGGAGGTCATGCCAGTCCTAGGCTCACAGTGAACAGGGGAGGAATGGCCATACCCACCTTATACCATCCCTGATAAGGTGCTGGGGTAGCTGAGTTCAACTGCAAATCATGGGCTTGACCACTCATGTGGGCTGCTTTTTGGGAAAGGAAATAGGACAGGAATGGTTGGGGAAAGACATGGTGTTCGTTTAGTACCAAGAAATGTGGGCACAGCTCATTGTGGGTGAGCCTGGCCTGTACAAGCGAGGTAACTGACCATGAACCTGGGATCAGCCACTAAGCAGTGCTCTCTTGTGGTTGTTGCTTCAGTTCTTGCCTCCAAGTTCCTGCCTTGAGTTCCTGCTCTGGCTTGCCTCCAGGACGGACAGTAACTGGTAAGTCAAATAAACCCATTCATCCCCAAGCTGTTTTTGGTCAGTGTTTTATTACAGCAACAGAAAAACCAACCAGAACACACTGCTACTGTATTTAACTTGGCCCCATCTTTCTTTTTAATCTCCCTCCTATATTTTGTTGTCTCTGTCTCTTCACCTCTCTTGTTGGGGGGAAAATATATGCAGAATTCAACACTTTGTATGGGATTTTGTGTGTGTGAGATGCTGGAGAGTGAAACCAGGACCTTGTGCATGCTTTGTAAGTGCTGTACTGCTGAGCTACATTACCAGCCCCTGTGTGGGGATTTGATTGTATGTGTGTACATAGTCTTATATGTGTATGAATGAATTGGAACCCTTTAATTTAAGAATTAATTTATATAAATTACACACACACAGAGGGAGAGAGAGAGAGAAAGAGAGAGAGAGTGAGAGAGAGAGAGAGCGAGAGAGAGAGAGCGAGCGAGCGAGAGAGCGCGCAAGCCACTGTAGTTTTTTTGGGTTGCCAACTTGTGGGAATGGATTCTTCTCTCCCCACCATGTGTTTTCTGGGAATCAAACTCAGGTCCTCACGACGTGACAGAACTTAGATGGTCATGATTGGCAACAGTGCCTTTACGTGGTAAGCCCAGCCTTATACATTTTACTTTTTTTTTTATTTTTTTAGATCAGATATAACTATAGCTTGAGTTTTCAAAACCATCTTTCCAAGTTTCTCATATACAATGCATAGGACTACAGAGGAAATGTTTATGCTGCAAAGTTGTGATAAATTAGAAAACTGTGATGTAATGAAATGTGAACTCTACTAAGGCATTAAGTCACATGCTCCTCTGGTGGGTCTATTAGCTGTCATAACTTCAGTGGAATGGCATGGGATAAACTTGGGAAATGCACCAGGGTAACAATTGCAATGTTAAATGACATCTGTGGTTTCCAACAGGGACAAAATGACAACTGAAAATGAAATAAAATTCAGGTAGAGGTCATTAAAATCAAGGTCTGTGTAGATTTTTTTTTGTTTTTTGTTGTTTTTAGACCGGAGCTACCAAAGTTCTGCCAATTGACCCCTCATTAAAAATCCCAATTTTAATGTTGATTTTTAGCACATCTACACACACACATATATTTAAGTGGCCTCAACTTTCAGAGACTGTCATGTCTCCGTCTCCCGAGTGCTGAGATTAAAGATGAGTGCCACCACACCCAGCATCGATAAACATATATAAATACATATGCGTTATAATATAGTGTATCATTTCCCCTACACCTTTTTCTCCTCTAAATCCTCCTGTCTTTGAAACAATGGCCTCTTTTTCATTAATCGTTGTTACATAAATGTATTTATATTCTTATACATATTTATAGATAAGTACATACAATCTGCTCGCCTGTATAATGCTACTTGTATGTTTGTTTTCAGGGCTGGCTAGCCATTTGCTATTGTGTAACGAATTGTATTCTCTTCTCAGGAGAAAATGATTTCTTCTGCTCCTAGCACTCCTTAGTTGCCTGTAGTTCTTAGTATAGGACTGAGTCCTCCAGCATCTCCTGCCTCCTTCCGGGACAGAATATCTGTTGTTGTCCTTGTTCAGCCCATGTTTACACAGTCATCTTCATGAAACTTAATGCGTGTGGCTGTGATGTTTCTAGGAGACACAATCTCACAGTAACTTCCCGGATCCACTGGCTCTTAAAGTCTTCCTGCCCCCTCCATTGCGGTGACTTTTCAGCTTTAGGTGTGGGAATTGTATCAATATAGGGTTTTAAGTAATTAAAGTAAATTCTACAACCATTAATCCCACCAATGTGGTGTGGATACCAAACATTGGACTTACAGAGTAAAAGTAAAATTTAAAACATCTAAGAACTTTGTACAAAATGTAATTAATCCCCAAATGACTACTCATAAAATATTAGAATGCAGTAGCTGAGGATATCATCTATTTTGTGAGGACAATTCCTAACACACGGTGATGTTCATGAGGTAAATACTGAGTTTAATGTAATAAGAACCCTATGGCTGCTGAATTGCGACAGTGAAAAAAATGTAGCCTTTTTTTTATTACAGTGCTTTGGCCAATTATAGTGACTGTTAATTCCCACAATTGCCAGCAAGTCCTGCCTTACTTCAGGTAGCAGGCTGCAGAAATATTACCTTCTATTAAATGTCACTATAGGTGTATTGCTTCTAACAGCTCTTTGCTGAAGAGAAATATAAGTAAAGGCAGATTCCCACTGAATTCGTGGGGGTTGCCTGAGAACTGGAACAGCTCATGCGATTGATGGAGCCTAACAGGTCCAACGTCTACATCTCCACGGGGGAGAGGTCTGGCAGGCTGGACGTCCTGAGAAGAGCCAGGCTTGATCTTTAAACCTCAAGGCTCATGCTGACTTGGGCGTCTCTGGGATTCTCTACAGATTTTGGCTTGGCTGTCTTTCTGTCTCCAGTTTCTCTTGTCTTTGAAAGTATT
Source organism: Rattus norvegicus (assembly GCF_021556685.1). Lineage (NCBI taxonomy): Eukaryota > Metazoa > Chordata > Mammalia > Rodentia > Muridae > Rattus > Rattus norvegicus. Next base: position 9,114,516 of record NC_141552.1, on the reverse strand, counting down.
GCAATGGTGACTTGGATGTTTAACAATGTGGCTGGCTAAACAGATGCTATTTTACACTGGCAAACCACTTCCTTTTGTTCTTGGGACTTCTTAAAGAAGGCTACAAAAGAAGAGGTGCAACAAGGGGCGTTTACCTGTTGGTGGCCTTCAGTTAGGCTGAAGGCCACTTAGCAGTAAGGAAATCATGTGTGGCACTGGAATATAGGTAGCATCCTGGGACTGGTGAGGTCATGGCTTAGAAGAGAATCTGTGTGGGCACTTTGCTAGACCAGCACAGCTCCTTACTTCATTCTGGATCTTATCCTTACACTCACAAATAAGTGTACCTATCAGCCCTCATCAGAGGAGCTTCTTCCTTCCTTCCTTCCTTCCTTCCTTCCTTCCTTCCTTTCTTTCTTTCTCTTCCTTCCTTCCTTTCTAATTATTAATCATTTTATTTGTTTACATTTCAAATATTATCTCCCTTCCAGGCCTCCCCTCTATGAACCCCCCCATCCCTTCTCTGTCCCCTTTGCCCCTAAGAGCGTCTTACCCTACCTATCCACCCAATCCTACTTCACCCCTCTAGCATCCCCTTTTCTCTGGGGCACTGAGCCTCCACAGGACCAAGGGCCTCCCCTTCCACTGATGCCAGATAAGGCAGTTCTCTGCTACACATGGAGCAAGAATCATGGACCAGCCCATGTATACCCTTTGGCTGGTGGTTTAGACCCTGGAAGCTCTGAGGGGTCCGGTTAATCGATGTTGCTGTTCTTTCTATGGGGTTGCAATCCCCTTCAGCTCCTTCAGTCCTTTCCCCTAACTCTTCCATTGGTGTCCCCAGACTCAGTGTGATGGTTGTCTGTGAGTATCTGCGTCTGTCTTAGTCAGGGGCTGGCAGAGCCTCTCAGAGGACAGCCATGCCGAGCTCCTGTCTGTAAGCACATCTTGGCATCAGCAATACTGTCAGGGTTCGGTGTCTGCAGAGGGAATGGGTCACATGGTGGGGTGGCCCTTGGATGGGCTTTCCTTCAGCCTCTGCTCCATTTTTTGTCCCTGCATTTTCTTTACACAGGGATAATTCTGGGTTAGAATTCTTGAGATGGGTGGGTGGCCCCATTCCTCCACTGGGGGCCATTCCTATTTACTGGAGATTTACTGGAGGTGGCCTCTTCAGGTTCTAGCTCCCTGATTTTTTTTTTTTTGGTTCTTTTTTTTTTTTTTTTTTTTTCGGAGCTGGGGACCGAACCCAGGGCCTTGCGCTTCCTAGGTAAGCGCTCTACCACTGAGCTAAATCCCCAGCCCCCTGATTTTTTTTTTTTAAAAAAAGCAAATGGAGATCATCACAGAAACCACAACTAGACACAATGCAGAGACTGATGGAAAGTGGGGAGCCCAGCACCGATGGCCACAGCACAGCACTCTTTCCTAGGAATGGCTGTAGAAAGAAGACCAAAACAATGGAATATCAAGGGACATTGTGGTGGCTTGAATATGCTTGAACCATGGGGAGTGGCGCTCTTAAGAGGTATGGCCCTGTTGAAATAGGTGTGGCCTTGTTGTAGAAAGTGTGTCACTGTGTAGGTGGGCTTTAAGGTCTTCTAGGCTCAGGCTCCCCCTAGTGTGGAGAGACCCTCCTCCTGACTGCCGGCAGAAGATAGTAGCCTTCTGGCTACTTTTATATCAAGGTGTAGAACTCTCAGCTCCTTTTCCAGCTCCCTGTTGGCCTGCATGCCCTCATGCTTCCCACCATGATGATGATGATGGACTCAACCTCTGAACCTGTAAGCCAGCCCCAATTAAATATTATCCTTTATAAGAGTTGCCTTGGTCATGGTGTCTTCGCACAGCATTGAAACCCTAAGACAGACATCTTAATGTGGAAGGGGGAACATTTGAGAGGTCCTACTCCTAGAGCTGTAGGCAATGACTGCTAGGTGAAGGAGAATTAGCCTTTCCAGGGGATCGGCCCCTTTACACTGTTACTGTACAGTGGTCATTTCTAAAACCACATACACATCAGTGATAAATACAGACCCAGCAGCCTGTATTTATTTATATTTGTGCATATGCATGCATACATACACATACACACATACACATACACATATATACATATACTATATGTGTGTGTGTGTGTGTGTGTGTGTGTGTGTGTGTGTGTGTGTGTGTGTAGCAATAATAATCACAGGAATAGAGGCTATGACCTTGAGGGTTGGAGATATGATGGGGTTAGGGAAAGGGTATCTGGGAGGGGATGGAGGGAGGAAGGAGAGGGAAAAGTGATACAACTCCATTTCAGTTGAAAAAAAAGAAGGCTGCATTATTTAATGAGTATTTTTAATAACTGAAATGCATGCCATTTTGTTCAGATTTTGTCTGAAATCTCTGTGTCTGTCACCCCTCCCACTGTCATTTCTAAGCAAACTGACTCTTCCTTCCATCCTTGAATCTGGGTAATTACATCAATAGGACAGTGTCCTGGGGGGAATTTCTTCTACGTTTCATCTTGAAAGTGGAAAATCAAGACTCTTCTGAGTCTGCACTCTTCACAAAACCGTCTTTAAAGAACTGAGGACTTGTGTATTTCCCTAGGTTTTTATCTGTGTACAAACACATCTGGGATGAGGTACCTCACTTTGTGGGGTTAATAATTAGCTTTCTTTCGGAAATCTAACCCAATTCTGTCAATCTTATTTTAGATAAAAGGGAAGTATATTTAGAAATGAATTTATAGGAGAAATAAAGAGAGATTAGGTAAGGTTGGATTTGAACATATGCCACTCATTTTATTAAAAGTGAGCATTTTACTAAGTACTTTAATCTCTGGAGAAATATTCTCAAGATAGCAGGTTCGGCCCTAGATTTCTAAGATTTGAGTGCCTATGGGTGGGAACTATGGATCTCAACTATGAAGACACAACCCAACTTTTGAGTGTCTCTCTACTACTAGGTGGAGTTGTACTTTTTAAAAAAAATTTTTTAATTTACTTTTACAATCCAGATTTTATCCCCCTCCTGGTCCACCCTCCAACTGTTCCACATCTCATACTTTCTCCCAACCCCCTTCTCCACAAGAATGTCTGCATCCTCCCCTCCACCCATCCTCTAAACTTCCTGGGGCCTCCAGTCTCTCGAAGGTTAGGTGCATCTCTCTGACTGAACACAGATCCGGGAGTCCTCTGCTGTATATGTGTTGGAGGCTTCATTTCAGTTGATGTATGCTGCCTGGTTGGTGATCCAGTGTCTGAGAGATCTCGGGGGTCAGGTTAGTTGAGACTGCTGGTCCTCCTACATGGTTGCCCTCCTCTTCAGCTTTCTACAGCTTTTCCCTAATTCAACCAGAGGGGTCAGCAGCTTCTGTTCATTGGTTGGGTGTTCATATCTGCATCTGACTCTTTCAGCTGCTTGTTGGGTCTTTTGGAGGGCAGTCATGATAGGTCCCTTTTTGTGAGTGCTCCATAGCCTAAGTAATGGTGTTAAGTCTTGGGGCCACCCCTTGAGCTGGATCCCGCTTTGGGCCTCTTACTGGACCTTCTTTTCCTCAGGCCCTTCTCCATTTCCATCCCTGCATTTCTTCCAGACAGGAAGAATTATGGGTCACAGTTTTGACTGTCAGATAACAACCCCATCCCTCACTTGATGGCCTGTCTTTCTGCTGGAGGTGGGCTCAACAAGTTCCCTCTCCCCACCGTAGGGTATTTCACTTAGGGCTCTCCCCTTTGAGTCCTGAGAGTCTCTCACTTTCCAGGTCTCTGGTACATTCTGGAGGGTCCTCCCAACCTTCTTCCTCCAGAAGTCCACCCCCATCCCCTTCTCCTCCCCTATCCCTCCCTTCTACACTCCCCTCCTTGTGGTTGCTTTCTTCTCCCTCCCAAGGGGGACTGAGGCGTCCTTACTTGGCCCCTTCCACTTGTTGACCTTTTTGAGTTCTGTGGACGGTACCTTGGGTATTCTGTACTTTTTTTTTTCTGGCTAATATCCATGTATTAGTGAGAACATACCATGCATGCCCTTTTGGGCCTGAGTTATCTCACTCAGGATGATATTTTCTAGTTCCGTTCATTTACCTGCAAAACTCAGGATATTCTCGTTCTTTTTTTTTTTTTTTTGGTTTTTTTTTTGTTTTTTTTTGTTTTTGTTTTTTGTTTTTTTTTGTTTTTTTTTTTATTAACTTGAGTATTTCTTATATACATTTCGAGTGTTATTCCCTTTCCCAGTTTCCGGGCAAACATCCCCCTCCCCCCTCCCCTTCCTTATGGGTGTTCCCCTCCCAACCCTCCCCCCATTGCCGCCCTCCCCCCACCAGTCTAGTTCACTGGGGGTTCAGTCTTAGCAGGACCCAGGGCTTCCCCTTCCACTGGTGCTCTTACTAGGATATGCATTGCTACCTATGAGGTCAGAGTCCAGGGTCAGTCCATGTATAGTCTTTGTGTAGGGGCTTAGTCCCTGGAAGCTCTGGTTGCTTGGCATTGTTGTACTTTTGGGGTCTCGAGCCCCTTCAAGCTCTTCCAGTTCTTTTTCTGATTCCTTCAACGGGGGTCCTATTCTCAGTTCAGTGGTTTGCTGCTGGCATTCGCCTTTGTATTTGCTGTATTCTGGCTGTGTCTCTTAGGAGCGATCTACATCCGGCTCCTGTCGGTCTGCACTTCTTTGCTTCATCCATCTTGTCTAATTGGGTGGCTGTATATGTATGGGCCACATGTGGGGCAGGCTCTGAATGGGTGTTCCTTCAGTCTCTGTTTTAATCTTTGCCTCTCTCTTCCCTGCCAAGGGTATTCTTGTTCCCCTTTTAAAGAAGGAGTGAAGCATTCACATTTTGATCATCCGTCTTGAGTTTCATTTGCTCTAGGCATCTAGGGTAATTCAAGCATTTGGGCTAATATCCACTTATCAATGAGTGCATACCATGTATGTCTTTCTGTGATTGGGTTAGCTCACTCAGGATGATGTTTTCCAGTTCCAACCATTTGCCTACGAATTTCATAAAGTCGTTGTGATATTCTCGTTCTTAATCACTGAGTAGTACTCCACTGTGCAAATGAACCACATTTTCTGTATCCATTCTTCTGTTGTGGGACATCTGGGTCATTTCCAGCTTGTGGCTATCACAAATAAGGCCACTATGAACATAGTGGAACATGTGCCCCTGTGGCATGGTGGGGCATCTTTGGGATATATTCCCAAGAGTAGTATTTCTGGGTCTTTAGGTAGGTCTGTTTCCAATTTTCTGAGGAAACTCCAAATTGATTTCCAGAGTAGTTGTACCAGTTTGCAATCCCACTGCAAAGAGGAGTGATCCTTTTTCTCCACATCCTCATCAGCACGTGTTGTCACCTGAGGTCTTAATCTTAGCCATTCTGACTGGCATAAGGTGGAATCTCAGGGTCATTTTGATTTGCATTTCTTTGATTAGTAAGGACTTTGAATATTTCTTTAGGTGCTTCTCAGCCGTTTGTGATTTCTTTGCTGTGAATTCTCGGTTTAGTTCTATACCCCATTTTTTGATTGGGTTGTTTGGTTTTTTGGTGGTTAGCTTCTTGAGTTCTTTATATATTTTGGATATTAGCCCTCTATCAGATGTGGGGTTAGTGAAGATTTTTTTCCCAATCTTTAGGTTGCCGATTTGTCTTATTGTCTGTGTTTTCTAGACAGATACCACATATCAAAGTTAAATCAACAGCAGGTAGATTTTCTAAACAGACCCATATCCCATAAGGAAATGGAAGAATTCATTAAAAACTTCCCAAGCAAAAAAAAGTCCAGGGTCAGATGGATTTAGTTCAGAATTCTACCTGACCTTCAAAGAAGACCTGATGCCAATATTCCTCAAACTATTTCATAAAATGGAAACAGAAGGAACACTACCTAACTCATTCTATGAAGCCACAATTACTCTGATACCTAAACCACACATGGACACTACCAAAAAAGAGAACTTCAGACCAATCTCACTTATAAATATCGATGCAATAATACTCAATAAAATTCTTGCAAACTAAAAGAACACATCAAAACCATCATTCACAATGATCAAATAGGCTTCATCCCAGGGATGCAAGGTTTGCTCAATATACAAAAAATCCATTAATGTAATCCACCATATAAACAAATTCAAAGAAAAAAAATCATATGCTCATCTCCTTAGATGCAGAAAAAGTATTTGACAAAAATATAACAGCCCTTCATGTTAAAAGTATTAGAGAGATCAGGAATTCAGGGCCCATACCTAAACATAATAAAAGCAATTTACTGCAGACCAACAGCCAATATCAAGTTAAATGGAGAAATACTTGAAGCAATCCCACTAAAATTGGGGATAAGACAAGGATGCCCACTCTCCCTTATCTAGTCAATATGGTACCGGAAGTGTTAGCTAGAACAATAAGACAACAAAAGGAGATCAAGGGGATACAAATTGACAAAGAAGAATTAAAGGATCACTATTTGCAGATGATGATAGTGACCCCAAACATTCTACCAGAGAATTTCTCCCGCTGATAAACAACTTCAGCGAAGTGGCTGGATAGAAAATTAACTCAAATAAATCAGTAGCCTTCTTTTATACAAATGATAAACAGGTTGAGAAAGAAATTAGGGAAACAACTCCTTTCACAATATCCACAGATGATATAAAATATCTTAGGGTAACTCAAACCAAACAAGTGAAAGATCTGTATGATAAGAACTTCATGTCTCTCAAGAAAAAAAATCAAAGAAAATCTCAGAAAATGGAGAGATCCCTCATGTTCATGGATTGGTAGAATTAACATAGTAAAAATGGTCATCCTACCAAAGGCAATCTACAGATTCAATGCAATCCCTATCAAAGTCCAACACAATTAATTCTTCAAAGACATGGAAAGAGCAATTTTCAAATCATCTGGAAAGGCAAAAAGGCCAGAATAGTGAAAACAATTCTTAACAATGAAAGAATGCCTGGGGGAAATCACTATCCCTGACCTTAAGCTATACTACAGAGCAATAGTGACAAAAACTGAATGGTATTGGTACAGAGACAGACAGGTTGATCAATGGAATAGAATTGAAGACCCAGAAATAAAACCACACACTTAGACACACTTGATCTTTGACAAAGAGTTGTGCTTTTTATTTAGAGAGAAAGTCTCAGTAGGGCATCCAGCTGGCCTTGAGATTTCTGTAGTTGGTCAAGCTTTGAAAGTTTGACCCTCTTGACTCAACCTAGCTAGGATGACGAGCATGAGTCAACAATCTTGGCCACTATCAGTTTTTGTGTACTTTTGTCTAGTCCATAACTCGAACTTCCTTTTCCTAGTTAAAAGACTCAATTTGTGTGAACTTTAGCTATGTGCAAAGTACTATTACCTTATTATTAATAAAATATCAAATTATTGTTATTATTGACACAGGATTTCTTTATGTAGTCATGGTTGGCCTGGAACTTGCAGTTTAGACCATGCTGTCCTCAAACTCACAGAGACCCATCTGCCTCTATCTCACTAGTGCTGGGATTAAAGGCATGGACCACCACGACTGACCCTTCTGTTTTTGCACTTGATCCAGTTAACATTGCATAAATTCTATTCTTTTCTATATTATAAAACAACCTTGTATTTTTTCTTTCTTTTCTTAAAAGTTCGATTGACTCTGTGAATTTCACATCATGCACCCCTCTCCCACTCATCTTCCTATCCCTTTGTACCTGTCCTCAGTCCTTGCAACCTTCCCCCACCAAAAGAAAGGAAAACAACAACAAAATAAAGACAAACAGACAATCTTGCAGGGAAAGTTGCAGGTGTCACAGTGTATCACACAGTATACCCTTTTGACCATACAACTTTACTTGCACATGTTCATCACGAGTCTAGTTTGAGACCTCTGCTATACTATCAATACCTTACCAGGACTCCTTTTGGATATCCTGTTGTTGACCTGTGTCATGGAGAGCCTGAAGCTTTAGATCACCAGCCCTTTCACATGGTCCATCAGTTCACAGATAGGGTAGATATGGGGTGAGTCAACTCAAAGCCCAGGATAGGACCTAGGTAGGAGCTGAGTTGGTCAGTCCACCAGCTCTCCCACACCCATACCACCAGGGCAAGGTCTCCAGCACTGCCCAGATTCCTCATCCCAGTGCTATAGCCAGCAAGTGCAGGCTTACTTATTCTCTCCGTCAGCACGGCTTTACTATGCTGCCCAGGTCTTAATATATACCTCAGCTGCCTTGGAACCATCAATCCCCTACCTCAAGTCTTCCTAGGACTGGAATAAAGTGGATATAAAAAAATAAAAAAATAAAGTGTGTTCTTTCATATTATCTAAATTCCTTTCATTTTGAAGTGGGAGATGGGATGGAGCTCAGTGGTAGAGCACTTACCTAGCAAGCAATATCTGGAAACTTAAAAAAAAAATCCCAAACAACCCAAAACGAAACAGTAAAACCCCAAACTAATGGTTAACCAACCATGAGCGAAATGTAGTAACTATTGTTTTTGATTTTATTCCAACTTTTGTATTTATCAGGAGTAGTTATTTATTTTCTCTTAGAAATTTTTTTTTGGCCGAAAGTATAATGTAGCCTAGACATGTGTGTGTGCTGATGAGAGGTAATCAGTGGGAGGAGATGAGATCTAGAGACTGGAGAGGTAACATATTTTTGAAGCATCACATACAATAGAAACACAGCAATAGACATTTGGAGTTATGCTGTTTACCTCAAACAAAATGCTCAAGGTTCCTGAGAAAATAATCTTTCAATAATAAAACAAATATTAGTTTGCATATGGGTGGCCAAGAATAATTTTTTAAAAAATATATATATATATATATTTATGCATATGAGTGATCTGTCTTCACACATTCCAGAAGAGGGCATCAGATTGCATTACAGATGGTTGTGAACCACCATTTGGTTGTTGGGAATTGAACTCGGGACCCCTGGAGGAGCAACCAGTACTCTTAACTGCTGAGCCATTTCTCCAGCCTCCTCAAGAGTAAACAGTGCAGATTATATTTAGTGGCATCTGGTAAAGATGATTTTATTTGCTTTATTACAGTTCAAAAAACAAAAACGAAATCACCCTTCTGTATAGCTTCGGTTAAAACCCAGATCCAAAGACAGAGAAGTTAACACACTGAGCAGAGGAGAAGAAAGAGTCGTGCAGTGAGTAAGCAGGTCACGTGCCAGTGACCTACTCTGGGAAGTCAGGTGAAGTGGATTTAAGTGTGCGGGAGCATTTCAGGGCCTTGTGAGTTCTCACCAATATTTCTCATTAAATTTTAGAGATATGGGACATCTATGGGAACTCAGGATGCAAGTGCCCTCACTAGCAGAGAATAATGCCTTTGGACAATGAGAAAACATGGCTGGGACTTTGCTGCTGGGAGTCTTGATTTTCACATATGGCATGTAGCTATAGACAAACAAACAAACAAACAAATAAATAAAGCTGTGTTAGTGACTGTTAGCCATGACCGTGTTATGTTATATGTATATAGTCTGTATGCTCAGTGTTTAGTATGCGGTTCTCACATTCAGTCCTTGCAGCCATTGTATTAAATACATGTTATTAAGGTTTCATCTAGACCAGTGAGGAGACTGAGACAGAAAGCTCATGAAAGTTTATCCCGTGTGAAATGGCTGGCGAAGCGACAGATTCCGGCCTAGAGCAGCTGCTTCTGGACTTCACATCCCTCCTTTTAATTGCTCTACTAGACGGTATCCTTGCTGTGTGTATGCGCATTAACTTTTTATTGACACTTAACATGTCCTCTTACCTACTGGGATATGTTGTTTGCTTTTAGAGTTGCCCATAAACATTAACGACAAACTTTTCTATAATTGTGAACTATCTGTGCTAACCAAGTGACAGGAGGCAAGCCTTTGTCCCCTCCTACCTGGAAAGGGTATCCATAGGTTGGAGAGGCTAAAATGATGTGAAAGGAAACTCAATCGCTTTGAGTTTTCCAAACTACTGATCTGCAGTTCCTTCCACTCAACATTGATAATAAATGAGCCTTTATAAGGGTAAAAACTTAGCTTTTCTTCTCACTCTCTAGTCTCCTACTCCTGTAACACAGAGAGCATGCAGACTATATATGTATGTGCATATGTATATATGTATGTATATATATGTATATATATATCCAAACCCTAAACAGGCAATTTATTTTGATTTAATGAGCAAATCTCCAAAGTAATGCCATCACTGTATCTTGGACACCTGTTTCTTAAGAAGCAGCAGAACGAGCCTCTCTGACTTTGATGCCTTAAAGGCTCTGGATTCAGAGGATGAATGGTTTGAAGCCTAGCATCTGTTTTTCAGCCTTTCCGATTGCTAAAAGTTCAGGATCTTGGTCAGGGTTTATTAGGTTTCTAGGTAAGAGATGTAAATGTGCTCTGAGTTTCCGGTGCTTTCAGCCCATGCTTACGCATGCCTTTAATACCAGAACTGCGAGGCAGAGGCTGGTGATTCAGTGTAAATTTAAGGCCACCCTTGTCCACAGAGAGGGGATTTGGAATAAGCCTTTAGGTGACACCAAGGGAGGACCTAACAACACCTGCATCATCATGACACTGAGAACCGGGGGTAGGCCTGTGAGATTTAAGAAGAAACACATACACGGGTCACCCATTTTCAGAGAGTACCACCAAGCCTTTACTGAGATCTCCTTATATACCCAAGGCAAAAGTCATGGGAAAACAACAAAGCAGGTGAAACTCCCCAACCAGGAAGAACAAGAGAATAGGAAAAACCTGTGTCGGGGAAAGTCCCAGGTCCAATCGGGAGCATAAACAATTTCTTAATAACAACAACCTGAAAGGCTTGGTGGGCGAAGGTTGCCATGGAAAGTCCCGGGCCCAAATCAGGGCCGAGAGCAGCTGCCAAGGGTGTAAATAACTTCTTGCTATAGCAGGCCAAAAGGCTCAGTGAGGGGGGAAGGGAAACACCCCAAGGTAGGGCCCGACAAGGACCACCCTTTGGAAAACAGAGATTAATCTCTCTGCAGGTGTCATCTGTTTCTGTCACTTTTGTTCTCCTTTAGTAACACAAACCACTTGTCAGATGAATGGTTTTCATAAATATTTTTTAACGAAAACATATAAAAGTGTTTTCAGGAAAGACTCTGGAAATCATGTCAAGTCTTAATAGTAATCCACGTGCTTCAATCCTTATTAATACAAAGGCACAATAACACACTCTTTGAAAATACGGTGTCACTGTGTATCCAACACTCTCAAGTTTGTGATCTTTCTGCCCCTGCCTCTCACATTAGGATTATAGATGTGTGGCAACATTCCAAGGTAAGTTATGTACCTTTTAACCTTTATTAATTAAGCAAAATTTTGTATTTGTCTTAGGGTTTCCACTGCTGTGAAGAGACATCATAACCAAAGCAACTCTTATAAAGAAAACATTTAATTTAGGCCAGCTTACAGGTTCAGTTCGTTATCATCATGGAGGGAAGCATGGCAGCATCCAGGCAGGCAGACCACAGTGCTAGAGGAGCCAAGAGTTCTACATCTTGATCTGAAGGCAGCCAGGAAGAGACCGTGTCTTCTGGCTGTCTCCCTCACTGAACCGAGCTTGAGCACTAGGAGCTCTCAAAGCCCACCCACACAGGGACACACTTCCTCCAACAAGGCCACACCTCCCAATAGTGCCACTTTCCTTGGGCCAAGAATATGCAAACCTTCACAGTATTCTGTTTTCAAAATCCACATAGTACTGTTAAATGCACAGCCACGCAGTAGAGGATGTCTCTGAAAATCTCCTGGTCCACAGCCCTGCGTTGACTGTCCCAGACAGGCTGAATGAGTCATGGAGAGCTGAATGCCTGACTTCCATTTGTACAAACTTTTCTTTCATAAAACGATTCAGAGAACAGTGAAGACAAATGAGGCCATCCTTCATGGTGACAGTGGCTTCCTTGTTGATCCCAAATACATTGGAAAATTCTTTAAAAAAAAAAAAAGACTTATTTACTTTATTTATGAGTACACTGTGGCTGTTGAGATGCACCAGAAGAGGGCATCAGATCCCATTACAGATGGTTGCGAGCCACCACGTGGCTGATGGGAATTGAACTCAGGACCTCCGGAAGAGCAGCCAGTGATCTTACCCTCTGCGTCATCTCTCCAGTCCGGGAAACTCTTCTTGGGTGTATCGATAGCTAGCGTTCCATTTTCCTGAATTATCCTTCTGTTGCACATTTTAACGGTTTACTCTTTCTTCACGTTTCCTTCTGAGTGGGTCCTTCCCACTTTACCATGGAAACTCCGGAGTTCAGTTAGACAGGCCTTACGCTTCCATGCTTCCTGTTCCTTCCTGTTGCTTTGCATTCCTTCCCGTTGTTTCCCGTCATCTAACGTTCTGCGTGCTTCCCACAGTGTCTCCCTGCCCATCTAACCTCACTGGGAAGCCAGTCACACAAGGGCACCGCCTGCCTGCGTGTCCTTCACACGTGTGTCTCAGTACTTGAAGCTTAGGCGTCTGAGACATCATTTGCTGAGTGACACACATGCTTGCTGCTGACACACATGATGGCTCACGCCTGTTAAATATTTATGAACGATACTTAGCATCTAACTTAATTTTGTCTTAAGACATCCATTTAAAAATATCCATTTGTTTTAAAATATCCGTTTACTTCCTTGGTTAGGTCCATTCTTTGGCATCTCTTGGACCGTTCTGTGAATGGAACTGGGTTTTTTTCTTTTTTCTTTTTTGACTTCTTTCTCAGCGCATTTGTTACTGGTGTGTGGAAACCTACTGATTTTTAGATGTCGCTTTTATGAACTTTGCTGAAAAGGTGTACCGGTTCTGAGAGTTTTTTGATGGATTCTTTAGTATCACTTACATACAACATACTGATAATTTTATGCCTTCCTTTCATTAGAAATAAATTTTTTGAAAGCATGTTCATTTACATATGTCTGTCTGTCTGTCTGTCTGTATCTCCTGGCTTCTGAAAGTATGCTCTGTTTTACACCAGGGCTTCTTAAATGTTTTCCATTCATGACCCCTTTTCACTGAAGAAAGATGTGCAAATCAACCCTGTTTTCATTAATACAGTTATACAATTCAAAATTTACTATTAATAAATCATAAAAGACATTTATTTCAAAATAATTATTCGATTTATAGAATTTTATAATTCATCCACTGTGAAAGCAAATTAGCATCCTAGTGAGGTAGTTGTACGTTTCTCTTTCACGGAGAATTAAATCTTTGCGGAATATCAGATGGCGTGGGATACAGCGTATCCTTAATGTTTTCCAGAATTGATCGATATTTCGATTTTATAGTTGTCAACTGCTGAGAATGACCCTTCACTTAAATATATGGCATAAAGTGGCTGAAGTAAGTTTGTAGGACCATTTTGGTACTTGTTGGTAATTCTGTCATACTTCCCAAGTTAAATGTACTTAACATTTAAACAACATAAAAACCCATCTGCAACTCAAACAGCAATATTTGAGGCCACCATTCTAAGCTAATACAACCTACAGATCAACTAATTAGAATCACATGCTGAGAGGACAATGTCGTAAGTCCTTTGTAATTAAGCCATTATGTTTAAATATTTCTAATTATATTTTATTTATTTAGTGCATGCGTGCATGCATACGTGTGCAACTTTACATGAGTGCCCCGACTTGTGGGAATTGGTTTTATTCTTCCAGAGTATGGTCTTTGGGACTGAACTCAGGTCATCTGCTTAGGAGCAAGTACCTTTACCACCGAGCCGTCTCGCTGGCCCAAACCTTTTCTGTTTTTTTATAAGAGCAGGAAGTTTTGCATGCACAGTAAAAACACGGGCATTTTCATAACACAGGTCTCAAGTCTGAACCACAGCGTTTCGGACTGTGTTTGTTGGCAATGCTTGGTGTGATGCCAGGCAGTTGAGAAGTCCGGATTGTGTGTTCCGAACCCAAGTTGCAGTGAAGCTGAGGGGCTAGATGGGTGAGCGCTGCCCTAAACATCCCGGTACCATTTTGTCTGGGTTTGAATTAATCATTGCTCCTTGATTGCTCGGAAACTTTTTACAGTTGCCAGATTTTAAAAATGTATTATATGTTTTATGTGTATGGGTACTTTGCCTGCATGTAATTTTGTGCACCATGTATGTGCATGGTGGAGGCCAGAAGAGGATATCAGATCTCCTGGCTCTGGAGTTCTAAATGATTAACAGCTATGTGGATGCTGGAAATTGAATCTGGGTCCTCGAAGAGCAGTCAGCACTGTTGACCACTGATCCATCTCTCCATTCCTGTCACCAAAGGTTTCATGATCCTCGTATTTAGTGATAAGACCCCATTTGGGTTCATGAACCATAGTTTATGAAACTGGTGCCTATTATCACAACGTTCTCACTCCCAACTAAGTGAGTAGGTATTTCCCATATCTGTCGTCACAAAACAATATGTCTGAAGTGATAGTTGTGGTGATGGACTTAAAATTCCAAGTTCAATTTTAGCCTTTTTCTGAATGAATTTCCGCGAAACGCTAAAAACCACTCAACCAAACCGTGTCTGTGTCTCTAATGGGAATAATGTGGGCTTTTCATGAGGATTAAATCAAAGCTGTATGTGTGCACACACAGGCACGTGCATGCAGCATCCATTACACAGTGGGCACAGAATTAGTAGCAGTTAAACTGCTGTCGGTGACGGTAGTGGGATAGTTCTTCTTTCACACCCTTGGCTTTTTCCTTAGCAATAAACACCAATCATCAGACTGAAAGGGAAACCAAGATAATTTTGGCCAACGGCTACTTTACGATTAGTTATTCTAAACCCCGTCTTGTCAGTTTTAACGAGAACACTGAATCACGGACAACGAACTCTGACTAATTCCCGTTATGACTAACTACCTTTGCTTGTATTTGTTTCCCCCACACCTCGACCAAATGCATGTGGGACATTACCACCCATGACTGCTGCCACACACATCCGTCATTACATTTTCCTCGTCATCCGACGCCATCCTCATTTCTACTCGCAGTTGCAACCACTCACAGTCACCCCAAACTTTTTTTCTTTTTCTTTTTTCTTTTTTATCTTTATTAACTTGGGTATTTCTTATTTACATTTAGATTGTTATCCCTTTCCCGGTTTCCGGGCCAACATCCCCCTAACCCCTCCCAATCCCCTTTTCTATGGGTGTTCCCCTCCCCATCCTCCCCCCATTGCCGCCCTCCCCCCACAGTCTAGTTCACTGGGGGTTCAGTCTTAGCAGGACCCAGGGCTTCCCCTTCCACTGGTGATCTTACTAGGATATTCATTGCTACCTATGAGGTCAGAGTCCAGGGTCAGTCCATGTATAGTCTTTACGTAGTGGCTTAGTCCCTGGAAGCTCTGGTTGCTTGGCATTGTTGTACATATGGGGTCTCGAGCCCCTTCAAGCTCTTCCAGTTCTTTCTCTGATTCCTTCAACGGGGGTCCTATTCTCAGTTCAGTGGTTTGCTGCTGGCATTCGCCTCTGTATTTGCTGTATTCTGGCTGTGTCTCTCAGGAGCGATCTACATCCGGCTCCTGTCGGTCTGCACTTCTTTGCTTCATCCATCTTGTCTAGTTGGGTGGCTGTATATGTATGGGCCACATGTGGGGCAGGCTCTGAATGGGTGTTCCTTCAGTCTCTGTTTTAATCTTTGCCTCTCTCTTCCCTGCCAAGGGTATTCTTGTTCCCCTTTTAAAGAAGGAGTGAAGCATTCACATTTTGATCATCCGTCTTGAGTTTCATTTGTTCTAGGCATCTAGGGTAATTCAAGCATTTGGGCTAATAGCCACTTATCAATGAGTGCATACCATGTATGTCTTTCTGTGATTGGGTTAGCTCACTCAGGATGATATTTTCCAGTTCCAACCATTTGCCTACGAATTTCATAAACTCGTTGTTTTTGATAGCTGAGTAATATTCCATTGTGTAGATGTACCACATTTTCTGTATCCATTCCTCTGTTGAAGGGCATCTGGGTTCTTTCCAGCTTCTGGCTATTATAAATAAGGCTGCAATGAACATAGTGGAGCACGTGTCTTTTTTATATGTTGGGGCATCTTTTGGGTATATGCCCAAGAGAGGTATAGCTGGATCCTCAGGCAGTTCAATGTCCAATTTTCTGAGTATCCTCCAGACTGATTTCCAGAATGGTTGTACCAGTATGCAATCCCACCAACAATGGAGGAGTGTTCCTCTTTCTCCACATCCTCGCCAGCATCTGCTGTCCCCTGAGTTTTTGATCTTAGCCATTCTCACTGGTGTGAGGTGAAATCTCAGGGTTGTTTTGATTTGCATTTCCCTTATGACTAAAGATGTTGAACATTTCTTTAGGTGTTTCTCAGCCATTCGGCATTCCTCAGCTGTGAATTCTTTGTTTAGCTCTGAACCCCATTTTTTAATAGGGTTATTTGTTTCCCTGTGGTCTAACTTCTTGAGTTCTTTGTATATTTTGGATATAAGGCCTCTATCTGCTGTAGGATTGGTAAAGATCTTTTCCCAATCTGTTGGTTGCCGTTTTGTCCTAACCACAGTGTCCTTTGCCTTACAGAAGCTTTGCAGTTTTATGAGATCCCATTTGTCGATTCTTGATCTTAGAGCATAAGCCATTGGTGTTTTGTTTAGGAAATTTTTTCCAGTGCCCATGTGTTCCAGATGCTTCCCTAGTTTTTCTTCTATTAGTTTGAGTGTGTCTGGTTTGATGTGGAGGTCCTTGATCCACTTGGACTTAAGCTTTGTACAGGGTGATAAGCATGGATCGATCTGCATTCTTCTACATGTTGACCTCCAGTTGAACCAGCACCATTTGCTGAAAATGCTATCTTTTTTCCATTGGATGGTTTTGGCTCCTTTGTCAAAAATCAAGTGACCATAGGTGTGTGGGTTCATTTCTGGGTCTTCAATTCTATTCCATTGGTCTATCTGTCTGTCTCTGTACCAATACCATGCAGTTTTTATCACTATTGCTCTGTAATACTGCTTGAGTTCAGGGATAGTGATTCCCCCTGAAGTCCTTTTATTGTTGAGGATAGCTTTAGCTATCCTGGGTTTTTTGTTATTCCAGATGAATTTGCAAATTGTTCTGTCTAACTCTTTGAAGAATTGGATTGGTATTTTGATGGGGATTGCATTGAATCTGTAGATTGCTTTTGGTAAAATGGCCATTTTTACTACATTAATCCTGCCAATCCATGAGCATGGGAGATCTTTCCATCTTCTGAGGTCTTCTTCAATTTCCTTCCTCAGTGTCTTGAAGTTCTTATTGTACAGATCTTTTACTTGCTTTGTTAAAGTCACACCGAGGTACTTTATATTATTTGGGTCTATTATGAAGGGTGTCGTTTCCCTAATTTCTTTCTCGGCTTGTTTCTCTTTTGTATAGAGGAAGGCTACTGATTTATTTGAGTTAATTTTATACCCAGCCACTTTGCTGAAGTTGTTTATCAGCTTTAGTAGTTCTCTGGTGGAACTTTTGGGATCACTTAAATATACTATCCTATCATCTGCAAATAGTGATTTTTTGACCTCTTCTTTTCCAACCTGTATCCCCTTGACCTCCTTTTGTTGTCTGATTGCTCTGGCTAGAACTTCAAGAACTATATTGAATAAGTAGGGAGAGAGTGGGCAGCCTTGTCTAGTCCCTGATTTTAGTACCTTCCTCATTTTCTGGTTCTTCTTTTTTCTTCTGCTCCTCTCTCTCCTCCTCCATCAGCTTCTCTTCTCCCTCCTGTTCCACTTTCCCTCTTTGCTTGAGCTTAGAATTCTTAACTCAGACAAATCCCATGGAGAAGACCAAATAAAAGTGAAGGTGATCTGATTGAAGCTAGGGTAAGGTTGGGACAAGAAGCCTTTATATGTTGACGTTTTTGGCTGAACCCTGAGCCTCTGAGGAAGCCAGTTTCAAATGTGTTGACATGCCCATATTAGTAGGAGACTAAGCAGTGCCTACCTTCTGTGGCGTACAAGGCCATCGCTGTAGACGGAACTGAAACACTGTGTTCCTGCCTGAAGCTCTGGGAAGCTAGCTGTCAACACAGGTAACCTTGAATCCTCAAGAAACGTCTACTGGAAAGACAAAGACAGATGCCGTAAAGAAGCTTAGCACAGGATACTTTCAGTTCCAGTACCATCTCTAAGGAGACTGAAGAGGAAGGGAGGGCTCCCTCATACTGTGTGACGGTGTTATAGCTTAACGCTGAAACCAATTCATCCAATAATTTAGTCAAATGGATGGCTTTTCCTATCTTTCAAGAAGAAACACAGCTCGTTCAATGGCCATCTAGGTAGATTAAAATATTTTTTAAATCTTATTTTATATTATTTTTACTTTTTATTGAAATAGATTCTTCTCTCATATAATACATCCCAACCATATTTTCACCCCTCTCCACTCCTCCTCGCTTCCCCACCTCCCTTCTTCCCCAGATCCATTTCATTTCCTCTTCGGAGAAGAGCAAGCTTCTGAGAGACTACAGCCAAACAGGTCACAAAAAGATATAAGACAAAGCGAAATCCCTCGCAGCAAGGCTGGACAAGGTAAGCCAATGAGAGGAAAAGGGTCTTAAAAAGCAGGCAAAAGAGTCAGATACACCCACTCCCACTGTTAGGAGTGCTACAAAAGTTCTAAGCCAATAGCCGTAACATATACACAGAGAACCTGGTGCAGACCTGTGAGGCCCTGTGCTTGCTGCTTTAGTCTCTGAGAGCCCATGTGAACCCTGCTTAGTTGATTCAGTGGGCCATGTTTTCCAGGGGTCCTCCATCTCTGCTGACACTTACAGTCTTTCCTCCCCCTTTTCTGTGGGGTTCCCTGATCTCTGAGGGGGAGAGACCGAATAGAGACCTCTGATTTAGAGAGAGAGAGAGAGAGAGAGAGAGAGAGATCTCTGCATGTTTGACTCTCGGTCTCTGCACCTGCTCCCATCTGCTGTTGGACAACCGGGCAAGGCACTGATCTATGAGTATAGCAGATAATCATTAGCACTCATGTCATTGATTTGTTTTTAAAGACCAGTCATGTTTGGTTCTACTCTAGGTCTCTAGGCCATCCAGTCTCTGGATTCTGGACATTGAAGCAGTATTGGGCATTGACTTCCTCTTGGGTAGTCAATAATCAGACATTGGTTTGCCACTCCCACAAATCCCAAGCCACCATTGCCCTAGCACATCTTGCAGGCAGGACAGAGTGTTGGTTGAAGGTTTTGTGGCTGGGTTGGTAGATTTCTCTTTCTGTAGCTTGCTGAGTACCTTCTTGTGCCAAGGAGCCTAGAGTGTAGTGGTTCCAAGTCTGCATCATCTCAACTTCTTTACACTCAGTGAACTCGGTAGACGTCGTCCTTGGCAGTGGGACTCCTGTTGTTGGTTTTCAGAGGCCAACATTCTGTCCTAGCACCATCTTGGATTGTTTAGGGGTCTCCATAGGACCTCCTTGGCCAACAACGCAATCAAATATAACCCAAGTCCCACCACGGAAAGCCTTGCCACAAATGATGGCCAGTTCAGATTCCATATCCTCTGTTATTCGGAGTCCTCTATAGTGTCACCCTTATAGTTACCAGAAAGTTTCCATTGCACTTGATTTCCACCCTTCCCCCCACCCTACTCCCCACTTCCAGCGGTATCTCCCCAAACTCTCTTCTACCCACGTCCCTCCTGATCCTGTTCCCATCCCGCCCCAGTCTATCCAGTCTGTTCTATTTCCCTTTCTAGGCAAACCCATGCTTTCCCCTATAACCTTTCTATTTACCTAACCTTTCTGGGTCTGTGAATTGTGGTTTGATTATTATTTACTTAAGAGCTAATCTCTACTGTGAATAATATAATATTTGTCTTACCTTACTCAGGATGAACTTTTCTAGTTCCATCCATTCGCCTGCAAATTTCATGATGTCCTTATTTTCTTTTTTACATTATTATTCATTTATTTTTTCATTTATTATTTTTCCATCTTTATTAAATTGGATATTTCTTATTTACATTTCAAATGTTATTCCCTTTCCCGGTTTCCAGGCCAACATCCCCTAACCCCTCCCTGTTTATTTATTTTTACACTCCAGATTTTATTCCCCTCCCAGTCCACATCCCATACCTCCTCCCTGCCCCTCAGCACTCCCACCCCCTTACCCCCGTCTCCCCAAGGATGTACTAAACCCATCCATCCCACCAGACCTCTAGATTTCCTGGGGTCGCCAGTATCTTGAGGGGTAGGTGCATTTTCTCTGACTGAACCCAGACCCAGTAGTTCTCTGCTGTATATATGTCGGGGGCCTCATCTCAGCTGGTGTATACTGCCTGGTTGGTGATCCAGTGTCTAAGAGATCTCAGGGGTCCAGGTTAATTGATACTGCTGGTCCCCCTATAGGGTCACCCTCCTCCTTAGCTTCCTCCAGTTTTTCTCTAATTCAACCAGAGGGGTCACCAGCTTCTGTCCATTGGTTGGGTGCTCATGTCTGCATCTGACTCTTTCAGCTGCTTGTTGGGTCTTTTGGAGAACAGTCATGGTAGGTCCCTTTTTGTGAACATCCCATAGCTTCAGTAATAGTGTTAGGTCTTGGGGCCTACCCTTGAGCTGGATCCCACTTTGGGCCTGTTACTGTACCTCCTTTTCCTCAGGCACTTCTCCATTTCCATCCCTGCATTTCTTCCAGACAGGAAGAAATATGGGTCAGAGTTTTGACTATCAGATAGCAATCCCATCCCTCACTTGATGGTCTGTCTTTCTGCTGGAGGTGGGCTCAACAAGTTCCCTCTCCCCACTGTAGTGCATTTCACTTAGGGTTCCCCCCTTTGAGCCCTGAGAGTCTCTTACTTCTCAGGTCTCTGGTACATTCTGGAGGGTCCTCCCAACCTCCTTCCTCCCGAAGTCACCTGTTTCCATTCTTTCTGCTGGCCCTCAGGGCTTCAGTCATTTTCCCCCACCCAATACCAGATCACGTTCTCCTCTCCTCCCACCCCCATCCATCCCTCTGCCGTCCCTCCCTCCTTCCACCCTTGTGGTTGCTTTCTTCTCCCTCCCAAGTAGAACTGAGTGTCCTTACTTGGGTCCTTCAGCTTGTCGACATTTTGAGTTCTGTGGATTGTATCTTGGGTATTCTGTCTTTTTTTGGGGGGGGAGGGAGGGGCTAATAGCCACTTATTAGTGAGAACATACTATGCATGTCCTTTAGGGTCTGAGTTACCTCACTCAGGATGACATTTTCTTTTTTCTTTTTTCTTTCTTTTTTTGCATACATGATAGAACAACATAAAAAGTAGCCTTTAATATCCAGAAACACCTGAGTCAGGTCCCAAGACAAGTCGAGCACAGGCGCTATGATGGTGGTTGAGGACGTGAACCCCACGTGGGCTTCAGAAGGCTTAATACAGGAGGGCCTTGAATGGGTGTCTCTTAAAAACAGTCTATACAAATCTTTATTTTGACACTAAAAGATTACATAACCATTCCAACAGCTTTTCCAGGCCTGGCGACCCAATAAGTTACACACACACTGGCACTTGGAGGCTGAGACACAGGTGATCACTGGTAACTTTCCACAGAGACCCCCACAAGGACACCTTGGGGCATAGGTCAGGGGGACAGCACAGTGGAACCTTCCTTCCAGATTACTACATCCAGTTTTCTGGATGCATGTCTGTTCCTTTTCAGAATTATTTCCCGAGGCTGCAGGCTGTGGCTGCTCACTCTTCTGGGGGTTGCTTAGTCGAGGAACGCTGGCAGCTGGCAACTGCTTTAGCACTGACTTCTGACCTGCGACAGGTTTCTGTGCTTGTGGAGGGACACGCTGGGAGTTGGAAGGACACAGGACCCACTGGGCCTGGCCACTGCTAGCTGATCCTGGGTGCTGAGAAGGAATCTGCTCGGTCACCAAGACTCATTTCGGACTGAAGGGAACTGTGGTCTTAACAGGCCTGGAGACACAGTTTTCTTTACATCTGTCCACGTCACAGGCAAGAACCTGCTTCCGACCGAAGCCTCCAAGCGATTCCAGTAGCTCCAGGATGACATTTTCTAGTTCCATTCATTTGCCTGCAAAACTCAAGATGTCCTCATTCTTTTTTTTTCTTTTTTTTTCGGAGCTGAGGACCGAACCCAGGGCCTTGCGCTTGCTAGGCAAGCACTCTACCACTGAGCTAAATCCCCAACCCCATCCTCATTCTTAATAGCCGAGTAGCACTCCACTGTGCAAATGAACCACATTTTCTGTATCCATTCTTCTCTGTTGTGGGACATCTGGCTTGTTTCCAGCTTGTGGCTATCACAAATAAGGCTGCTATGAACACAATGGAACATGTGCCCCCATGGCATGGTGGGACATTTTTAGGGTATATTCCCAAGAGTAGTATTTCTGGGTCTTTAGGTGCATCTATTTCCAATTTTCTGAGGAAACTCCAAATTGATTTCCAGAGTGGTTATACCAGTTTGCAATCCCACCAGCAATGGAGGAGTGTTCCTCTTTCTCCACATCCTCGCCAACACATGCTGTCACCTGAGGTTTTGATCTTAGCCATTCTGACTGGTGGGAGGTGGAATCTCAGGGTCATTTTGATTTGCATTTCCCTGATCACTAAAGACTTTGAACATTTCTTTAGGTGCTTCTCAGCCATTTGAGATTTCTTTGTTTTGAATTCTCTGCTTTGTTCTATACCCCATTGTTTGATTGGGTTGTTTGGTTTTTTGCCGATAAGCTTCTTGATTGAGTTCTTTATATATTTTGGATATTAGCCCTCTATCAGATGTGGAATTAGTGAAGATTCTTTTCGAGTCTGTAGGATGCCAATTTGTCTTACTGACTGTGTCCTTTGCCTTACAGAAGCTTTCCAGTTGCATGAGGTCCCATTTATCAATTCTTGATCTTAGACCGCGAGCCGTTGGAGTTCTGTTTAGGAGATTTCTGCCTGTGCCAGCGAGTTCAAGGCTCTTTCCCACTTTCTCTTCTATTAGATTCAGTGTATCTGGTTTTATGTTGAGGTCCTTTGTCCACTTGGATTTGAGCTTTGTGCATGGTGACAGATAAAGTTGAGTAATACTCCACTGTGTAAATGTATCACATTTTGTTTATCCATTCTTCAGCTGAGGAACATCTAGGTTGTTTCCAGGTTCTGGCTATCGTGAATAAAGCTGTAATGGATATGGTTGAGCAAGTGTCTCTGTGGTATGATGGAGCATCCTTTGGGTATAATCCACAAACATATTCATGTAACTCATAAAATCTGCAACTAGGAAATGCAGGGATGTGGTTAGAAAAGGGAAGTGAAGCCCATGAGGAGGTTCCAGGGTATAAGTACTTGCCTCCAAACACAACGGCCTGAATTCAGGCTTGTATCCAGGACTCGTACCCAGTCTACCAGTGGGTACGTGTCCACTGTAGGAGAGGACCAGCTCCTAAAAGTTGTCCTTTGAGCTCCACACGTGTGCCATGGTGTCACCCTCCCGAGTAAATAACTTTCATACAAATTTAAAAAGTATTTATTTTTAGATAGGTTCCTGGTTTTTACACTCCCAATCTCTATTCCGTGTAAATGTACTGTTAGTGAGGCATGCGCACATGTTAAAAAGCAAAACAAACAGCGTTTTCATTAAAAGTAGAGCACGATACTTTGGAATTATGTTCTGTGTAGCACAGCTAATTTCCTTTCCATTGAAGATTTATTTTGAGAGTGAATTTAAAAGGATATCTATCTATCTATCTATCCATCCATCCATCCATCCATCCATCCATCTATCTATCTATCTATTATCTATCTATCTATCATCTATCTATTATCTATCTATCTATTATCTATCTATCTATTATCTATCTATCTATTATCTATCTATCTATCTATCTATCTATCATCTATCTATTATCTATCTATCTATTATCTATCTATCTATTATCTATCTATCTATCTATCTATCTATCTATCATCTATCTATCTATCGATCCATATACATCCATATATACATATAACATATATATGCATATAACATATGTATGCATATAACATATATATATAGTTATATAGTTATATATATAGTTTTTGGATCCAAAATACGTTTTCATTAATTATATGAGGCATACTTTTTCCTAGTTTTCCTTTAAAGGAAGCATGGACCACAACCATCTTTTGCTTAACTGTAAAGTAGGAACTCACAAGAAGAGATGGCCTCCATGGCGAGGCCATGATGTCAGAGTGACATGCCACTTGAGACACACTGGGAAAAACGTCTTTTTAGATGCAGGTGATTTCCTGGTAGAGTCTAATTGTATGTGGGGCTTCAGCTATTACCTGTGTATACACTCTTGATGTATTTTTAGGAACAGAGGAAGTGAGTCAGCCTATGTCTCACCCACTGAATAATTCTCCACCCAAAGAAAAATTAGTAAAGGGAAACTTTGTATCTGCTTCCGTAGCCTTAAAGCAGAGAGCATGCACACAAATCACTTTGGAAATTGAGTGTGTCCCTTTTACGAAGGAGAATGTTGACTTCTGAGATGCACATAGAACATACACAGACAAAGTAATCTATGCAGGTCACCAGAAATTTTTGCCAACATAAAAATTGTGACAGCAGTCACTCCACATTTTCCACCTGTGAACATGGCAGGCCATCTCCCAAATGTCCACTTGCACGCATACTGGTTAAGACACCTCCCCAAGCTAAGCTAATTTTATAGCACTGGAAGATTTCTTTTAAAAAATCCATAACAAGCAATGGGGGGGGGGATTCTACATTTCCAGAGAATTATGAATTTAGCACAGTTTCATTAGGGATGCTGGTATCCACTCTGAACAGCCAGCATGTCACGAATAAGCTGGGACAGTTAGAAGAAAAAGCCCCTTATTGACAGCCTAGGATCAGTGCCAAGAAGGAGGAGCTTTTCCATGCAACTCCAAGACAGCGTTATCTCTGACCACAACATGGTTTGACCCTTCTGTTTCCATGGGCTGCGTGGTAGACGGTGAATGGCATTATCTCAAAGTCACTTCTTATTTTTTTTGCTTGTTCTGAAATATATATATATATATTTTTTGATTTGTAAATCTTGAGGAGAATAAGCATTGAAACTTACAGACTGTGTTGAACAATAACATGATAATCATTTAGAGGATAAATGTACTACTGTTATTTTTAATAGCATGGTAATTGTTTTCTTTTTCATTGTAGCAATTTATTTATTTATTTTTTAATCTTTATTAACTTGAGTATTTCTTATTTACATTTCGAGTGTTATTCCACTTCCTGGTTTCCGGGCCAACATCTCCCTAGCCCCTCCCCATCCCCTTCTATATGGGCTTCCTCTCCCCATCCTCCCCCCATTACTGCCCTCCCCCCAACAATCACGTTCACTGGGGGTTCAGTCTTGGCAGGACCCAGGGCTTCCCCTTCCACTGGTGCTCTTACTAGACTATTCATTGCTACCTATGAGGTCAGAGTCCAGGGTCAGTCCATGTATAGTCTTTAGGTAGTGGCTTAGTCCCTGGAAGCTCTGGTTGCTTGGCATTGTTGTACATATGGGGTCTCGAGCCCCTTCAAGCTCTTCCAGTTCTTTCTCTGATTCCTCTAACGGGGGTCCTATTCTCAGTTCAGTGGATTGCTGCTGGCATTCGCCTCTGTATTTGCTGTATTCTGGGTGTGTCTCTCAGGACACTTCTTATTTTGAATCTTTCGTCATAACAATTGTGTCCAGTTTCCAAAGGGCACCAAGAGTGGTTCTTGTGGAGTTAGTTTGATTGCTATGTAGGCCAGATACACAGTACTGGTGAGCCAAACGAGCCTCCTGTGTAGGGTTAGCCTTGGCCAGCGTCTGATTTCAGCCCTGGCTGTAGCTGGCAATTCAGACAGTCTTCACACAGCCAGCGTCCAATCTCAGGGGCTTCACTTTATCCTTCAGCAGTCAACTTTGGCTCTTCTTCTGTGCAGCAGCAGCTCAGCCTGGATGCAAGCATCATTTCGCAGTATGAAGCTCAAAGCATCCCTGAGGCCCTGGCAAACATGTGTATGTGGAGCACTGCAGAGACTACACACAGACCACAGGTACTCAGCACAGAGAATTCCCTACATAGAATGATTGATTTAATGGACAGTGCCTACATTTGGTTAATGTCTTATGACCTGTGATTTCAGCACACACACACACACACACACACACACACACACGCACACGCACACCAATATATGCTATATAGAATGATGTTGTCTCCCCAAAACTGATAGATTAATGCATACATTCTTCAATAATGATTTGTTAAACAACAATAACAATGACAACGGATAATATTCAGGTCTTTGGGATGGCTCAGTAGGTAAAGACACTTGCTTTGAAAGCCTATTGACTAGAGTTTGATCCTTGGGACCCAATTTGGTTAGTTTTATGTCAACTTGATACAAGCTGGAGTCACTTTGGAAGACGGTACCTTAATTGAAATAATGATCCCACTAGATTGGCCTGTGGATGAGATCGTGGTACACTTTCTGTATTGATGACTGATATGGGAGGGCTCAGATCACTGTGGGTGGGGCCAGCGCTGGGCTGGTGGTCCTGGGTCCACTGAGCAAGCCATGAGGATAAAGCCAATAAACAGGGTCAACACCTGCCTCTAAGTTCCTGTCCTGTTTGAATTCCTGTCTTGACTTCAGCAATCGAGTGGGACCTGAATGTTTTAACTGAAAAAAAAATTCCTCCCTATGGATTTTATTGTTTATGGTCAGAGTGATGTATCATGGCGTAACTATGATAGGACCCATGTAAAAATGGAAGGAAAAACACATAATTGCATAAAATTGTCCTCTGATCGCCATATGTGGGTCATGATACACATACCTGTGTAATGCATCATATACATACAAATACAATAATAATAATAATAATAATAATAATAATAATAATAATAAATAAATAAATAAAACTACCTGCACCAAAAATTGAAACAAGCAGGGAGATGCAGGAATGAGGATTGTTGTAAGTCTCAGGCTATGACGGTCTACTGCATGCATTCCATGCATCCCATGGCAACCAGGGCCACAAAGCAGACTTTCTCAACAAGGAAACAAACGCACGCAACAACCCCCAAACCAACGCAAAACACAAAGAAGAACAAAAAATATCAAGCACACACCATGGCCCAGAATCTGATCCAGCGGCTGGAAATTCAGCAATGAGAAGCCAGACACACGCATTTCCCTTCATGGACAAAGTTTGATGCTCACTATGAAGAAAGACTGTAGAAAAAGGAAAAAGGTGGCAGACTTAAGGAGAATGTCAGAGGAGGCCTCTTGAGACGGTGAATTGAGGAAAGCTCGGACAAATGCACACAGCTGCACAAGCAACCCCACATCTGGAGAGGGAGCACGGCAGCCCACACATTTAATTTGGGGATCTTGTTTTGAGCCCTGGGCACTAAATAAACGCTAAGACTACGGGACAGATCAAAATCAAGAGAATGCAGGTTGTGTGTTGGACTAGATATGGCTTTGCTCATCTGTGGAGCAATGGCCCGTAGAGACGAATTACCTACAGATCTTTAAAACACTTAAAGAAAAGGACTCACCATGTAGCTTGACTGGCCTGGAATTTGCTGTGTAGACAAGCTAGGCTTGAACTCACAGTGATCAGCCTGTATCTGCTGGGATTAAAGTTGTCCAGCCACACAACACACACACATACACACTCACATACACGTGTCTGTGTGTATGTGTGTGTATATATATATATGTGTGTGTGTGTGTGTGTATATATATGTGTGTGTATATATATGTGTATGTGTATGTATATATATGTGTGTGTGTATATATGTATGTGTATATATGTGTATGTATATATGTGTGTGTATATATATGTGTATGTATATATGTGTGTGTATATATATGTGTGTGTATATATGTGTGTGTATGTATATATGTGTGTATCTGTATATATATGTGTGTATGTGTATATATATGTATGTGTATAAATATGTGTGTATGTATATATATGTGTGTATATATATGCGTGTGTGTATATACATGTGTGTGCATATATATGTATGCGTATAAATATGTGTGTATGTATATATACGTGTGTATATATATGCATGTGTTTATATACGTGTGTGTGCATATATATGTGTGTGTGTATATGTATGTGTATATATGTGTGTGTGTGTGTGTATGTGTGTGTATGTATATTCTTATTTTTAAGGTGAAAGTGTTTAACAAAGTGTAGTAAAGTACTCACAATATAGAACATAGAAACCATTTTGAAGTATGTAGCTCAGGAGTATTAGATGCATACTGCTGTGAAGAAGCCATTCTCTGAAAGCTTTTCTATCTTGAAAAAAAAGAAGTCAACTTCCGTTAAACGGTGAATTGTTACAGTCCCTCTACCACCAGCCCTAGCCACTTTATACTTTCTGTCAGAATTTTTCAAATGCTTTTCTGTATCTCCTTAAATCGTTACGTTTTAAGAATTACTTTAAAATTTTATGTGTATAAGTATTTTGCCTGCATGTATATCGGGGTAGCTTATGCGTCAACTGGTGTTTAAGGAGATTGGAAGAAGGCATAGGATCCTCTGGAACTAGAGGTACAGATGATCAGGAGTCACCCTGTGGCTGCTGGGAACTGAACGCAGGTCCTGTGTAAGAGCTGCAAGTGTCCTTACTGTCCGAGCCATCCCAAGGCTCTCCGTGCGAGTTTGACTGCTCTTGGTAAGTCACAGAAATGAATTAATATAGTGTTTGTCTTTGTAAATTTTCCTCTTTCACTTAGCATAATGCCCTCAAGGTTCATTCATATTGCAGTGTGTGTCATAATTTCCTGCCTTTTCAACCAATCTCTCGCTGTATATATTTATCACCTTTAGAATTTCATTCATCCGGGGCTGGAGAGATATAAATAACTAAGGCTTTCATTTCATTCTTTTGGATGTGGTTCTCTAGTTTTATCAATGACATTTGCTGAAAGGCTCTCCCTTGCCCTTTGAGTCACCTTGGAACCTTGTTGAAAAAGCACTTGTCCATGTATGTGAGGTTTTATTTCTAGCTTTGACGGATAGTTTGATGCTCCGAGATAAACCAGAAATTTGGAATTCCTATGATGATGTAACGATATTTTAAAGGATAAGGTTGCAAATAAAACAATAAAAAGAAAATCACTGCAGAACAAAGAAAATCAACCAGTGAGCCAATTCTTAGCCATTGAATATGTTAGCTAGTCACTTCCGCTTTTCTGAAGGCTGGGACAAATGGGTGTATATGTTCTTGCGAGGAACGTTCTCTACGGGGCTTTGGTGAGACTCACTTTTGTGGGAGAGTGTCACTACGGAAAGCAGAATAACTGGCTTTCCCTAGATGGGTCAAGCAAGAATTAAAGAGGGCGTCATCCAAAACCGCGTGTCCTTTGTTAGAGTGGGTGACTTTCAATACTATTCATGTATTTCTCCCTAGATCCATTCCTGAGACCACAACAATGAAAAGGGGGACAAACACTTGCCCAGTGCCTTAGAACTTATCATCCTACCCATGTTTCTCTATAGATTGGCTTTATTTCCATAAAAATCCCCAAATGCTTTATAGGAAGACAAAGTAGGGGCTGATTTTAGGTCCTAGAGTCAACGAGGGGCAGGATCAGAGTTTAGGTACGTTTGCCTCAATTTCCAGAACTTTCAGAATTATGTCATGACAATACATTATCTCTACATGACAAGTCTCCTGGTGGCAGAAGCAGGCAGCCAGGTGGCTGAGCAAAAGAGGAAAGATCGGGCTTCTCCATTAGCCCATTTAAAACAATTAACGAGATCAAAAGAAAATTAAAGAAAAAAATCAAGAGGAACCTCACCTTCCCGGCTTTGCACTGTGCTGCTACAGAAATCCATCAATTTATGCAAATGTCTGCACCCTGTAATTAGATTTTTTCCCCCTTTCAACGGAGTTCCTAAAGTGTGGGCGCTTAGTAAGTGATGACAATTATTATTCTGCATAATAATAATCAAAAATTTGAATAACCATAATTACTAAAACAGCAGTTTTTCAGCTGCCACCTTTCGAGAATCCAAAGTGAGTTCCTGAATGCTCGCACAGGAGTTTTGAGACCTGCAAGATCCCTTATGTCAACAAGTTGCATATGCTTTTCTAAGGATCCCCAAAGCAGGAGGCAGTCCACTGAGTCACAGAGTGAACAGAAGACCCCTGAAGGCCCCCACTTTCCTGTGCTGAGTAATGGTGGGATCAAGGTTACATACATCACTCAGGTGCTGACCCAAGGCTGCAAGCGAGACCTCTTTAATCCAAGGGCAAGCTTTTTCACCAGCTTTGGTGCTGACCCAGGAGGCTCAGTCATAATGGTGTGAGTTAGTGTCTGTTGACTAAGTTCTGCACGTCTATTTCTTCTTCCCCCAGTGTATGTAGATGTTGCTGTGATTTGTAATGCTCACAGAACCATTTAGCAGGCTCTTGAGTCTTCTTAAGAACCAGGCTCTGCTAATTGTCGCAGCTATGGCAGGGAACCGAGCGCCAAAGCCATGCCCTTACGGAGTTTATTCTGATGGAAAGAGACAGACTGTAAGAGGCTGAGTGTGTAGAAGGGAACTGTGATGTTCAATAAGACATCCAGCGAGAACAGCATCCAGGGCACTGAGGGGGAGTGTGGGAAGTAGGGCCTGCTCTTCTCTATTGAAAAACTTGGGGACAGGCTCAGTTAACTGAGGGGAAGACTTTTTGAGTAGAAGCCAACCGGAAAGGAAAAGACCTGCTGTAGGCCACCAGGGAAATGTGCTTAGAAAATTATAATTTATGTGAAATTTTAAATATGTCCACCAGTGTTAAAAATCTTCGTCTGTATTCAGTCCCCAGTCCTCATCCTGCCATCAAACAAGGCATTCTCTCTTCTTCTTTAATGAAAGCTGTGCATGAGATTTCTACTCCTGCGTCTTCCCGATAGTTTCTTCCTTGTATTTGCCCTTCTCCTTTCCTACTTGCCGGGACTTGGCTTTCCTCTCCAGGATCTTCTTGTGGTCCTTGTCCAGCTTTAGCCTGGTGATAACTACCTTGCTGGGGTGGATGCCCACACGGACAGTTGTGCCGTTAGCCTTCTCTCGCTGGACTCGCTCAATGTCGATGACGTATTTCTTCCTGTACACTTGGACCACTTTGCCAATCTGCTGGCCTTTGTAGTGTCCTCGAACGACTTGAACTTCGTCGTCCTTTCGAATGGGCATAGATCGAACATTATACTTCTGTCTCAGTTCTTTGGAAAGAGGAGAAGGCATGATCTTCCTCCGAATGTGAGAAGGTGCATTGAAATGCCGTCTGCGGTTCTTGCTCTGGTCAGAAGTCACGAAGGGATTGAACTTCATTTTGGTGGCTGTGATCCAGCGATGGCCGCCTGTTGTGTGCATTGTTACTCCATTGTCTAGACCAGTGTTCTGTCCTCAGAAAGGTAAAAGTGATACATTGAATGACCTTCAATATCTGCGTCAGTGTGTTCTTTTCATATAAGGTATCCAGACTTTGGTATTAACACATCTGCATTGCTCTGACAAAAATGCCTAAGAGAACACAAATTAGGAATTATTTCACTCACAGCTTCAGAAAGTTGCTTGGTTTCGTGTTGGGTAGACATCATGGCTGCAGGAACATGTGGAGGAGGAAGTCTTTCACCGCAAGACATGTGGGGAACAGAGAAGACATGCTCTCAGTGACCATTTCCGTTGGCTGGTACATCTCCTGAGCCTTTCACAGCAGATGAAGAGAAAAGCATTCGACCCATGAATGTGTGACTGACGTTTGCCAGTCAAACCATAATGACTTTCAAATATTGAAAAAAAAAAACGGTTTTCACTTTTTCTGCATTTTCCCCTTTTATTGAAAATAGATAACCTTTCTCATACGATATATCCTGATCACAGTCTCCCCTCTCTCTACTTCTCCCATTTCCTCCCCCTCTCCCCTTTCCTCCAGATCCACTCTCTTTCTGTCTTTCATTAGAAAAGGACAGGCTTCTAAGAGATAACAACAAAACACGACAAAGTAAGATATAATGAGGGAAAACAGAAACCATCCCATCAAGTGAGGTTGGACAAGGCAACCTGACATAAGGAAAAAGAGCCCGAAGGGCAGGAACAAGAGAACCACTCATTCACAAACTCAGGGGTCCCATAAAAACCCTAAACGGAGAGCTGTGATATCTGCACAGGAGACCTGGTGCAGACCTGAGCCAGCCCTCTGCTACTCCATTCGGTCTCATATGAGCTTTGTGCAGCTGATTCAGAGGGTCTTGTTCTCTTAGTGTCCTCCATCCCTGCTGCTCTTCCAAGGGACTCCCTGAGCTCTAAGGAGAAGGATTTGACTCCCATTTAGGGCTGAGTGCTCCAAGGACTCTCTCTTTCACTGAATAATGTCTGGCTCTGTTTGCATCTACTGTAGGAGGAAGCTTCTTTTGTGTTGACTGCATAAAGGACTGATCTCTGAGTACCACACAATATCATTGGGAGCCATTATACTGATATTTATTTTTGAAAGCAGCCACTTTTCTAATGGTAGGTGATGAGTCATAGAAACCCTGTGACCCCGAGAACCGTGGCAGCTAATTCCTTGAGCTATGTAAAGATGCGTTTACTGTAACCGATAAACAACACCTAGCGCAGAGTTGGTGGATGCCGGGCCCTCAGGGGTGACCCCTAATGAATACGCTTCTTTTCCATACCACCTTGTTCTCCCTGCAGACCTCACTTTTGGAGTGCGTCTCCGATCCAAAGAGTAAAGGAAAGGCAGATAAACTTGTGAAATTGTCAGTCTTCCAAAATGCCAACTGCTTCCGTGATCTGTTGGGAATGGAATAGGATGAAACTGTGTTCAGCCACCTTATTCTAAGGTCTTGGCATGGCCTTGGGCCCTGTCCTTCCTTCTGTCATAATGTGTCAAAAAATCCTAGGGAGACTTCCCTTCCAAAGGCTCTTCAGGAACAGGCACTTAAAAGATGAGTCAAATAATTAAGACAGCTCGACTTGACATAATCATGAACTGCTGCTCTGGGAGCTGGGGGAAAAAAGAGTATGGCTGGCCGCTTCTATAGCAAATCTATTGAATTTTAAATGAATGGACACATGGCAAAGGGAAAATTCAGAACTTAATACAGAATGCCAAGGCCATATGAGAGGTATCTTGTTAGCGCTGCGAGAGACCCGGCAGTGAAATGGGCTGTTATAATCTAGTGGATGGAAGAGACAAATTACAATAAGTGAAACTAAGTGTGTGTGGGTATGAGTGGCAGAGAGGCTGGGGATGGGTTGGAAAGGTTGAGGAACCAGGAGAGCTCTGAGCAATGAGCTAGCATAGTAAGTGCGTCTAAAGAAATGAGAATCCTGTGAGGGGTACAGCACAGTCTCTAGGTTCAGAGTCAAAGCTGTGAAGTCGGCTGCAAATTTCATTCTAACCAGAATCTACCAGTGTTCTTGGCCACCTGCCCATCAAGTCTCCGTTTTGTTGCTTGTGTGATTGAAGGACGTGTGAGAACAGGGGTTTACCTGGAGTCAAGTCACATATCAGGGACATGCACACTCTTTAGACCCAGTCAGAGCTCAGCCACTGCTGTTTCTGTATTTTTTATTCTAGCCACATGTAAGTTTAGTTTTGCTTTATGTGTAAGTATGTAAGTAGACTACATATATGCCTGGTCCCTGTGGAAGCCAGAGGGTACAGGCTCCCTGTATTAGTCAGGGTTCTCTAGAGTCACAGAACTTACGAGTAGTCTCTATATGGTAAGGGAATTTGTTGATGACTTACGGTGTGTAGTCCCCAACGATGGTCAGCAGCAGCTGTGAATGGAAATCCAAGGATCTAGCGGTTGCTCAGTCCCACAAGGCAAGCAGGTGAGGAAGAGAGTCTTCCTTCTTCCGACATTCGTATGTAGGTCTCCAGCAGAAGGTGTGGCCCAGATTAAGGGTGTGGACCACCACGACTGGATCTGGGACTTGCTTTGTCCCAGATGACCTTGAACTCGGAGATCTCCTTGCCTTAGTCTCCTGTGACCCATGGCCACTATGCCTCAAGATCTCCATGCCATGATCCAGGTCAGAAACTTGTATCTCCCAGCCTCAAGATCAGGATCAGAGGTGAGCCTTCCAGTTCTGGATTGTAGTTCATTTGAGATACAGTCAAGTTGGCAACCGGGAATAGCCGCTATACTTCCCTAGACCTGGAGTCACTTGGTCTCTTAGTTAGGGTTTCTATGCCGTGACCACGGCAACTCTTAAAAAGGAAAACATTTAGTTGGGCCTGGCTTACAGTTCGGAGGTTTAGCCCAGTGTCATCATGATGGGAAGCGTGGCAACATGCAGCCAGACACGGTGCTGGAGAGGTTGCAGAGTTCCCCATCTTGATCTGTAGGCAACCGGAAGAGACGCTGGGCGTGGCTTGAGCTTCTGAGCCCTGCTCTCAGTGACACGCTTCCTCCAGCAACACTGCACCGACTCCAACAAGGCCACACCTCCTCATAAGCCACTCTCTGGTGAGCAAGCATGCAAACACATGAGTCTCTGGGGGCCATCCCTATTCAAACCCCACTTATGGACCCCTGTGAGGTGCTAGGTAGGGACTAGGAACTGAAGAACTCGGGTCCTCTGAAAGTGGAACAAGGGCTCTAAACCACCGGCGCACCTCTGCAGCTCCAAACCATCATGTGTCAATTTTTGGGCAATGACAGAGAGTTCAGTACGGTTCTGCGTGTGAAGATGGTGGATCCTGGAGGGCCTTGCGGAGGTGAGGACCCCTCGCCTCAAACTCTCCCCCTGCTCCAGATGCTGATGGCCCCACAAGCCATAGGGACAGTCTGACTTCCTTAACATCGGGCTTAGTGAGAGGTGGGGCGGGACTTCCATCCCTTGGAAAGCAAGAGAGATTGTAATACGTCTTTGTAAAAATGCTACGAGAGGGTAGAAGTAACAAGGGTCAACTTCACGTGATATTGCACATTTAAAGAGTTATTAAAAATAGGCCAAACCCGTCTCTGATTCTAGAGATGCCATCACTTTACTGGCTGTGACATCTGGGTGAATTACATAGCCTCCATAATAAACCTTAGCTTCCTTCTGTGTTAAACAGGATAAATGGCACCTATTGCTTAGATCCAGTGTGGGGTTTAAGGAAGATAATCCCTGTAAAGGCGCTCATCCAGTACAAATCCAGACAGCTAGTTCAATAAACCACTACTATTTGTCACTGTTGTTTAAAGACTTATTTCATTGTATTATTGTTATTTTTGAGGCAGGGTCTCACTTTGTAGCCTAGGCTGGCTTTGAACTTGTGATCAGCTTGCCCCGACCTTTCCAGTGGTGAGATGACAAGCATGTGCAGCCATCCCTGGCTGGAGTCTGTTTTATAGATATTTTGTTTGAGCTATGATTTTCCTCTGAACACCGGCGAGGCGCACAGCGGCCATCCGACTTTGCTGAGGAAGCCGAGGACAGAAGGCATGGATTTCTCCGATCACAAGCAACTGGTGTGTGGGTCAGAGTCAGGACTTCAACTGTGACTCTATCTTCCAGGACCCTTTCTTTCATTCAAACGCAGTTTCAGAGGACCCTTGACCAGTGTAGCAGCGAACAAGCTGCTCTGTTTAAGGCCGAAGGATTCTGTCTTTTCTCTGTCTTTTCTGTCTGTCTTCCCCTGGTCTCCATGGAACACAACTTGATGAAAGACGAACAGACCTAAAGGGGAGATAGGGGTTTGGAATCACAGGAAACGGGGGTAGGAAGCTTCTGATTAATCTCTCGTTTCACCCTTGGCCGGACCAACTTGTGTGTGAGAATGGAGGGTCCGGTCTTTGGGAGTCAGAGCGCTCTCGAGGTTTGCTAACGGTGCTATTTTTCTTTACAGCCTCCCTGGCTCATTTCCCTCATCCCCCACATGCAGTTAATCGCATCATTTACCTATGGTTTGCTGTGAGATGTAAATCTGGTAACAAGCTTGGCGCATCGTAAGTGCCCAATAATCATTCGCTGTAAATAATTTCATCTTTCTGGGCCTTGCTTTTTCTCTTCTTTGGAATAAGAGTAATAAGATGCTGAGAGTTTTTGTCATACGTAAATGGTATGATACATAGAAAATGCCTGGTACATCACATTAAGGAGTCACAACAATGACGGTGTCAGTGGTGAGGACAATGGTGATGGTTATGATAACGACATGAGGGCTGATTTCACTTTCTCATTGGATGGAAACTTTGTTTTTTCCATAAGAGCCAGTCGTCTGCTGTGTTTCCAGTTTCTTCTCCCCTCTTGCTGCCCCTTCTACACGCGAAAACCTTTCCTGTTTCTGACGGCAGTCCCTGGACCCCTCCACCAGGAAGGCTCATGTTCTCCAATTAGAGCAGTACCAATTGACCCGGGCCCTTCAGCAATCCCGGTGCCTTCCCACATTAATTTGACATCTGCACTTCACCTTGAAAATATGCTAATTGCGGCAGGGATCTGCAGGCTGCCCCAAACACGGGTTTGCAAGTCTACAGTATGCTAGGAATAATTGCAAATTTAATTCCCTTCGAGAAGATGTACAAACCCTGACCACTCCCATTAGTCCAGAAGAAATTAGAATCTGCGAAATCAAGTGAAATGAATCAAAAGAAAGGAGAAAAGAACTCACTTCTAAAGGGAAAAAAATGCTCTCAGTTTTATTATGCAAAATCTCCATGAAAAAGTTTGGTTCAGAGGCCATGATTTCTGTGCAGTCATTTATGTGAGGTAATTAATTTTTTTAGAATTAATACTCTGAAAAATAGCTGGTCCAATTCTGTTTTCAGAGATGAGAGTCATTTAAAAATAGAAGTAAATATAAGGGAGAATGGTGGGCGAAGAAAAAAAAATCACCGTCTTTTATGATCATCAAAGGGGTACTAAGCTGGACCCGTGCTAGCTACCGCTGCATAAAAGAACATATAATCTTAAATTTGAAAAACAACTTTATTGAGGTATGTTTTATGTATCGTAAAAGTCTCCTATTTCAACAATTCAATGATTTTAGTAACATTACTAGTTAGGACAGCTGTCTCCTTAAATCAGTTTTATATTACTTCCATTCTTCTAGAAAGTTCCTGCATGTTCATTGTAATGAATCCCCATTCTTACACCCCAGCTACTGGCAGCCACTTTCTCTGTAGATTTCTCTTGTCTGGACACACCATATAAATGGGCTCCTATAGCAGGTGGCATCGTGTGTATGGCTTCCGGATAAATTGTGGATGTTTCCTCAAGTTTACTCTTTGTGTTCACGCTCTGGAGACTTTCCTGTGACTGCTGCATGGTGCTTCATCATGCTGGCAGACCGCATTTTGGTCTTTCTATTCACACAAGTCCATACACATGATGGGATCTAGGTTGCGCCCCCCCCCCCCTTTTTTTGCTTGTTCTGATAAAACCTTGGCTTTACAAGATGAGATGTATTGCACAGTCATATCCTGTATTGGTTCCTTTCTTAGCCCCGAAGACATAGGACTTTGTCGAACAGGGCACAGGAGAATACTGTTGACACTGCTCTGAAACACACACTTTTACAAACCTTTTCTAGGAGTGTATTGCATTATCCTGACATTTTCGTACATGCACATGGCGTCGATCATAATCAGACCCTGTCATCCACTCTTGTCTTCACTAATAGCTCCATTTGAAGTCTCTGTGCTCCTCAGATGTCTTTGATCCGCTCTAACACTCTACCTCTGAAGATGAGTAGATTTTCTGCCTAGCTCAGGTTGATGGCTAGCAGAGGACATATTATTTTAACAGGCAGTAGGGAAGGGAGCCTGGTAAAGATTCTACAATGTGTCTTTGAGTCTTAAACTCCCAGCTTTGCTCCCTCTCGCTTACTCTGCAACAACCTCTCTTGTCAACATTTCCTTCTCAGCTCTATTCGGGCAATAGATCAACAAGATCACAAGCGAATGGATGAAGGACACCCGGCTACTCTTATTCATCCCAGTCATCCTTGCCTGTAT
Source organism: Rattus norvegicus (assembly GCF_021556685.1). Lineage (NCBI taxonomy): Eukaryota > Metazoa > Chordata > Mammalia > Rodentia > Muridae > Rattus > Rattus norvegicus. Next base: position 9,076,611 of record NC_141552.1, on the reverse strand, counting down.
TTTGATTGTAAGTGTGACATTATGACGAAGAGTACAAAAGCCCAGCAGGTTGCACTGGCATGCTCTCCACTTTGTTGAAACGCTATCTATGGTGCACAGATTGGGTAAGAGTGTATTTAGAGCCCCACATGGTTCTTAAGGCTCTCGGACAACAAAGTGAGGGAGGGTGAGATTGAGAGTTGGGGAGAGAAAGGGAGGCAGGGAAAAAGAGGGGAGGGAGAGATGGAAAGGTAAAGGAAGTAGAAGCGTGTTCCTCTCCGGATATACTGAGTTGCATAGCGTGCATCTGATTGATCCATTTTCTCGTGAACAGCCAGCCTTCCCTGCACTACGATATGCTGAGTGCTGAATCCTTAACTGTTAGCTGGAGACACAAAGATACAATTTATCCTCGTCCGCTTGATCATTAACAGTATCTACTGAGTAACAATTTGGTCGAAGCATCTGAGGTACTAGGGATTTACAAGTAGTGCATGGCTGGTGGAACTAGCAGCCAATGGGGGGAGAGACACAGACAGAAAACGAAGAGCTATACAAAGGTGGAGTGAGGAGCGGGGTGGGATGAAGGCACTTCTGCCGATCGGGGCCTGTTTTAGCCATCTCAGGTGATAGTCAGGTTGAGCTGTAAAGGAGAAGAAGGAAGAGGGGACAAGAAGCAAGGGCTCAGGGTGGGAGGGGAACAGGGAACAGCTTAAGTTTCTATCTTCACAGAGGTCAGGTGTTACTGAGGAAGACAGACATGGTATCGAACATAAGTGATCTCGTTTGTGAAATAAAGCACACAAAAGGCCCTCAGATATTCTGTGGACAGAGCTCAGAATGTATGCATGCAGCTTGCATGCATTGTATGAGCAGAAATGCACAGGTTTGATGAGCTATAAATAAGCTTTAGGACGGGCAGGTGGATGGGTGAGTGACAGGCTGAGAGAGGAATGCAGGAGTGAATGAACGGACGGGAAGGTGGCCTTCCTGATGGGCAAAGGGGACCGGTTATCACACACATTTTACCATGTAGGGCTGTGTTGGAGTGGTCTTACAGACTGAGGAAGACAATGGGCTCATTTTCTAGCCTTCTGTGATTTTTTTTTTTTTTTGGCCTCCTTTAGGGGCCAGCTCTGAGTGATCTTTTGAATTCTAATTTGAAGAACCCTTGCCCACCTAATTTAGGCATAAAACGAGAGCATCTTCCATTTCTATGACAGCTGCCTGGCACGCAGAGGAAAATTAATGAACTGGCACCAATGGCCTGTAGGTCAGATTTTCCACACAAACGACGCATGAAGTACTTGTATCTCTTAAGATGAGATTCTCGGGAAGCAGGGGAGGCAAGCTATGTGACCTCAAGTCGCTGAATGAAAACCATCTTTAGCTACCAAGTCACTTAGGCCCAAACATAGAACACAAATATTATTTGCTGCCTTTTTTCTTTTTCAGAGCAAAGCTCGGTCTGAGAAGATTAAGGAGAGACGGTGGAATTTACCTGGACCTGATCCAGGTTCTGTCATGCGGCAGTCCTGATGGCTGGACGCGTCATGTGACAGTACCACAGGTTAAAGCCCAATAGACATTAGCATTGAAAAAAAATAGTCATATCACGCACAGTGGGCCGATTTCCAACCTGATGGAGTCTCTAAGACATCAAGAGAATGAACAAAGGCGGTCCTGGAAGCCTGAACTTTTCCATTTCCTTCCAGAATTATTTACTTTGGTTCCGGGAGGGAATGAATACATTCCATCAATGTAGGAGCCCCAGAGAGCAAACACAATTTCCCAGAGCTCAGGCAGCGACTCCAGAAAAGGCCCTTAAGCTCCCTGCTCATGACCAGTAAAGTCCTTTTCTTTCCGTCTGATAGCATTAATAAAAATGACGCATGGAGCCTTTGCTCAAGTGGCAGAGGGGGACATTCCTGGTTCTAACCTTTGTTTAAATCATTCTCCTAATGTATTTTTTTTCTTTCATTTCAAAGTGGAATTAACATATACCTGGAGGCCACAGCAGTCACCATAACAGGCCACAGCCCCAAACGGCTTTAATAAGTTCTCTGTGGGAAGAGAGCAATTGCCTTCCACCGGGCAGAGGCTTCTGGGTAGACTGTGCTGGTGCTTGGTCTTGACTGCAAAAAAGAAATCAAAATGTGAAGTGGAGTCACGCTACAGAAATTAAGCTCTTATTTCCTTGAATGACCGTCGCTTTCTAAATTCTAGTTTTCTTCTTCTCCTCTGGTGTTACTGCCTGTACTGGCTGGTCTTATGCCAACTTGACACAAGCTGGAGTTATCACAGAGAAAGGAGCCTCAGTTGAGGAGATGCCTCCCTGCGATCGAGCTGTAAGGCGTTTTCTCAATTAGTGATCAAGGCGGGAGGGTGCATTGTGGGTGGTGCCGTCCCTGGGCTGGTGGTCCTGGGTTCTATAAGAGAGCAGGCTGAGCAAGCCAGGGGAAGTAACATCCCTCCATGGCCTCTGCATCAGCTCCTGCTTCATGACCTGCTTGAGTTCCAGTCTTGACTTCCTTTGGTGATGGACAGCAATGTGGAAGTGTAAGTGGAATAGACCCTTTCCTCCTCAACATGCTTCTTGGTCCTGATGTTTTGTGCAGGAATAGAAACCCTGACTAAGACACCGCCAAACAGAGAAAACTTTTCAAGTCTTCCTGGGTCCCACTTTCTGTGCTGAAAGTCCTGGGGTCACAAAAACAAAACAAAACCAAACCACTTACATCTATCACAATGGCATCACATGCTGAAGATATCTGCACGATGAGATCATTGCTTTGGTCTGTCACTTGTGCTCTGTGACCGCAGCAGTGGGGTCTTGTTCAGTGGATCTTCTATACTTCTCTGCAATCTAGGCAGCTGGCAGGCAGATGCCTCAGAATTCGTTCTTATGGCAGGATTTTCTAGGCTCTAAAGTCTTTTCTTTTCCCCCATTTTCATTCTCTCCTGGTCTGTATTAATTTTGCTGCACATCTAATAATTTCCTCAGCTAGTTTCTCATCATGTAAGAATTCTACATCCCTTGTCCAGATCGCTACAGCAGGCAGGACGCTGTGAGAGTTTATGTAACTCTTTCAGTCTCTGAGTTCAGGGAAACGAATGTCCCTAAAACCCTCCTCCTTTCCCTGCTTTAAACGAAATTAAGAGGCAGCAAAATAGCTCAGTGTGTCTGCAATCAAGCACGGCAAACCAAGCTAAATCTTGGACCCACATGGTGGAAAGAGAGAATTGATACCATTTGTCCTTTGACCTCTACTTGTGTGTCATAGCACACATAAACGCATACATACAATACATAATTAAAAATGTAAAAGAAGGGTCTTCCTGGTTGCTGCCGCCCCAGAGAGCCCTTGGGCAGCACCCCGAGAGCAAACTTGAGCCTCAGGACAACAGGTAAGACCAACTTGTCTGCTGCAAGAGAGCTGCCTGGTGAGATCGGGACACACAGAGGCAGAGTTCATCTAGGACCGGGCACGTCCTGTGTTTGCCGGAGGTCCAACGCCCGCGGATCCCGGCCGCAGCAGCTCTCTGCTTCCAGACCCCTTGGGAAAGAGACCTCACCGCCTGGTCAGGTGGGCACTCCTGAGGCTGCAGAGCGGAAGAGACCACCAACACTGCCCACCCCTGCCCACATCCCTGGCCCAAGAGGAAACTGTATAAGGCCTCTGGGCTCCCGTGGGGGAGGGCCCAGGAGCGGCAGGACCCCTGCCTGAGACACCGCCGGAACCTGAAGGAAACAGACTGGATAAACAGTTCTCTGCACCCAAATCCCGTGGGAGGGAGAGCTAAACCTTCAGAGAGGCAGACAAGCCTGGGAAACCAGAAGAGACTGCTCTCTGTGCACACATCTCGGACGCCAGAGGAAAACACCAAAGGCCATCTGGAACCTTGGTGCACTGAAGCTCCCGGAAGGGGCGGCACAGGTCTTCCTGGTTGCTGTCGCTGCAGAGAGCCCGTAGGCAGCACCCCACGAGCGAACTTGAGCCTCGGGACCACAGGTAAGACCAACTTTTCTGCTGCAAGAAAGCTGCCTGGTGAACTCAAGACACAGGCCCACAGGAACAGCTGAAGACCTATAGAGAGGAAAAACTACACTCCCGAAAGCAGAACACTCTGTCCCCATAACTGGCTGAAAGAGAGGAAAACAGGTCTACAGCACTCCTGACACACAGGCTTATAGGACAGTCTAGCCACTGTCAGAAATAGCAGAACAAAGTAACACTAGAGATAATCTGATGGCGAGAGGCAAGCGCAGGAACCCAAGCAACAGAAACCAAGACTACATGCCATCATCGGAGCCCAATTCTCCCACCAAAACAAACATGGAATATCCAAACACACCAGAAAAGCAAGATCTAGTTTCAAAATCATATTTGATCATGATGCTGGAGGACTTCAGGAAAGACCTGAACACACTTAGGGAAGCACAGGAAAACATTAATAAACAAGTAAAAGCCTACAGAGAGGAATCGCAAAAATCCCTGAAAGAATTCCAGGAAAACACAATCAAACAGTTGAAGGAATTAAAAATGGAAATAGAAGCAATCAAGAAAGAACACATGGAAACAACCCTGGATATAGAAAACCAAAAGAAGAGACAAGGAGCTGTAGATACAAGCTTCACCAACAGAATACAAGAGATGGAAGAGAGAATCTCAGGAGCAGAAGATTCCATAGAAATCATTGACTCAACTGTCAAAGATAATGTAAAGCGGAAAAAGCTACTGGTCCAAAACATACAGGAAATCCAGGACTCAATGAGAAGATCAAACCTAAGGATAATAGGTATAGAAGAGAGTGAAGACTCCCAGCTCAAAGGACCAGTAAATATCTTCAACAAAATCATAGAAGAAAACTTCCCTAACCTAAAAAAAGAGATACCCATAGACATACAAGAAGCCTACAGAACTCCAAATAGATTGGACCAGAAAAGAAACACCTCCCGTCACATAATTGTCAAAACACCAAACGCACAAAATAAAGAAAGAATATTAAAAGCAGTAAGGGAAAAAGGTCAAGTAACATATAAAGGGAGACCTATCAGAATCACACCAGACTTCTCACCAGAAACTAGGAAGGCCAGAAGATCCTGGACTGATGTTATACAGACCCTAAGAGAACACAAATGCCAGCCCAGGTTACTGTATCCAGCAAAACTCTCAATTAACATTGATGGAGAAACCAAGATATTCCATGACAAAACCAAATTTACACAATATCTTTCTACAAATCCAGCACTACAAAGGATAATAAATGGTAAAGCCCAACATAAGGAGGCAAGCTATACCCTAGAAGAAGCAAGAAACTAATCGTCTTGGCAACAAAACAAAGAGAATGAAAGCACACAAACATAATCTCACATCCAAATATGAATATAACGGGAAGCAATAATCACTATTCCTTAATATCTCTCAACATCAATGGCCTCAACTCCCCAATAAAAAGACATAGATTAACAAACTGGATACGCAACGAGGACCCTGCATTCTGCTGCCTACAGGAAACACACCTCAGAGACAAAGACAGACACTACCTCAGAGTGAAAGGCTGGAAAACAACTTTCCAAGCAAATGGTCAGAAGAAGCAAGCTGGAGTAGCCATTCTAATATCAAATAAAATCAATTTTCAACTAAAAGTCATCAAAAAAGATAAGGAAGGACACTTCATATTCATCAAAGGAAAAATCCACCAAAATGAACTCTCAATCCTAAATATCTATGCCCCAAATACAAGGGCACCTACATATGTAAAAGAAACCTTACTAAAGCTCAAAACACACATTGCACCTCACACAATAATAGTGGGAGATTTCAACACCCCACTCTCATCAATGGACAGATCATGGAAACAGAAATTAAACAGAGACGTAGACAGACTAAGAGAAGTCATGAGCCAAATGGACTTAACGGATATTTATAGAACATTCTATCCTAAAGCAAAAGGATATACCTTCTTCTCAGCTCCTCATGGTACTTTCTCCAAAATTGACCATATAATTGGTCAAAAAACGGGCCTCAACAGGTACAGAAAGATAGAAATAATCCCATGCGTGCTATCGGACCACCACGGCCTAAAACTGGTCTTCAATAACAATCAAGGAAGAATGCCCACATACACGTGGAAATTGAACAATGCTCTACTCAATGATAACCTGGTCAAGGAAGAAATAAAGAAAGAAATTAAAAACTTTTTAGAATTTAATGAAAATGAAGGTACAACATACCCAAACTTATGGGACACAATGAAAGCTGTGCTAAGAGGAAAACTCATAGCGCTGAGTGCCTGCAGAAAGAAACAGGAAAGAGCATATGTCAGCAGCTTGACAGCACACCTAAAAGCTCTAGAACAAAAAGAAGCAAATACACCCAGGAGGAGTAGAAGGCAGGAAATAATCAAACTCAGAGCTGAAATCAACCAAGTAGAAACAAAAAGGACCATAGAAAGAATCAACAGAACCAAAAGTTGGTTCTTTGAGAAAATCAACAAGATAGATAAACCCTTAGCCAGACTAACGAGAGCACACAGAGAGTGTGTCCAAATTAACAAAATCAGAAATGAAAAGGGAGACATAACAACAGATTCAGAGGAAATTCAAAAAATCATCAGATCTTACTATAAAAACCTATATTCAACAAAACTTGAAAATCTTCAGGAAATGGACAATTTCCGAGACAGATACCAGGTACCGAAGTTAAATCAGGAACAGATAAACCAGTTAAACAACCCCATAACTCCTAAGGAAATAGAAGCAGTCATTAAAGGTCTCCCAACCAAAAAGAGCCCAGGTCCAGACGGGTTTAGTGCAGAATTCTATCAGACCTTCATAGAAGACCTCATACCAATATTATCCAAACTATTCCAAAAATTGAAACAGATGGATCACTACCGAATACCTTCTACGAAGCCACAATTACTCTTATACCTAAACCACACAAAGACCCAACAAAGAAGGAGAACTTCAGACCAGTTTCCCTTATGAATATCGACGCAAAAATACTCAATAAAATTCTGGCAAACCGAATCCAAGAGCACATCAAAACAATCATCCACCATGACCAAGTAGGCTTCATCCCAGGCATGCAGGGATGGTTTAATATACGGAAAACCATCAACGTGATCCATTATATAAACAAACTGAAAGAACAAAACCACATGATCATTTCATTAGACGCTGAGAAAGCATTTGACAAAATTCAACACCCCTTCATGATAAAAGTCCTGGAAAGAATAGGAATTCAAGGCCCATACCTGAACATAGTAAAAGCCATATACAGCAAACCAGTTGCTAACATTAAACTAAATGGAGAGAAACTTGAAGCAATCCCACTAAAATCAGGGACTAGACAAGGCTGCCCACTCTCTCCCTACTTATTCAATATAGTTCTTGAAGTTCTAGCCAGAGCAATCAGACAACAAAAGGAGGTCAAGGGGATACAGATCGGAAAAGAAGAAGTCAAAATATCACTATTTGCAGATGATATGATAGTATATTTAAGTGATCCCAAAAGTTCCACCAGAGAACTACTAAAGCTGATAAACAACTTCAGCAAAGTGGCTGGGTATAAAATTAACTCAAATAAATCAGTTGCCTTCCTCTATACAAAGGAGAAACAAGCCGAGAAAGAAATTAGGGAAACGACACCCTTCATAATAGACCCAAATAATATAAAGTACCTCGGTATGACTTTAACAAAGGAAGTAAAAGATCTGTACAATAAGAACTTCAAGACACTGAAGAAGGAAATTGAAGAAGACCTCAGAAGATGGAAAGATCTCCCATGCTCATGGATTGGCAGGATTAATATGGTAAAAATGGCCATTTTACCAAAAGCAATCTACAGATTCAATGCAATCCCCATCAAAATACCAATCCAATTCTTCAAAGAGTTAAACAGAACAATTTGCAAATTCATCTGGAATAACAAAAAACCCAGGATAGCTAAAGCTATCCTCAACAATAAAAGGACTTCAGGGGGAATCACTATCCCTGAACTCAAGCAGTATTACAGAGCAATAGTGATAAAAACTGCATGGTATTGGTACAGAGACAGACAGATAGACCAATGGAATAGAATTGAAGACCCAGAAATGAACCCACACACCTATGGTCACTTGATTTTTGACAAAGGAGCCAAAACCATCCAATGGAAAAAAGATAGCATTTTCAGCAAATGGTGCTGGTTCAACTGGAGGTCAACATGTAGAAGAATGCAGATCGATCCATGCTTATCACCCTGTACAAAGCTTAAGTCCAAGTGGATCAAGGACCTCCACATCAAACCAGACACACTCAAACTAATAGAAGAAAAACTAGGGAAGCATCTGGAACACATAGGCACTGGAAAAAATTTCCTAAACAAAACACCAGTGGCTTACGCTCTAAGATCAAGAATCGACAAATGGGATCTCATAAAACTGCAAAGCTTCTGTAAGGCAAAGGACACTGTGGTTAGGACAAAACGGCAAGCAACAGATTGGGAAAAGATCTTTACCAATCCTACAACAGATAGAGGCCTTATATCGAAAATATACAAAGAACTCAAGAAGTTAGACTGCAGGGAAACAAATAACCCTATTAAAAAATGGGGTTCAGAGCTAAACAAAGAATTCACAGCTGAGGAATGCCAAATGGCTGAGAAACACCTAAAGAAATGTTCAACATCTTTAGTCATAAGGGAAATGCAAATCAAAACAACCCTGAGATTTCACCTCACACCAGTGAGAATGGCTATGATCAAAAACTCAGGGGACGGAAGTCCCACACCCGCGGATCCCGGCCCGCAGCAGCTCTCTGCTCCCAGACCCGGTGAGAAAGAGACCCAACCGCCTGGTCAGGTGGGCACTCCTGAGGCTGCAGAGCGGAAGAGACCACCAACACAGCTCACCCCTGCCCACATCCCTGGCCCAAGAGGAAACTGTATAAGGCCTCTGGGCTCCCGTGGGGGAGGGCCCAGGAGCGGCAGGACCCCTGCCAGAGACACCGCCGGACCCTGAAGGAAACAGACTGGATAAACAGTTCTCTGCACCCAAATCCCGTGGGAGGGAGAGCTAAACCTTCAGAGAGGCAGACAGGCCTGGGAAACCAGAAGAGACTGCTCCCTGCACACACATCTCGGACGCCAGAGGAAAAAGCCAAAGACCATCTGGAACCCTGGTGCACTGGAGCTCCCGGAAGGGGCGGCACAGGTCTTCCTGGTTGCTGCCGCTGCAGAGAGCCCCTGGACAGCACCCCACGAGCAAACCTGAGCCTCGGGACCACAGGTAAGACCAAATTTTCTGCTGCAAGAAAGCTGCCTGGTGAACTCAAGACACAGGCCCACAGGAACAGCTGAAGACCTGTAGAGAGGAAAAACTACACGCCCGAAAGCAGAACACTCTGTCCCCATAACTGACTGAAAGAGAGGAAAACAGGTCTACAGCACTCCTAACACACAGGCTTATAGGACAGTCTAGCCACTGTCAGAAATAGCAGAACAAAGTAACACTAGAGATAATCTGATGGCGAGAGGCAAGCGCAGGAACCCAAGCAACAGAAACCAAGACTACATGCCATCATCGGAGCCCAATTCTCCCACCAAAACAAACATGGAATATCCAAACACACCAGAAAAGCAAGATCTAGTTTCAAAATCATATTTGATCATGATGCTGGAGGACTTCAGGAAAGACCTGAACACACTTAGGGAAGCACAGGAAAACATTAATAAACAAGTAAAAGCCTACAGAGAGGAATCGCAAAAATCCCTGAAAGAATTCCAGGAAAACACAATCAAACAGTTGAAGGAATTAAAAATGGAAATAGAAGCAATCAAGAAAGAACACATGGAAACAACCCTGGATATAGAAAACCAAAAGAAGAGACAAGGAGCTGTAGATACAAGCTTCACCAACAGAATACAAGAGATGGAAGAGAGAATCTCAGGAGCAGAAGATTCCATAGAAATCATTGACTCAACTGTCAAAGATAATGTAAAGCGGAAAAAGCTACTGGTCCAAAACATACAGGAAATCCAGGACTCAATGAGAAGATCAAACCTAAGGATAATAGGTATAGAAGAGAGTGAAGACTCCCAGCTCAAAGGACCAGTAAATATCTTCAACAAAATCATAGAAGAAAACTTCCCTAACCTAAAAAAAGAGATACCCATAGACATACAGGAAGCCTACAGAACTCCAAATAGATTGGACCAGAAAAGAAACACCTCCCGTCACATAATTGTCAAAACACCAAACGCACAAAATAAAGAAAGAATATTAAAAGCAGTAAGGGAAAAAGGTCAAGTAACATATAAAGGGAGACCTATCAGAATCACACCAGACTTCTCACCAGAAACTAGGAAGGCCAGAAGATCCTGGACTGATGTTATACAGACCCTAAGAGAACACAAATGCCAGCCCAGGTTACTGTATCCAGCAAAACTCTCAATTAACATTGATGGAGAAACCAAGATATTCCATGACAAAACCAAATTTACACAATATCTTTCTACAAATCCAGCACTACAAAGGATAATAAATGGTAAAGCCCAACATAAGGAGGCAAGCTATACCCTAGAAGAAGCAAGAAACTAATCGTCTTGGCAACAAAACAAAGAGAATGAAAGCACACAAACATAATCTCACATCCAAATATGAATATAACGGGAAGCAATAATCACTATTCCTTAATATCTCTCAACATCAATGGCCTCAACTCCCCAATAAAAAGACATAGATTAACAAACTGGATACGCAACGAGGACCCTGCATTCTGCTGCCTACAGGAAACACACCTCAGAGACAAAGACAGACACTACCTCAGAGTGAAAGGCTGGAAAACAACTTTCCAAGCAAATGGTCAGAAGAAGCAAGCTGGAGTAGCCATTCTAATATCAAATAAAATCAATTTTCAACTAAAAGTCATCAAAAAAGATAAGGAAGGACACTTCATATTCATCAAAGGAAAAATCCACCAAAATGAACTCTCAATCCTAAATATCTATGCCCCAAATACAAGGGCACCTACATATGTAAAAGAAACCTTACTAAAGCTCAAAACACACATTGCACCTCACACAATAATAGTGGGAGATTTCAACACCCCACTCTCATCAATGGACAGATCATGGAAACAGAAATTAAACAGAGACGTAGACAGACTAAGAGAAGTCATGAGCCAAATGGACTTAACGGATATTTATAGAACATTCTATCCTAAAGCAAAAGGATATACCTTCTTCTCAGCTCCTCATGGTACTTTCTCCAAAATTGACCATATAATTGGTCAAAAAACGGGCCTCAACAGGTACAGAAAGATAGAAATAATCCCATGCGTGCTATCGGACCACCACGGCCTAAAACTGGTCTTCAATAACAATCAAGGAAGAATGCCCACATACACGTGGAAATTGAACAATGCTCTACTCAATGATAACCTGGTCAAGGAAGGAATAAAGAAAGAAATTAAAAACTTTTTAGAATTTAATGAAAATGAAGGTACAACATACCCAAACTTATGGGACACAATGAAAGCTGTGCTAAGAGGAAAACTCATAGCGCTGAGTGCCTGCAGAAAGAAACAGGAAAGAGCATATGTCAGCAGCTTGACAGCACACCTAAAAGCTCTAGAACAAAAAGAAGCAAATACACCCAGGAGGAGTAGAAGGCAGGAAATAATCAAACTCAGAGCTGAAATCAACCAAGTAGAAACAAAAAGGACCATAGAAAGAATCAACAGAACCAAAAGTTGGTTCTTTGAGAAAATCAACAAGATAGATAAACCCTTAGCCAGACTAACGAGAGCACACAGAGAGTGTGTCCAAATTAACAAAATCAGAAATGAAAAGGGAGACATAACAACAGATTCAGAGGAAATTCAAAAAATCATCAGATCTTACTATAAAAACCTATATTCAACAAAACTTGAAAATCTTCAGGAAATGGACAATTTCCGAGACAGATACCAGGTACCGAAGTTAAATCAGGAACAGATAAACCAGTTAAACAACCCCATAACTCCTAAGGAAATAGAAGCAGTCATTAAAGGTCTCCCAACCAAAAAGAGCCCAGGTCCAGACGGGTTTAGTGCAGAATTCTATCAGACCTTCATAGAAGACCTCATACCAATATTATCCAAACTATTCCAAAAATTGAAACAGATGGATCACTACCGAATACCTTCTACGAAGCCACAATTACTCTTATACCTAAACCACACAAAGACCCAACAAAGAAGGAGAACTTCAGACCAGTTTCCCTTATGAATATCGACGCAAAAATACTCAATAAAATTCTGGCAAACCGAATCCAAGAGCACATCAAAACAATCATCCACCATGACCAAGTAGGCTTCATCCCAGGCATGCAGGGATGGTTTAATATACGGAAAACCATCAACGTGATCCATTATATAAACAAACTGAAAGAACAAAACCACATGATCATTTCATTAGACGCTGAGAAAGCATTTGACAAAATTCAACACCCCTTCATGATAAAAGTCCTGGAAAGAATAGGAATTCAAGGCCCATACCTGAACATAGTAAAAGCCATATACAGCAAACCAGTTGCTAACATTAAACTAAATGGAGAGAAACTTGAAGCAATCCCACTAAAATCAGGGACTAGACAAGGCTGCCCACTCTCTCCCTACTTATTCAATATAGTTCTTGAAGTTCTAGCCAGAGCAATCAGACAACAAAAGGAGGTCAAGGGGATACAGATCGGAAAAGAAGAAGTCAAAATATCACTATTTGCAGATGATATGATAGTATATTTAAGTGATCCCAAAAGTTCCACCAGAGAACTACTAAAGCTGATAAACAACTTCAGCAAAGTGGCTGGGTATAAAATTAACTCAAATAAATCAGTTGCCTTCCTCTATACAAAAGAGAAACAAGCCGAGAAAGAAATTAGGGAAACGACACCCTTCATAATAGACCCAAATAATATAAAGTACCTCGGTATGACTTTAACAAAGGAAGTAAAAGATCTGTACAATAAGAACTTCAAGACACTGAAGAAGGAAATTGAAGAAGACCTCAGAAGATGGAAAGATCTCCCATGCTCATGGATTGGCAGGATTAATATGGTAAAAATGGCCATTTTACCAAAAGCAATCTACAGATTCAATGCAATCCCCATCAAAATACCAATCCAATTCTTCAAAGAGTTAAACAGAACAATTTGCAAATTCATCTGGAATAACAAAAAACCCAGGATAGCTAAAGCTATCCTCAACAATAAAAGGACTTCAGGGGGAATCACTATCCCTGAACTCAAGCAGTATTACAGAGCAATAGTGATAAAAACTGCATGGTATTGGTACAGAGACAGACAGATAGACCAATGGAATAGAATTGAAGACCCAGAAATGAACCCACACACCTATGGTCACTTGATTTTTGACAAAGGAGCCAAAACCATCCAATGGAAAAAAGATAGCATTTTCAGCAAATGGTGCTGGTTCAACTGGAGGTCAACATGTAGAAGAATGCAGATCGATCCATGCTTATCACCCTGTACAAAGCTTAAGTCCAAGTGGATCAAGGACCTCCACATCAAACCAGACACACTCAAACTAATAGAAGAAAAACTAGGGAAGCATCTGGAACACATAGGCACTGGAAAAAATTTCCTAAACAAAACACCAGTGGCTTACGCTCTAAGATCAAGAATCGACAAATGGGATCTCATAAAACTGCAAAGCTTCTGTAAGGCAAAGGACACTGTGGTTAGGACAAAACGGCAAGCAACAGATTGGGAAAAGATCTTTACCAATCCTACAACAGATAGAGGCCTTATATCGAAAATATACAAAGAACTCAAGAAGTTAGACTGCAGGGAAACAAATAACCCTATTAAAAAATGGGGTTCAGAGCTAAACAAAGAATTCACAGCTGAGGAATGCCAAATGGCTGAGAAACACCTAAAGAAATGTTCAACATCTTTAGTCATAAGGGAAATGCAAATCAAAACAACCCTGAGATTTCACCTCACACCAGTGAGAATGGCTATGATCAAAAACTCAGGGGACGGAAGTCCCACACCCGCGGATCCCGGCCCGCAGCAGCTCTCTGCTCCCAGACCCGGTGAGAAAGAGACCCAACCGCCTGGTCAGGTGGGCACTCCTGAGGCTGCAGAGCGGAAGAGACCACCAACACAGCTCACCCCTGCCCACATCCCTGGCCCAAGAGGAAACTGTATAAGGCCTCTGGGCTCCCGTGGGGGAGGGCCCAGGAGCGGCAGGACCCCTGCCAGAGACACCGCCGGACCCTGAAGGAAACAGACTGGATAAACAGTTCTCTGCACCCAAATCCCGTGGGAGGGAGAGCTAAACCTTCAGAGAGGCAGACAGGCCTGGGAAACCAGAAGAGACTGCTCCCTGCACACACATCTCGGACGCCAGAGGAAAAAGCCAAAGACCATCTGGAACCCTGGTGCACTGGAGCTCCCGGAAGGGGCGGCACAGGTCTTCCTGGTTGCTGCCGCTGCAGAGAGCCCCTGGACAGCACCCCACGAGCAAACCTGAGCCTCGGGACCACAGGTAAGACCAAATTTTCTGCTGCAAGAAAGCTGCCTGGTGAACTCAAGACACAGGCCCACAGGAACAGCTGAAGACCTGTAGAGAGGAAAAACTACACGCCCGAAAGCAGAACACTCTGTCCCCATAACTGACTGAAAGAGAGGAAAACAGGTCTACAGCACTCCTAACACACAGGCTTATAGGACAGTCTAGCCACTGTCAGAAATAGCAGAACAAAGTAACACTAGAGATAATCTGATGGCGAGAGGCAAGCGCAGGAACCCAAGCAACAGAAACCAAGACTACATGCCATCATCGGAGCCCAATTCTCCCACCAAAACAAACATGGAATATCCAAACACACCAGAAAAGCAAGATCTAGTTTCAAAATCATATTTGATCATGATGCTGGAGGACTTCAGGAAAGACCTGAACACACTTAGGGAAGCACAGGAAAACATTAATAAACAAGTAAAAGCCTACAGAGAGGAATCGCAAAAATCCCTGAAAGAATTCCAGGAAAACACAATCAAACAGTTGAAGGAATTAAAAATGGAAATAGAAGCAATCAAGAAAGAACACATGGAAACAACCCTGGATATAGAAAACCAAAAGAAGAGACAAGGAGCTGTAGATACAAGCTTCACCAACAGAATACAAGAGATGGAAGAGAGAATCTCAGGAGCAGAAGATTCCATAGAAATCATTGACTCAACTGTCAAAGATAATGTAAAGCGGAAAAAGCTACTGGTCCAAAACATACAGGAAATCCAGGACTCAATGAGAAGATCAAACCTAAGGATAATAGGTATAGAAGAGAGTGAAGACTCCCAGCTCAAAGGACCAGTAAATATCTTCAACAAAATCATAGAAGAAAACTTCCCTAACCTAAAAAAAGAGATACCCATAGACATACAGGAAGCCTACAGAACTCCAAATAGATTGGACCAGAAAAGAAACACCTCCCGTCACATAATTGTCAAAACACCAAACGCACAAAATAAAGAAAGAATATTAAAAGCAGTAAGGGAAAAAGGTCAAGTAACATATAAAGGGAGACCTATCAGAATCACACCAGACTTCTCACCAGAAACTAGGAAGGCCAGAAGATCCTGGACTGATGTTATACAGACCCTAAGAGAACACAAATGCCAGCCCAGGTTACTGTATCCAGCAAAACTCTCAATTAACATTGATGGAGAAACCAAGATATTCCATGACAAAACCAAATTTACACAATATCTTTCTACAAATCCAGCACTACAAAGGATAATAAATGGTAAAGCCCAACATAAGGAGGCAAGCTATACCCTAGAAGAAGCAAGAAACTAATCGTCTTGGCAACAAAACAAAGAGAATGAAAGCACACAAACATAACCTCACATCAAATATGAATATAACGGGAAGCAATAATCACTATTCCTTAATATCTCTCAACATCAATGGCCTCAACTCCCCAATAAAAAGACATAGATTAACAAACTGGATACGCAACGAGGACCCTGCATTCTGCTGCCTACAGGAAACACACCTCAGAGACAAAGACAGACACTACCTCAGAGTGAAAGGCTGGAAAACAACTTTCCAAGCAAATGGTCAGAAGAAGCAAGCTGGAGTAGCCATTCTAATATCAAATAAAATCAATTTCCAACTAAAAGTCATCAAAAAAGATAAGGAAGGACACTTCATATTCATCAAAGGAAAAATCAACCAAGATGAACTCTCAATCCTAAATATCTATGCCCCAAATACAAGGGCACCTACATACGTAAAAGAAACCTTACTAAAGCTCAAAACACACATTGCACCTCACACAATAATAGTGGGAGATTTCAACACCCCACTCTCATCAATGGACAGATCATGGAAACAGAAATTAAACAGTGATGTAGACAGACTAAGAGAAGTCATGAGCCAAATGGACTTAACGGATATTTATAGAACATTCTATCCTAAAGCAAAAGGATATACCTTCTTCTCAGCTCCTCATGGTACTTTCTCCAAAATTGACCATATAATTGGTCAAAAAACGGGCCTCAACAGGTACAGAAAGATAGAAATAATCCCATGCCTGCTATCGGACCACCACGGCCTAAAACTGGTCTTCAATAACAATAAGGGAAGAATGCCCACATACACGTGGAAATTGAACAATGCTCTACTCAATGATAACCTGGTCAAGGAAGAAATAAAGAAAGAAATTAGAAACTTTTTAGAATTTAATGAAAATGAAGATACAACATACCCAAACTTATGGGACACAATGAAAGCTGTGCTAAGAGGAAAACTCATAGCGCTGAGTGCCTGCAGAAAGAAACAGGAAAGAGCATATGTCAGCAGCTTGACAGCACACCTAAAAGCTCTAGAACAAAAAGAAGCAAATACACCCAGGAGGAGTAGAAGGCAGGAAATAATCAAACTCAGAGCTGAAATCAACCAAGTAGAAACAAAAAGGACCATAGAAAGAATCAACAGAACCAAAAGTTGGTTCTTTGAGAAAATCAACAAGATAGATAAACCCTTAGCCAGACTAACGAGAGGACACAGAGAGTGTGTCCAAATTAACAAAATCAGAAATGAAAAGGGAGACATAACTACAGATTCGGAGGAAATTCAAAAAATCATCAGATCTTACTATAAAAACCTATATTCAACAAAATTTGAAAATCTTCAGGAAATGGACAATTTCCTAGACAGATACCAGGTATCGAAGTTAAATCAGGAACAGATAAACCAGTTAAACAACCCCATAACTCCTAAGGAAATAGAAGCAGTCATTAAAGGTCTCCCAACCAAAAAGAGCCCAGGTCCAGACGGGTTTAGTGCAGAATTCTATCAAACCTTCATAGAAGACCTCATACCAATATTATCCAAACTATTCCACAAAATTGAAACAGATGGAGCCCTACCGAATTCCTTCTACGAAGCCACAATTACTCTTATACCTAAACCACACAAAGACACAACAAAGAAAGAGAACTTCAGACCAATTTCCCTTATGAATATCGACGCAAAAATACTCAATAAAATTCTGGCAAACCGAATTCAAGAGCACATCAAAACAATCATCCACCATGATCAAGTAGGCTTCATCCCAGGCATGCAGGGATGGTTTAATATACGGAAAACCATCAACGTGATCCATTATATAAACAAACTGAAAGAACAGAACCACATGATCATTTCATTAGATGCTGAGAGAGCATTTGACAAAATTCAACACCCCTTCATGATAAAAGTCCTGGAAAGAATAGGAATTCAAGGCCCATACCTAAACATAGTAAAAGCCATATACAGCAAACCAGTTCCTAACATTAAACTAAATGGAGAGAAACTTGAAGCAATCCCACTAAAATCAGGGACTAGACAAGGCTGCCCACTCTCTCCCTACTTATTCAATATAGTTCTTGAAGTTCTAGCCAGAGCAATCAGACAACAAAAGGAGGTCAAGGGGATACAGATCGGAAAAGAAGAGGTCAAAATATCACTATTTGCAGATGACATGATAGTATATTTAAGTGATCCCAAAAGTTCCACCAGAGAACTACTAAAGCTGATAAACAACTTCAGCAAAGTGGCTGGGTATAACATTAACTCAAATAAATCAGTTGCCTTCCTCTATACAAAAGAGAAACAAGCCGAGAAAGAAATTAGGGAAACGACACCCTTCATAATAGACCCAAATAATATAAAGTACCTCGGTGTGACTTTAACCAAGCAAGTAAAAGATCTGTACAATAAGAACTTCAAGACACTGAGGAAAGAAATTGAAGAAGACCTCAGAAGATGGAAAGATCTCCCATGCTCATGGATTGGCAGGATTAATATGGTAAAAATGGCCATTTTACCAAAAGCAATCTACAGATTCAATGCAATCCCCATCAAAATACCAATCCAATTCTTCAAAGAGTTAGACAGAACAATTTGCAAATTCATCTGGAATAACAAAAAACCCAGGATAGCTAAAGCTATCCTCAACAATAAAAGGACTTCAGGGGGAATCACTATCCCTGACCTCAAGCAGTATTACAGAGCAATAGTGATAAAAACTGCATGGTATTGGTACAGAGACAGACAGATAGACCAATGGAATAGAATTGAAGACCCAGAAATGAACCCACACACCTATGGTCACTTGATTTTTGACAAAGGAGCCAAAACCATCCAATGGAAAAAAGATAGCATTTTCAGCAAATGGTGCTGGTTCAACTGGAGGTCAACATGTAGAAGAATGCAGATCGATCCATGCTTATCACCCTGTACAAAGCTTAAGTCCAAGTGGATCAAGGACCTCCACATCAAACCAGACACACTCAAACTAATAGAAGAAAAACTAGGGAAGCATCTGGAACACATAGGCACTGGAAAAAATTTCCTAAACAAAACACCAGTGGCTTACGCTCTAAGATCAAGAATCGACAAATGGGATCTCATAAAACTGCAAAGCTTCTGTAAGGCAAAGGACACTGTGGTTAGGACAAAACGGCAAGCAACAGATTGGGAAAAGATCTTTACCAATCCTACAACAGATAGAGGCCTTATATCGAAAATATACAAAGAACTCAAGAAGTTAGACTGCAGGGAAACAAATAACCCTATTAAAAAATGGGGTTCAGAGCTAAACAAAGAATTCACAGCTGAGGAATGCCAAATGGCTGAGAAACACCTAAAGAAATGTTCAACATCTTTAGTCATAAGGGAAATGCAAATCAAAACAACCCTGAGATTTCACCTCACACCAGTGAGAATGGCTATGATCAAAAACTCAGGGGACGGAAGTCCCACACCCGCGGATCCCGGCCCGCAGCAGCTCTCTGCTCCCAGACCCGTTGAGAAAGAGACCCAACCGCCTGGTCAGTTGGGCACTCCTGAGGCTGCAGAGCGGAAGAGACCACCAACACAGCTCACCCCTGCCCACATCCCTGGCCCAAGAGGAAACTGTATAAGGCCTCTGGGCTCCCGTGGGGGAGGGCCCAGGAGCGGCAGGACCCCTGCCAGAGACACCGCCGGACCCTGAAGGAAACAGACTGGATAAACAGTTCTCTGCACCCAAATCCCGTGGGAGGGAGAGCTAAACCTTCAGAGAGGCAGACAGGCCTGGGAAACCAGAAGAGACTGCTCCCTGCACACACATCTCGGACGCCAGAGGAAAAAGCCAAAGACCATCTGGAACCCTGGTGCACTGGAGCTCCCGGAAGGGGCGGCACAGGTCTTCCTGGTTGCTGCCGCTGCAGAGAGCCCCTGGACAGCACCCCACGAGCAAACCTGAGCCTCGGGACCACAGGTAAGACCAAATTTTCTGCTGCAAGAAAGCTGCCTGGTGAACTCAAGACACAGGCCCACAGGAACAGCTGAAGACCTGTAGAGAGGAAAAACTACACGCCCGAAAGCAGAACACTCTGTCCCCATAACTGACTGAAAGAGAGGAAAACAGGTCTACAGCACTCCTAACACACAGGCTTATAGGACAGTCTAGCCACTGTCAGAAATAGCAGAACAAAGTAACACTAGAGATAATCTGATGGCGAGAGGCAAGCGCAGGAACCCAAGCAACAGAAACCAAGACTACATGCCATCATCGGAGCCCAATTCTCCCACCAAAACAAACATGGAATATCCAAACACACCAGAAAAGCAAGATCTAGTTTCAAAATCATATTTGATCATGATGCTGGAGGACTTCAGGAAAGACCTGAACACACTTAGGGAAGCACAGGAAAACATTAATAAACAAGTAAAAGCCTACAGAGAGGAATCGCAAAAATCCCTGAAAGAATTCCAGGAAAACACAATCAAACAGTTGAAGGAATTAAAAATGGAAATAGAAGCAATCAAGAAAGAACACATGGAAACAACCCTGGATATAGAAAACCAAAAGAAGAGACAAGGAGCTGTAGATACAAGCTTCACCAACAGAATACAAGAGATGGAAGAGAGAATCTCAGGAGCAGAAGATTCCATAGAAATCATTGACTCAACTGTCAAAGATAATGTAAAGCGGAAAAAGCTACTGGTCCAAAACATACAGGAAATCCAGGACTCAATGAGAAGATCAAACCTAAGGATAATAGGTATAGAAGAGAGTGAAGACTCCCAGCTCAAAGGACCAGTAAATATCTTCAACAAAATCATAGAAGAAAACTTCCCTAACCTAAAAAAAGAGATACCCATAGACATACAGGAAGCCTACAGAACTCCAAATAGATTGGACCAGAAAAGAAACACCTCCCGTCACATAATTGTCAAAACACCAAACGCACAAAATAAAGAAAGAATATTAAAAGCAGTAAGGGAAAAAGGTCAAGTAACATATAAAGGGAGACCTATCAGAATCACACCAGACTTCTCACCAGAAACTATGAAGGCCAGAAGATCCTGGACAGATGTCATACAGACCCTAAGAGAACACAAATGCCAGCCCAGGTTACTGTATCCTGCAAAACTCTCAATTAACATAGATGGAGAAACCAAGATATTCCATGACAAAACCAAATTTACACAATATCTTTCTACAAATCCAGCACTACAAAGGATAATAAATGGTAAAGCCCAACATAAGGAGGCAAGCTATACCCTAGAAGAAGCAAGAAACTAATCGTCTTGGCAACAAAACAAAGAGAATGAAAGCACACAAACATAACCTCACATCAAATATGAATATAACGGGAAGCAATAATCACTATTCCTTAATATCTCTCAATATCAATGGCCTCAACTCCCCAATAAAAAGACATAGATTAACAAACTGGATACGCAACGAGGACCCTGCATTCTGCTGCCTACAGGAAACACACCTCAGAGACAAAGACAGACACTACCTCAGAGTGAAAGGCTGGAAAACAACTTTCCAAGCAAATGGTCAGAAGAAGCAAGCTGGAGTAGCCATTCTAATATCAAATAAAATCAATTTCCAACTAAAAGTCATCAAAAAAGATAAGGAAGGACACTTCATATTCATCAAAGGAAAAATCAACCAAGATGAACTCTCAATCCTAAATATCTATGCCCCAAATACAAGGGCACCTACATACGTAAAAGAAACCTTACTAAAGCTCAAAACACACATTG
The DNA here is from genome assembly GCF_021556685.1 of Rattus norvegicus. Taxonomy (NCBI): domain Eukaryota; kingdom Metazoa; phylum Chordata; class Mammalia; order Rodentia; family Muridae; genus Rattus; species Rattus norvegicus. The sequence goes on along the minus strand of NC_141552.1, from coordinate 9,055,046 downwards.
CACCTCACACAATAATAGTGGGAGATTTCAACACCCCACTCTCATCAATGGACAGATCATGGAAACAGAAATTAAACAGTGATGTAGACAGACTAAGAGAAGTCATGAGCCAAATGGACTTAACGGATATTTATAGAACATTCTATCCTAAAGCAAAAGGATATACCTTCTTCTCAGCTCCTCATGGTACTTTCTCCAAAATTGACCATATAATTGGTCAAAAAACGGGCCTCAACAGGTACAGAAAGATAGAAATAATCCCATGCCTGCTATCGGACCACCACGGCCTAAAACTGGTCTTCAATAACAATAAGGGAAGAATGCCCACATACACGTGGAAATTGAACAATGCTCTACTCAATGATAACCTGGTCAAGGAAGAAATAAAGAAAGAAATTAAAAACTTTTTAGAATTTAATGAAAATGAAGATACAACATACCCAAACTTATGGGACACAATGAAAGCTGTGCTAAGAGGAAAACTCATAGCGCTGAGTGCCTGCAGAAAGAAACAGGAAAGAGCATATGTCAGCAGCTTGACAGCACACCTAAAAGCTCTAGAACAAAAAGAAGCAAATACACCCAGGAGGAGTAGAAGGCAGGAAATAATCAAACTCAGAGCTGAAATCAACCAAGTAGAAACAAAAAGGACCATAGAAAGAATCAACAGAACCAAAAGTTGGTTCTTTGAGAAAATCAACAAGATAGATAAACCCTTAGCCAGACTAACGAGAGGACACAGAGAGTGTGTCCAAATTAACAAAATCAGAAATGAAAAGGGAGACATAACTACAGATTCGGAGGAAATTCAAAAAATCATCAGATCTTACTATAAAAACCTATATTCAACAAAATTTGAAAATCTTCAGGAAATGGACAATTTCCTAGACAGATACCAGGTATCGAAGTTAAATCAGGAACAGATAAACCAGTTAAACAACCCCATAACTCCTAAGGAAATAGAAGCAGTCATTAAAGGTCTCCCAACCAAAAAGAGCCCAGGTCCAGACGGGTTTAGTGCAGAATTCTATCAAACCTTCATAGAAGACCTCATACCAATATTATCCAAACTATTCCACAAAATTGAAACAGATGGAGCCCTACCGAATTCCTTCTACGAAGCCACAATTACTCTTATACCTAAACCACACAAAGACACAACAAAGAAAGAGAACTTCAGACCAATTTCCCTTATGAATATCGACGCAAAAATACTCAATAAAATTCTGGCAAACCGAATTCAAGAGCACATCAAAACAATCATCCACCATGATCAAGTAGGCTTCATCCCAGGCATGCAGGGATGGTTTAATATACGGAAAACCATCAACGTGATCCATTATATAAACAAACTGAAAGAACAGAACCACATGATCATTTCATTAGATGCTGAGAGAGCATTTGACAAAATTCAACACCCCTTCATGATAAAAGTCCTGGAAAGAATAGGAATTCAAGGCCCATACCTAAACATAGTAAAAGCCATATACAGCAAACCAGTTGCTAACATTAAACTAAATGGAGAGAAACTTGAAGCAATCCCACTAAAATCAGGGACTAGACAAGGCTGCCCACTCTCTCCCTACTTATTCAATATAGTTCTTGAAGTTCTAGCCAGAGCAATCAGACAACAAAAGGAGGTCAAGGGGATACAGATCGGAAAAGAAGAGGTCAAAATATCACTATTTGCAGATGACATGATAGTATATTTAAGTGATCCCAAAAGTTCCACCAGAGAACTACTAAAGCTGATAAACAACTTCAGCAAAGTGGCTGGGTATAACATTAACTCAAATAAATCAGTTGCCTTCCTCTATACAAAAGAGAAACAAGCCGAGAAAGAAATTAGGGAAACGACACCCTTCATAATAGACCCAAATAATATAAAGTACCTCGGTGTGACTTTAACCAAGCAAGTAAAAGATCTGTACAATAAGAACTTCAAGACACTGAGGAAAGAAATTGAAGAAGACCTCAGAAGATGGAAAGATCTCCCATGCTCATGGATTGGCAGGATTAATATGGTAAAAATGGCCATTTTACCAAAAGCAATCTACAGATTCAATGCAATCCCCATCAAAATACCAATCCAATTCTTCAAAGAGTTAGACAGAACAATTTGCAAATTCATCTGGAATAACAAAAAACCCAGGATAGCTAAAGCTATCCTCAACAATAAAAGGACTTCAGGGGGAATCACTATCCCTGACCTCAAGCAGTATTACAGAGCAATAGTGATAAAAACTGCATGGTATTGGTACAGAGACAGACAGATAGACCAATGGAATAGAATTGAAGACCCAGAAATGAACCCACACACCTATGGTCACTTGATTTTTGACAAAGGAGCCAAAACCATCCAATGGAAAAAAGATAGCATTTTCAGCAAATGGTGCTGGTTCAACTGGAGGTCAACATGTAGAAGAATGCAGATCGATCCATGCTTATCACCCTGTACAAAGCTTAAGTCCAAGTGGATCAAGGACCTCCACATCAAACCAGACACACTCAAACTAATAGAAGAAAAACTAGGGAAGCATCTGGAACACATAGGCACTGGAAAAAATTTCCTAAACAAAACACCAGTGGCTTACGCTCTAAGATCAAGAATCGACAAATGGGATCTCATAAAACTGCAAAGCTTCTGTAAGGCAAAGGACACTGTGGTTAGGACAAAACGGCAAGCAACAGATTGGGAAAAGATCTTTACCAATCCTACAACAGATAGAGGCCTTATATCGAAAATATACAAAGAACTCAAGAAGTTAGACTGCAGGGAAACAAATAACCCTATTAAAAAATGGGGTTCAGAGCTAAACAAAGAATTCACAGCTGAGGAATGCCAAATGGCTGAGAAACACCTAAAGAAATGTTCAACATCTTTAGTCATAAGGGAAATGCAAATCAAAACAACCCTGAGATTTCACCTCACACCAGTGAGAATGGCTATGATCAAAAACTCAGGGGACGGAAGTCCCACACCCGCGGATCCCGGCCCGCAGCAGCTCTCTGCTCCCAGACCCGTTGAGAAAGAGACCCAACCGCCTGGTCAGTTGGGCACTCCTGAGGCTGCAGAGCGGAAGAGACCACCAACACAGCTCACCCCTGCCCACATCCCTGGCCCAAGAGGAAACTGTATAAGGCCTCTGGGCTCCCGTGGGGGAGGGCCCAGGAGCGGCAGGACCCCTGCCAGAGACACCGCCGGACCCTGAAGGAAACAGACTGGATAAACAGTTCTCTGCACCCAAATCCCGTGGGAGGGAGAGCTAAACCTTCAGAGAGGCAGACAGGCCTGGGAAACCAGAAGAGACTGCTCCCTGCACACACATCTCGGACGCCAGAGGAAAAAGCCAAAGACCATCTGGAACCCTGGTGCACTGGAGCTCCCGGAAGGGGCGGCACAGGTCTTCCTGGTTGCTGCCGCTGCAGAGAGCCCCTGGACAGCACCCCACGAGCAAACCTGAGCCTCGGGACCACAGGTAAGACCAAATTTTCTGCTGCAAGAAAGCTGCCTGGTGAACTCAAGACACAGGCCCACAGGAACAGCTGAAGACCTGTAGAGAGGAAAAACTACACGCCCGAAAGCAGAACACTCTGTCCCCATAACTGACTGAAAGAGAGGAAAACAGGTCTACAGCACTCCTAACACACAGGCTTATAGGACAGTCTAGCCACTGTCAGAAATAGCAGAACAAAGTAACACTAGAGATAATCTGATGGCGAGAGGCAAGCGCAGGAACCCAAGCAACAGAAACCAAGACTACATGCCATCATCGGAGCCCAATTCTCCCACCAAAACAAACATGGAATATCCAAACACACCAGAAAAGCAAGATCTAGTTTCAAAATCATATTTGATCATGATGCTGGAGGACTTCAGGAAAGACCTGAACACACTTAGGGAAGCACAGGAAAACATTAATAAACAAGTAAAAGCCTACAGAGAGGAATCGCAAAAATCCCTGAAAGAATTCCAGGAAAACACAATCAAACAGTTGAAGGAATTAAAAATGGAAATAGAAGCAATCAAGAAAGAACACATGGAAACAACCCTGGATATAGAAAACCAAAAGAAGAGACAAGGAGCTGTAGATACAAGCTTCACCAACAGAATACAAGAGATGGAAGAGAGAATCTCAGGAGCAGAAGATTCCATAGAAATCATTGACTCAACTGTCAAAGATAATGTAAAGCGGAAAAAGCTACTGGTCCAAAACATACAGGAAATCCAGGACTCAATGAGAAGATCAAACCTAAGGATAATAGGTATAGAAGAGAGTGAAGACTCCCAGCTCAAAGGACCAGTAAATATCTTCAACAAAATCATAGAAGAAAACTTCCCTAACCTAAAAAAAGAGATACCCATAGACATACAGGAAGCCTACAGAACTCCAAATAGATTGGACCAGAAAAGAAACACCTCCCGTCACATAATTGTCAAAACACCAAACGCACAAAATAAAGAAAGAATATTAAAAGCAGTAAGGGAAAAAGGTCAAGTAACATATAAAGGGAGACCTATCAGAATCACACCAGACTTCTCACCAGAAACTAGGAAGGCCAGAAGATCCTGGACTGATGTCATACAGACCCTAAGAGAACACAAATGCCAGCCCAGGTTACTGTATCCTGCAAAACTCTCAATTAACATAGATGGAGAAACCAAGATATTCCATGACAAAACCAAATTTACACAATATCTTTCTACAAATCCAGCACTACAAAGGATAATAAATGGTAAAGCCCAACATAAGGAGGCAAGCTATACCCTAGAAGAAGCAAGAAACTAATCGTCTTGGCAACAAAACAAAGAGAATGAAAGCACACAAACATAACCTCACATCAAATATGAATATAACGGGAAGCAATAATCACTATTCCTTAATATCTCTCAATATCAATGGCCTCAACTCCCCAATAAAAAGACATAGATTAACAAACTGGATACGCAACGAGGACCCTGCATTCTGCTGCCTACAGGAAACACACCTCAGAGACAAAGACAGACACTACCTCAGAGTGAAAGGCTGGAAAACAACTTTCCAAGCAAATGGTCAGAAGAAGCAAGCTGGAGTAGCCATTCTAATATCAAATAAAATCAATTTCCAACTAAAAGTCATCAAAAAAGATAAGGAAGGACACTTCATATTCATCAAAGGAAAAATCAACCAAGATGAACTCTCAATCCTAAATATCTATGCCCCAAATACAAGGGCACCTACATACGTAAAAGAAACCTTACTAAAGCTCAAAACACACATTGCACCTCACACAATAATAGTGGGAGATTTCAACACCCCACTCTCATCAATGGACAGATCATGGAAACAGAAATTAAACAGTGATGTAGACAGACTAAGAGAAGTCATGAGCCAAATGGACTTAACGGATATTTATAGAACATTCTATCCTAAAGCAAAAGGATATACCTTCTTCTCAGCTCCTCATGGTACTTTCTCCAAAATTGACCATATAATTGGTCAAAAAACGGGCCTCAACAGGTACAGAAAGATAGAAATAATCCCATGCCTGCTATCGGACCACCACGGCCTAAAACTGGTCTTCAATAACAATAAGGGAAGAATGCCCACATACACGTGGAAATTGAACAATGCTCTACTCAATGATAACCTGGTCAAGGAAGAAATAAAGAAAGAAATTAAAAACTTTTTAGAATTTAATGAAAATGAAGATACAACATACCCAAACTTATGGGACACAATGAAAGCTGTGCTAAGAGGAAAACTCATAGCGCTGAGTGCCTGCAGAAAGAAACAGGAAAGAGCATATGTCAGCAGCTTGACAGCACACCTAAAAGCTCTAGAACAAAAAGAAGCAAATACACCCAGGAGGAGTAGAAGGCAGGAAATAATCAAACTCAGAGCTGAAATCAACCAAGTAGAAACAAAAAGGACCATAGAAAGAATCAACAGAACCAAAAGTTGGTTCTTTGAGAAAATCAACAAGATAGATAAACCCTTAGCCAGACTAACGAGAGGACACAGAGAGTGTGTCCAAATTAACAAAATCAGAAATGAAAAGGGAGACATAACTACAGATTCGGAGGAAATTCAAAAAATCATCAGATCTTACTATAAAAACCTATATTCAACAAAATTTGAAAATCTTCAGGAAATGGACAATTTCCTAGACAGATACCAGGTATCGAAGTTAAATCAGGAACAGATAAACCAGTTAAACAACCCCATAACTCCTAAGGAAATAGAAGCAGTCATTAAAGGTCTCCCAACCAAAAAGAGCCCAGGTCCAGACGGGTTTAGTGCAGAATTCTATCAAACCTTCATAGAAGACCTCATACCAATATTATCCAAACTATTCCACAAAATTGAAACAGATGGAGCCCTACCGAATTCCTTCTACGAAGCCACAATTACTCTTATACCTAAACCACACAAAGACACAACAAAGAAAGAGAACTTCAGACCAATTTCCCTTATGAATATCGACGCAAAAATACTCAATAAAATTCTGGCAAACCGAATTCAAGAGCACATCAAAACAATCATCCACCATGATCAAGTAGGCTTCATCCCAGGCATGCAGGGATGGTTTAATATACGGAAAACCATCAACGTGATCCATTATATAAACAAACTGAAAGAACAGAACCACATGATCATTTCATTAGATGCTGAGAGAGCATTTGACAAAATTCAACACCCCTTCATGATAAAAGTCCTGGAAAGAATAGGAATTCAAGGCCCATACCTAAACATAGTAAAAGCCATATACAGCAAACCAGTTGCTAACATTAAACTAAATGGAGAGAAACTTGAAGCAATCCCACTAAAATCAGGGACTAGACAAGGCTGCCCACTCTCTCCCTACTTATTCAATATAGTTCTTGAAGTTCTAGCCAGAGCAATCAGACAACAAAAGGAGGTCAAGGGGATACAGATCGGAAAAGAAGAGGTCAAAATATCACTATTTGCAGATGACATGATAGTATATTTAAGTGATCCCAAAAGTTCCACCAGAGAACTACTAAAGCTGATAAACAACTTCAGCAAAGTGGCTGGGTATAACATTAACTCAAATAAATCAGTTGCCTTCCTCTATACAAAAGAGAAACAAGCCGAGAAAGAAATTAGGGAAACGACACCCTTCATAATAGACCCAAATAATATAAAGTACCTCGGTGTGACTTTAACCAAGCAAGTAAAAGATCTGTACAATAAGAACTTCAAGACACTGAGGAAAGAAATTGAAGAAGACCTCAGAAGATGGAAAGATCTCCCATGCTCATGGATTGGCAGGATTAATATGGTAAAAATGGCCATTTTACCAAAAGCAATCTACAGATTCAATGCAATCCCCATCAAAATACCAATCCAATTCTTCAAAGAGTTAGACAGAACAATTTGCAAATTCATCTGGAATAACAAAAAACCCAGGATAGCTAAAGCTATCCTCAACAATAAAAGGACTTCAGGGGGAATCACTATCCCTGACCTCAAGCAGTATTACAGAGCAATAGTGATAAAAACTGCATGGTATTGGTACAGAGACAGACAGATAGACCAATGGAATAGAATTGAAGACCCAGAAATGAACCCACACACCTATGGTCACTTGATTTTTGACAAAGGAGCCAAAACCATCCAATGGAAAAAAGATAGCATTTTCAGCAAATGGTGCTGGTTCAACTGGAGGTCAACATGTAGAAGAATGCAGATCGATCCATGCTTATCACCCTGTACAAAGCTTAAGTCCAAGTGGATCAAGGACCTCCACATCAAACCAGACACACTCAAACTAATAGAAGAAAAACTAGGGAAGCATCTGGAACACATAGGCACTGGAAAAAATTTCCTAAACAAAACACCAGTGGCTTACGCTCTAAGATCAAGAATCGACAAATGGGATCTCATAAAACTGCAAAGCTTCTGTAAGGCAAAGGACACTGTGGTTAGGACAAAACGGCAAGCAACAGATTGGGAAAAGATCTTTACCAATCCTACAACAGATAGAGGCCTTATATCGAAAATATACAAAGAACTCAAGAAGTTAGACTGCAGGGAAACAAATAACCCTATTAAAAAATGGGGTTCAGAGCTAAACAAAGAATTCACAGCTGAGGAATGCCAAATGGCTGAGAAACACCTAAAGAAATGTTCAACATCTTTAGTCATAAGGGAAATGCAAATCAAAACAACCCTGAGATTTCACCTCACACCAGTGAGAATGGCTATGATCAAAAACTCAGGGGACGGAAGTCCCACACCCGCGGATCCCGGCCCGCAGCAGCTCTCTGCTCCCAGACCCGTTGAGAAAGAGACCCAACCGCCTGGTCAGTTGGGCACTCCTGAGGCTGCAGAGCGGAAGAGACCACCAACACAGCTCACCCCTGCCCACATCCCTGGCCCAAGAGGAAACTGTATAAGGCCTCTGGGCTCCCGTGGGGGAGGGCCCAGGAGCGGCAGGACCCCTGCCAGAGACACCGCCGGACCCTGAAGGAAACAGACTGGATAAACAGTTCTCTGCACCCAAATCCCGTGGGAGGGAGAGCTAAACCTTCAGAGAGGCAGACAGGCCTGGGAAACCAGAAGAGACTGCTCCCTGCACACACATCTCGGACGCCAGAGGAAAAAGCCAAAGACCATCTGGAACCCTGGTGCACTGGAGCTCCCGGAAGGGGCGGCACAGGTCTTCCTGGTTGCTGCCGCTGCAGAGAGCCCCTGGACAGCACCCCACGAGCAAACCTGAGCCTCGGGACCACAGGTAAGACCAAATTTTCTGCTGCAAGAAAGCTGCCTGGTGAACTCAAGACACAGGCCCACAGGAACAGCTGAAGACCTGTAGAGAGGAAAAACTACACGCCCGAAAGCAGAACACTCTGTCCCCATAACTGACTGAAAGAGAGGAAAACAGGTCTACAGCACTCCTAACACACAGGCTTATAGGACAGTCTAGCCACTGTCAGAAATAGCAGAACAAAGTAACACTAGAGATAATCTGATGGCGAGAGGCAAGCGCAGGAACCCAAGCAACAGAAACCAAGACTACATGCCATCATCGGAGCCCAATTCTCCCACCAAAACAAACATGGAATATCCAAACACACCAGAAAAGCAAGATCTAGTTTCAAAATCATATTTGATCATGATGCTGGAGGACTTCAGGAAAGACCTGAACACACTTAGGGAAGCACAGGAAAACATTAATAAACAAGTAAAAGCCTACAGAGAGGAATCGCAAAAATCCCTGAAAGAATTCCAGGAAAACACAATCAAACAGTTGAAGGAATTAAAAATGGAAATAGAAGCAATCAAGAAAGAACACATGGAAACAACCCTGGATATAGAAAACCAAAAGAAGAGACAAGGAGCTGTAGATACAAGCTTCACCAACAGAATACAAGAGATGGAAGAGAGAATCTCAGGAGCAGAAGATTCCATAGAAATCATTGACTCAACTGTCAAAGATAATGTAAAGCGGAAAAAGCTACTGGTCCAAAACATACAGGAAATCCAGGACTCAATGAGAAGATCAAACCTAAGGATAATAGGTATAGAAGAGAGTGAAGACTCCCAGCTCAAAGGACCAGTAAATATCTTCAACAAAATCATAGAAGAAAACTTCCCTAACCTAAAAAAAGAGATACCCATAGACATACAGGAAGCCTACAGAACTCCAAATAGATTGGACCAGAAAAGAAACACCTCCCGTCACATAATTGTCAAAACACCAAACGCACAAAATAAAGAAAGAATATTAAAAGCAGTAAGGGAAAAAGGTCAAGTAACATATAAAGGGAGACCTATCAGAATCACACCAGACTTCTCACCAGAAACTAGGAAGGCCAGAAGATCCTGGACTGATGTTATACAGACCCTAAGAGAACACAAATGCCAGCCCAGGTTACTGTATCCAGCAAAACTCTCAATTAACATTGATGGAGAAACCAAGATATTCCATGACAAAACCAAATTTACACAATATCTTTCTACAAATCCAGCACTACAAAGGATAATAAATGGTAAAGCCCAACATAAGGAGGCAAGCTATACCCTAGAAGAAGCAAGAAACTAATCGTCTTGGCAACAAAACAAAGAGAATGAAAGCACACAAACATAATCTCACATCCAAATATGAATATAACGGGAAGCAATAATCACTATTCCTTAATATCTCTCAACATCAATGGCCTCAACTCCCCAATAAAAAGACATAGATTAACAAACTGGATACGCAACGAGGACCCTGCATTCTGCTGCCTACAGGAAACACACCTCAGAGACAAAGACAGACACTACCTCAGAGTGAAAGGCTGGAAAACAACTTTCCAAGCAAATGGTCAGAAGAAGCAAGCTGGAGTAGCCATTCTAATATCAAATAAAATCAATTTTCAACTAAAAGTCATCAAAAAAGATAAGGAAGGACACTTCATATTCATCAAAGGAAAAATCCACCAAAATGAACTCTCAATCCTAAATATCTATGCCCCAAATACAAGGGCACCTACATATGTAAAAGAAACCTTACTAAAGCTCAAAACACACATTGCACCTCACACAATAATAGTGGGAGATTTCAACACCCCACTCTCATCAATGGACAGATCATGGAAACAGAAATTAAACAGAGACGTAGACAGACTAAGAGAAGTCATGAGCCAAATGGACTTAACGGATATTTATAGAACATTCTATCCTAAAGCAAAAGGATATACCTTCTTCTCAGCTCCTCATGGTACTTTCTCCAAAATTGACCATATAATTGGTCAAAAAACGGGCCTCAACAGGTACAGAAAGATAGAAATAATCCCATGCGTGCTATCGGACCACCACGGCCTAAAACTGGTCTTCAATAACAATCAAGGAAGAATGCCCACATACACGTGGAAATTGAACAATGCTCTACTCAATGATAACCTGGTCAAGGAAGAAATAAAGAAAGAAATTAAAAACTTTTTAGAATTTAATGAAAATGAAGGTACAACATACCCAAACTTATGGGACACAATGAAAGCTGTGCTAAGAGGAAAACTCATAGCGCTGAGTGCCTGCAGAAAGAAACAGGAAAGAGCATATGTCAGCAGCTTGACAGCACACCTAAAAGCTCTAGAACAAAAAGAAGCAAATACACCCAGGAGGAGTAGAAGGCAGGAAATAATCAAACTCAGAGCTGAAATCAACCAAGTAGAAACAAAAAGGACCATAGAAAGAATCAACAGAACCAAAAGTTGGTTCTTTGAGAAAATCAACAAGATAGATAAACCCTTAGCCAGACTAACGAGAGCACACAGAGAGTGTGTCCAAATTAACAAAATCAGAAATGAAAAGGGAGACATAACAACAGATTCAGAGGAAATTCAAAAAATCATCAGATCTTACTATAAAAACCTATATTCAACAAAACTTGAAAATCTTCAGGAAATGGACAATTTCCGAGACAGATACCAGGTACCGAAGTTAAATCAGGAACAGATAAACCAGTTAAACAACCCCATAACTCCTAAGGAAATAGAAGCAGTCATTAAAGGTCTCCCAACCAAAAAGAGCCCAGGTCCAGACGGGTTTAGTGCAGAATTCTATCAGACCTTCATAGAAGACCTCATACCAATATTATCCAAACTATTCCACAAAATTGAAACAGATGGAGCCCTACCGAATACCTTCTACGAAGCCACAATTACTCTTATACCTAAACCACACAAAGACCCAACAAAGAAGGAGAACTTCAGACCAATTTCCCTTATGAATATCGACGCAAAAATACTCAATAAAATTCTGGCAAACCGAATCCAAGAGCACATCAAAACAATCATCCACCATGACCAAGTAGGCTTCATCCCAGGCATGCAGGGATGGTTTAATATACGGAAAACCATCAACGTGATCCATTATATAAACAAACTGAAAGAACAAAACCACATGATCATTTCATTAGACGCTGAGAGAGCATTTGACAAAATTCAACACCCCTTCATGATAAAAGTCCTGGAAAGAATAGGAATTCAAGGCCCATACCTGAACATAGTAAAAGCCATATACAGCAAACCAGTTGCTAACATTAAACTAAATGGAGAGAAACTTGAAGCAATCCCACTAAAATCAGGGACTAGACAAGGCTGCCCACTCTCTCCCTACTTATTCAATATAGTTCTTGAAGTTCTAGCCAGAGCAATCAGACAACAAAAGGAGGTCAAGGGGATACAGATCGGAAAAGAAGAGGTCAAAATATCACTATTTGCAGATGACATGATAGTATATTTAAGTGATCCCAAAAGTTCCACCAGAGAACTACTAAAGCTGATAAACAACTTCAGCAAAGTGGCTGGGTATAACATTAACTCAAATAAATCAGTTGCCTTCCTCTATACAAAAGAGAAACAAGCCGAGAAAGAAATTAGGGAAACGACACCCTTCATAATAGACCCAAATAATATAAAGTACCTCGGTGTGACTTTAACCAAGCAAGTAAAAGATCTGTACAATAAGAACTTCAAGACACTGAGGAAAGAAATTGAAGAAGACCTCAGAAGATGGAAAGATCTCCCATGCTCATGGATTGGCAGGATTA